>NW_026057584.1:73346385-73423885 GCF_023721935.1 Panthera uncia | reverse complement strand
GTATCTTTAATTGTTTCTTCTACAGGTCTTAGCTCCTGCATTTGTTTAGGTTCAAATGCTTTTAACAGGTTTTGATGGTAATGAGAAAGGTTTTGTTCTGATCTCGCCAGTGACTGATCTGAAACGGTCTGAAGCAGGCATTGTCCACCTGAGAAATTGGTGCCTAAGTTGGTTGTCCAACAAAAAGGCACAGAGAAACCAAGTCTCATTTGTGATGTAAAGAAGTTCTTGTAGACAGGACAGTGTTATGCCGTCATGCCTTCCACAGTCTTTATCTTCTTACGCTATGCATTTTCTTATTATATAAATATATGCATATATATACATACACGTGCATATTTGTATACACATGTAAATATGTATGCATGTATATACATATAGGAAAATATAAACATTTTTATTCTTACATATTTATAATATTTGTAAAATAAATATTTATAAAATAAAATATTAAAGTCTTTATCTTCTTACTACATAAGTATATATTTTGTGTATTGTCTGTATGACTTCCGTATAGTGTCTAGAAGATATATACAAGGTGTATATCTATAGGAAGCAGATCTTACTTCTTACTCATTACATAACTTCTTACTATGTACATGTAGTATATTATACTCTATATATAGTCTATAGAAGATACATATATTCTATGTAATACATATATAGTAAGACGATTCTTTTATATTTTATTTTATAAATTTTATAAATATGTGAAATATGTACATATAAAAGTTCTCTGACCTTTATTATTATACTCTACTTTGTAATCATCAAACAGATGTTTGTTACCCAAACGTAATTCTGTAGTCCATGGAAGATGAAAGAAACAGCAGGGTCCTCAAGGGACTTAGAGGATCGCAATTTTGTGACCATTCAAGCTCTTTAAAGGCAGAAAAAGATCTTGTGTCTGCATTTGTTTTTCCCCTTTACATAATATGCCCTCCCTAAGAACTTGTGAGGCAGAGACAGATTGTGATTAGAAGTGCTTTCAGTGTCTTAAGCTAACATAACTTGAAGAGCCCTTCTCTTTAGTGGGCCCCTTCCAAGTCCCTGAGAAGGGTCTAGGAGGATATAGCTTTTGTTTTTGTAAAATATTTCCAAATTCCAATTCTCTAAGCCTGCTGCCTCCTTCAGTTTTGAACTCTCCGTTGTAGTATGTTACACTAATTGTGAGCAGGGCATTGGAGAAGCCACAGGCATTTCACATCTTTAAATTTGTATCATTTTTCTTAAATGCAAATTGTCAAAGTTTATGACCTCACAATACCTGTATCTTCTCTTTACCTTTAAAGCAGTCTGGCATAGAATATTACTTCTACTCTGAAATAGGAATCACATACTACCCATGTACATACTGGGAAACATAGGGGCTCAAGTTGGCTTCCTAAGGATCACGGGACTTTAATTTTTTTTATTGATAATGCAAAAGAAATTTTTCTAAAGGAAGTGCCTTATTTACAGTTTCTCCCTAAAGAAAGAAAAGTTGTCCTCTCTCACCCCAATGAAGTTAGTATGGCAGAGGTTAAATCTTACTATCTTTCTACGATGATAAAGATGCCAAATGATATACAAAGCCTTTGCAGTGTAAGGGCCAAGAGCAGGCTGCCCCAATATGTGTCACTTCAACGTGCAGATTATTTGGAGTTGAAAACAATCAAGGCCCCAAAGACTCAGGAAGAAATTTGACACCTCCACCCCCCAATTACCTAAAAGAATTTAGATAGAAGACCTGCTCCAGAAAGAGAGCTCTCATCATAGATAACTACATTATGATGTGAAGTAGGTATGGTAGAAAGGGAGGAACCTAACAAGACCCGTTTGATCAAATTCCCCTCTATGTCCCATAACTTCTCTATGGCCCAGCAAACATCTGTTTACCAAATATTTACTTTTTCCATCTTCCTATGAATTGCATTCTTTCCTTTTGAAGTCCCAGACCACTATCCCTTCTCCATGGTTCAGGATGACACATATACCTCATGTTGCCTGACTGTCTTTGGAATCTCATGTCTGTGTGGATTCCCTATATATACAAAATTAAATTTAATTTTCTCTGGTTAATCTGTTTCATGTCAGTTTAGTTCTTAGACCAGCTAGAAAAATCTTGAAGGATAGAGGAAAAATTTTCCTACTCAACAGTAGCTTGAGTTAAAATCCTTGTCTGTTCAAAATCTTATATATGCCACATAGTGCAGGTACACACACACACACACACACACACACACAGTGCTGGTAAGTGTCTGAACTCAATCTTTTTGTCTTCCTAATCAATTATAAAAGAGTTTCTAAAACCAAACAGCGAGTACAAGGACATCTTATTTGCACACCCCAGAAGATAGGAAAGGGTAGACCCTGAAGTAAAAACCCATAGCATAATGTAAAGCATCTCTTATCCAATTCATGCAACTAATGGTAAGTTATGGTAAATTATAGAGAAAAGACAGAAAGTAAATCCAGTAAACTTCAAGGTCTCTTGAAATCCCAGAGAATATTCCTTACTGAACCTCATACCTAATATTACGCACCTCTCATTCCCAAATAATGGTATGTCCTTCCATGGCATATTCCAGGAAATTCTTAGGCTACATAATCCATCTTCAAAAGATCTTGGACTTTATCTGGCCCCAAAAAGAAAAGAACATTTGCCTTTTACCATAGTTTCAATCTCTTTCTTTGGTGGAAAATAAAAGATGGTGATTTGTGTCTGAATAAGCACCTTTCTTAAGAGAATTAACAACCATGTTTCCTTGGGGTTATCCTAGAACCTTAGACTCTCAGATTCCATCCTTTTAGGTTGTTAAATGAACCGTCATTACATTCAAAATGAGATGAAAGAAATTGTGTGAGGAAACTAAAAGATTACGATAGCAAGCTTAGTTATAAATCAAAGAGAGCTCCCTTTCCTGCTTGAGTAGATGAGTCCCAAATATATGAAGAGATACTGGGGTGAGCCAATGACACAAAGAAACATCATATAAACCCACCTATCTACAATCCAGACTTGGCTGCATTTATTATTACTTTTTAGTTATTTTCTATTTCAAAAGAAACAAAACTTCAGGTCAGAAAATTTTGGAACCTGGAAGAAAAAATTTATGAATTTGATTGCATAGAACCACATCTGCTCATATATTCATTGCTGCATATAATAAACATTTGTTGAGTATTCCATATGTATCAGACATTGTGCTATATCCAAGAGAAAACAAAGATTTTTTTTTAAGTCCCTTCCTCTAGGAACAACCAGTTTAATTGGAAAGGTGAAAACTTGACAGTAAACAATTAAAATATAATATCATAACTGCTTGGACAGAATGAAAGGGAGAGGTGTTTCTTGAGGTAGGAAGTGGCCTAACGATACTTTTGTTTTATGTTGAAACTACATATTTAATAAATGATTTTGGTTTTTCTAGGTTTCAGGAAAGAAAGGATTACACAAAGAGTCATGAAACCCTCATTCTGGTCTTGGTCCTGCTAATAACTAATTACGTGACATACAGTTCTACTTTCTGGAACTCTGTTCTTTCATCTACAAAACAAAAGAAGTTTGACGAGATGTTCTCTACAGTCCCAGGTCTGCATTCTCTTATTCAGGGGAATTTTCCTAATTAGTTCCCTGTTAATTCTCTTTCCTATGGGTAGTGTTTAGTAACTTACAATGACATAACCCATTTGTACTTCAACTGGCCAATTCTTTCAGAAAAGGCTACCTACATGTCTTTTTCTCATCTTCTATTTCTACTGACTACCGCATTTGCCTCTTTCTTCAGTAAAGGAAGTGAGGCACTTTATAATTGCTAGTTATCATTATGCACAGGAAACAGATAAGGACTTTCTTTTTTTAAGAAAAAGATGCTAAAATTGCCCTTTAGTCCTACAAAATCTTCCATACTTTGAAGGGAAATCCTGGCTTCTGCAATACATTTTCTAACACTTTGCTAGAGTAGATCACTTTGCCTTTAAGAAAGGATTACCCTACATGTAAGCGGTGGCTATATCTAGGATTATTTAGCATAGATCTGAGAACTGTCATTTGCCTGGTTCCTGGGGCAAAGGTAGAAAGAAATAAATCCAGGGCTTTCTTTCCACGGATTCCACTGTAGACATGCAAAATTCCACCATAAATTGCCTAGTGTAAGGGAAGAGAAGTGCTCCCGCCGAGGAAGTATGGAAACAGAGAATGGAATCAATTGGGAAGATATCTCTAGTTCTCTTCACACCATCCAAGTGTGGCTGTAGGTTTCTGAGCCCCTGGACCAATGTGGGTTAGAGACCTCACGCTAGCTGGTGCATTGTAGGTTTCAAGGTGGACTCCTCAGAGACCAAAGACTGAATTTCACATAGTGGCCTGTCTGTATGAAAAGATTTGGTGGTTTCAGTTTGTTGCCTGTTAATTAATTTTCTTCACCAGAAACTCATCCACTGTCATAAATTACACAGTGTCCCTTTTTCTTTTAGCTAAATCTAAGAACGAAGTAGTTCTCAGGTGAGAATAAAAATCTTTTCAAAGACAACCTAGGATAACTTACCTAAATGTCTAACTGTAAAAATTCATCAATCCTTATCTCTTATGTATATAATAAGGATCATAAGCCTCACTTTCATGCCTGAGCAAAACTGGTAAACAAGGTAGGGAAACTGATTCTAATGTAGCTTCCTGTAACTAAAGGATAACATTTTGCTACATTTAGTCCATAGATGGGTAGAAATGTTAAGTGGAAAGATCAGAATAGTGTCTGTTCAGCACCCAATCTCACTGAATGGCATCTGAGTTTATCTTCTAAGCAAAGACAGGAAACATTTCATCAAGGACCTGAGGCATTTGGAGTTACCATAATCGCCTCTTGGCCTATGAAAATCTTGCCATGGAGTAGAAGACCTGCACAGTCTTCTCACTTCTCACTCTACAGAGTAGCCTTGTGCAAGATGAGGACTCTGGCATTACAATGTCAACATCCAGAACAGCAGTGAAAGAGCTCCCAGTGTCTAACAAATGTGTTGGTGCCTAAGGATAGCTCCAGAAGATGGCACACCCACAGCAGCCATGGATTAAGAGAGATGCAGTATAAATCTGGCAGGAATTGATGGGTATAGAGAGCAATAAAGCTGTTAAGCCCTGGGCTGAAATGTGTTTCTGAACTAGTGGGTTTCCAAGAAACAACTTGGAGGTGAGAATTGCATAATTCAGGGTACTTAAGTAATAGATTAGGTGGGAGCAAGAGCTTGTTATTTGACTTAAGCAGAGACTTTGTTGTGGAAAATATAAAAGGGTATGTCTCACACTGGAACACTTTGCCCTCAATTCATTCATTTAGCAAATATCTCCTAAGCCCTCACTATTTAGGTACTCTGCTAGGATTAAGATATACTGTGGTAAATAAAATAGACTTGATTCTTGTCTTTATAGAGCTTATGGTCTAATCAAGTTCATAGATAGAACAAGCAAACAAGTAAGTAAATGTATGATTGCATGATGATAGATGCTATGAAAGAAAATAGAGAGCCAAGAAAGAGATTAATGGGGTATTGAGATATACTGCGGTTAGTTCAAAAAAGGGTTTCTGAGGAGATGACACTTAAGGGTGACTCAAAGGAGCAGAAGGGGACATGGTCAAAGAAACAATGGTGGGAAAAGAGTTTGTGTGCCTGGGAACTGAAGCCAGGACTGCATAGCTGGAGTTTGGTGACAGATTTCACCAAATTGGCTCTTGAATAAGCATAGCTTTGACCCATTGTCTCTCTTAATTTCCTCTGCTGCCACAAAGTGAGAAGATGCTCAGGAACAATAAAAAGATTGATGACATGCTAGAAGTCTTTGATAGACCCTTTTTCAACTTCCCATTAAAAAGTTTTATTGGAAACAAGAGAGAACTTATGTCATAAACTAGGAGTTGGAATAGGGAGGTAGGAAAAGGAAAAACATGGTGTGTGGAGATGGGACCAAAGGCATTATTTTGTTCTTCAGTATCATAATTAGAGAAATATTGGTTTAAATGTGTATAAGATAAACTTAAAGATATAATTGGTAGAATTTGAAACAGAAGTTCTCTCTTTTGAATCTCTCCAAAAGACAAAAGCAAACAAAATATGGTCCAAATATCAAGGGAGGAAACATAGAAACTGGCAAGGAAGCACAGCAAATAGAACCCATAAAACAAGATGACAGAAGTAAGACCAAACATATCAGTTATGACAATGTATGTAAATGTGTTGAACTCCCCAATTAAAAGGCAAAGACTCTCAGATTGGAGTAGAAAACAACATTCAACAATATGCTGTTTACAAGAGACAAACTTCAAACAAAATGACTTGGAAAGGTTATAAATAAAGGATAGGCTAAGATATATCCGTCAAATGCAAACAAAAAGACAATGGGAGTGGCAATATTCATATTGGCTCAAGTAGAATTCAAGATAAAAACTATTAAAAATGTAAAGGGAATGACATTGTCTTTAGGAAAGAAATAATCTAAATGTAGTCACATTCATTATCCAATGTATATGCCAAAGAACAAAGAATCAAAATATAAAGGACAAAAACCCATACAAATAATTTTTAACAAAATTATAATTATAGCAGGAAACCTCAATACCCGACATCAATTCATGACAAACTAATTCAATCAAAATGAATAAAGGCTTAGAGAATTTGATATATATTAAAATTCATACTTTCAACATAGAAAATCACAGAGACTCACTTAAAAAGTAACAATAGCTTAGGATATGAAGAGAATGGAAATCATTCTCCAAAGCAGAAATTGTTTAATATACACTTTCAAAACACAATGAAAATATTGTAAATTATTTAAGCAAAATTTAAGCAAAGAACTCCAACAATATGAAAAGTTTAAAACTCACTCCTAAATCAATGCTGCACCAAAGGTGAAGCACAAATTAGCACTATAGGCTGGACAATACCAAAAATTATGAAACCAGTAAGAGCTAATACTTCCTGATTATTTGTATGTGATACAGATTCTGCTGAGTGCATCCCATGTATTAACTCATTTGATCTCACAACAAGCGTATGAGGAAAGTAATATTTAATTGGCATTTGCATTTCAGAATGTGAAGCTTAAGATAGTTAAGTCATGTTCCAATGTAAAATATGCAGTAAGTGGCCTAGTGAACATTCCACTGTAATATAGTTAAGGGATGGACCAACACTGTAGTCGGAGGCAATTATTAAACTTAAATTATTTTATTTAAATTAAATAAATAAAAACTTAAGAAGTCAGAAATACAGGGGAAAAAGAACTTTCAATACATGAAGAAGAAATAAAATATAGGGTAAGAGCAGTAGCCCAGAAGACTGAGAGAGAAAATGTAAAAACAAATCCAAAGATCTTGGTCTTTGGAAAAGATAAGCGTAAAAAAAACATCTGGCAAATATAATCAAGAAAATAAGGTGAAGAACATTAACAAACTTGAAGATGAAAAGAGAAGTGTAAGCCCAGATATGTGGGACATTTTTAAATATATGAGAATATTATATTCAAGCCTATGAGAATTCATTTGAAAATATGGTCAATTTGTATGAATATCTGGAAATATGGACTATCAGCAATTATGGTAAAATAAGATTATCAAATTTTTGTTGCATAAGTAGAGTGTTTTTTAAAAGGAGAAATTATTTCTAGCTTTTTGGAGGAAGGAAACAAAGTTCAAAGATCCACGGGTTCAACTCATTCCCTTTCTGGACACACAGTGAGACTACATTTCTCAGCCTCTCTATCATTTAACTTCTGGCCAATGAAATATTGGTGTTAGCATCAAGCTACTAAGATTTGAAGTTTTGTTTACTGTAGTAGTTGGCATTCTCATCCAACTCATATAGAAATTTTAATGGAAATTTTTTTTTTATTTAAACAAGGAACAGGAACATGGACATACAGAAATGGAAAGAAAAAGAAACAGGCAGAGGAAATACATTGAACAAAGAAGCATGGCCTGGAAAATAAAAAAAGTAAGTTTGGGAAGAGCAAGTAGTTCCAGAGACCTAAGAAGTATAGATAAATGTAGGTAAGAGAGACAGAGGAAGTTCAAACTATAGTTTCTTTTTCTTTTTTTTTTTTTTTTTAATATTTATGTATTTAGAGAGAGAGAGAGAGAGAGCACAGGCAGGAGAGGAGCAGAGAGAGAGGGAGACACAGAATCCAAAGCAAGCTCCAGGCTCTGAGCCATCAGCACAGAGCCCGATGTGGGGCTCGAACCCACGAGCCGTGGGATCATGACCTGAGCTGAAGCCAGACGCTCAACTGACTGAGCCACCCAGGTGCCCCTCAAACTATAGTTTCTTGTCAGACCTTGTGGGTTGGGTTTTAACCTTAGGACATAGTGAGTCACTGCAGGTTAGTGAACAAAAAAAGGATATCACTGTAATTGTATTTAAGGAAAATTACTCTGGTAATTACTCAAACAATGTGTTGGAAAGAGAAGTTGAAGAAATGACTAGCTGAGGAAAATCCATTGAAGTCATAAAAGTCTAGATAATGGGGATGGAATCAATAGAGATGAAGAGAGAAAAAAAGAATAGTAGAGAGATACAACAAAAATTGATGCAAGAGAATTGATAGTAGTTGGAATCACACATAGAAACAGAACGTCTGAGCTGGAAAGAACTTTAGAAATTATCTATTCCGATCAGTTCATGTGTTAGATAAACTGAAACCTAAAGCAATTACATGAATTGTTCAATGGTCCCAGAAGCTGTTAATTAGTGAGGCTAACACCAAGACCAAATTCTTTGAGTTCCCAGTTCATTTCTTTCTCTCTCCTAACTTGGTGTACAGAGGGAGAGAGAGGAAAGATGTGGAAATACGTGGGGGGTTAAACCCAGTGTTAGGATACTGCCATAAGCCAAAATAGAAGACCCAGGAGCGAAGTGGTGGCCAGTTCTAGCTCTACTGGATTATCTAGCTGGAAAGGTCTATTATACAGAATATATGAACATTCATGACCGGGGCCTGGGGATCAACAGCAGAATCATGTATTAAAAGTCCTATTTATAGTTATTATTGAGGACTATAGGATAGGAAGGTAAAGAAGAAAGGGGGTAAGGGGGAGGAAAGGGACAAAGAGTGAGAAGAGATGAGAAAGCAGGTAACTCCTGGTACATGTAATTTGGGAGATGTGAAGAAAACCGGAAGCTAGAGAAGAATACTAAAGAAGTGTCAATGAGATTGGAATGGCAAACAGATTCCAGATGCAATCTCTCAGCGAGGATGTAGAAGGTTTTTGTGCATTGGGAGAAAGGTTGAAATATCTGACATCTGACTTCTTTCCAATTCAGAGACTATGATCAATTATTGTAGCAAAATGTGAAGCGGATTTTAGTGAACTTGACTTCAACATTGTATTTTACGTCTGTGCCATTGACTACTGAATTCTAAAATGCAGCTTTTATAAGTAGACACTAAATATTAAAATGATTAGGACTACAAGATCTTTTGACACTATTATATATCAGGGAAGTAGAAGCCAACTGTAAAGCAATGCACACACACACACACACACACACCCAAGCATGCATTTCCACACATTCCTTTTGACTACTGTGTACACAGTTTGCTGCGTTGCAGTGACCTGCATATATATTTGCATAACCTTCGTAGGTGATTTGTGACATTTTCCCCTTGTATGCTACAACCATTTAGAAAGTTGCTTTCTGAAGAAAAATAGATGGATTTGCAATGGGCATACCATCTCCTCACTGCTTATTAAAGGGTCAGGTATACAAACTACGCACAATAAATGTAAATGATTGACAGACGCTATCAGCATAATCTGTTTATTAAAAAAAAGGGGGGGAGGTCTAAGGCCAATACAGCATTATTTCTTTATACAGCACCCAAGATAGAGGTGCATACAATTGTAAGTTGAAGCACTAACGTAAGCAGAATGCACAAAAAAAAAAAAAAAAAAAAAGTAAATTAATTAAATATCCTTCTTACCCATAGCGTTAGCACATTTTATTTTAACTTTTCTTCAAACCACTTCTCCATTTCAGTACTTCAGCCTTCCCAGTGTGTTCAGGCCAAATCTGTTCCTTCCTCTGGGCTCCCACTTGATCCTTCTGTTAGAAAGAAGATCTATCACATTACATAATATACAATTTGTGCAACCTGAAAGTTGCCCAATATTCACCAAATTGTGGGTACACTTCAGGTCATTTTAAAAGACACAAAACCTATTGTCTTGAAGCCCTTTCCTACTTTTCCAACACAGAACCTCTGCCCTGTCCCCTTTATAGATCCTCTCCTCCATCTAAAATCTCCTACAGGTGCTCCCACAAGCGGCAAGACCACCGCATGTTAGCTGTAAGCCTGCCCCGACAGTCTTGTACTAGACTCCTTTCTGGGGGCAGTCTCAGGTCATGGCTCCAGGCCATGCTCCGTGTGCTCTGCTTGGATCACTGCCTGTCACTGCCTCAGGGCAGTCCAGCATGCCACCAGCTTCTATCACGGTGCCCTGAGTCACTGATCCTACCTCTGCTTGCTGCTTCCCCATCACCTCTGATCTCAGCTGCCGCTCACTTTCCCTGGGTTAGTGTCTGCACCATCGCTGCATTCCAGACTGGGGATCTGCTCTCCCTTCTGCTTCTCATCCCGAAGCCACCAGATAAAGCCTCTATGGCTCACTGGGTCTCCAGGGTTTCTTTCTCACCTGCAAAAGGAAAAGTGGCTTCTCTTTCTTTGTGTTCTGCTCAGTTAGAAAAGCCCCACAGTCCTTCATCTCAGGGGTATGAATAACAGCTACATTTATCATGTTTAATACATGTCTGAAGTTTTTCTAAGTGTTCTAAAGGTAATGGCTCCTTTCGTCTTTACAAAATCTCTCTAATATAGATATAATTATCTCCACTTTGCCGCTGATGAGAAAGTAAAATACACAGAAGTAACTTAACCAAGGACACCTGGCCATTATGAGGCAGAGTCAGGATTTGAACCCAGGAAATCAGACTGTCTGGTTCTGAATCTTGGACTCCTAACCACTACACTACTCAGCAGGAGCTTGGGACATCATGGGTCTCCTAAGAGCCGCATGTTCTTCCCTTCTACCTCCTAGGCCCTGTTGGTGACTCTGGAATTTCTGGTTAGTCATCAATTCCCCTTGAAGAGATTTTTTTTTTTCAAAGCCAGGGTTTTCACTCAAACCTCTACAATCGAGTTCCTCTTCTCAATTCAACTAAGGTGACAGGCATTCTTGTATGTCACTTTTTGTGACATCAGGATTCAAGACCTTTCTCAAGAAGTTTCTAGCCCCATATAAATCAAAGAATCACTAGTTAGTGGAGAAGCATTGCCTAACGCACAGGTCTTGCTTTACCCTAACTGGTTCACTGGGTCATCAAGAATGTCCCCCCACTGTTGACTACTAGGACTCTGCAAATGGACTGTGACACCTCCCGGGGCTGACCTTTGTCTTCTATGTACTCGTAGCAGTATATACCATGTAGTTAATGCTCAATAAGAATGAAATGGATACATTTAAATAAGTTGGTTGGGTCTTTTGGTTATAATGAAAGTGTTAAATAAATCTAGAGTTTCAGCTGAAGGCCTAAAAGGATGGGTTAAATGTCTAGTAATAGATGTGTGAATATTTATAACACCACTAATGCCTAGAGCTCACACAACTGCTTTGAGACTCTTCTAAGCAGATGTAAGATAATACATCATAATCATAAAAGAGTTGAAGCAGCAATGTAATAAGAATTCAAAATTGAGTGTGCAAGGAAATGATCAAGACTTTGTCACTTATTATTAGTTTTGTTTCATATTCATACTATATGGGGAAAATAAGTTCTGATAACTTTTTTTAACGATTTAAAATATTTACGAGTAATCTATAATTGCCACTCTATTAAAACAGTAAAATGACAACATACAAAGGAACGTCTTAGAATGTGCATGAGAGTAGTTGTTAGCAACAAGCCCTCCGTGAAAACTACTCCCCCAGGAAGTCCCGTTGCCTACACGTGGAAACCATCAGTAGACATTCGTGGAGAGTGCATAGGACACAGGCCTTCTCAAGAAAACATAGACGAATACTTGCATCTATTTGTAAGGCTTCAGAAAGCTAGTCTCAGGCTATATAAATCCCTGCTATAGTTCATTTCCATTATATCCTTCTCATGTGATTTCCTGATGTTATTTGTTCGTTGGGGCATTAGTTTTCTATCGCGGCAGCAACAGATCACCACAAACAATACTTAAAACAACACAAATGTATTATCTTACAGTGCTACAGGTTCAGAGTCTGGCACAAGGTCCCACCAGGGGTCAACAGGCAGCATTCCTTGCTGGAGGCTCTGGGGGAGGATCTGTTTCCTACTTATGGGCACCACTGGCAGCATTCAGTTCCCTGTCATTGTAGGGTTCAAGGTCCATGCATTCTTGCTGCCTATAAACTGAGGGTCATTTCCAAGTTCTAGAAGCTACCAGCTTACTTGGCTCATGGCCAGTTTCCTCTATCTTCAAAGCCAGGAATGGTGGTTGAGTGGTTCTCCTGTCACATGTCTCTGACCAACTCTTCTGCCTTCCTCTCCCACTCTTAAGAGTGTGATTCCATCAGGTCCATTTACTTAATCCAGGACAATCTATTCATTTTAAGGTCCTTAACTTTAATCACATCTACAAAGTCCTTTTTTTTTTTTTTCCCATGGAAGGCCACATATTCCCAGATTCTGGGGATTAAAGCATAGACTTTTGGGGTTAGGGGGCATGATTCTGTCCATCACACCTGAGCACCAAGAATGCTTGGTACCAAGGCCATTCTCTACATCTGCACGTTCAGACTGTACCGTCGTCACACCTCCATGCAATTGTTTTGCACATTTCCCTATAATAGAGAAATGCACTTGTGTTCATATATGATTTTACTTGAAGGCCAGAGTTATGTGATGTCCTTCCCTGAGACATTCTACAGTTTAGCATTTGCAGATTTACTTTGGCTCCTTAGGCATGGAGAAGACATTTTTATTCATCAATGTGTTTGAGATTGTGATCTTTAAGTGGAGCTGTGCAAACAACCACGACGTCCTAATATCACCTGGGAAATGCAAAAAGTTGATCTTTTATTTTCAGACTTCAAATTGCTTATCAGACCCTATAAAAGACAAAGTAAAGACCATAAAAACAAACATATGGCATTGTTATCTACGGATGGAAAACTAGGAGAGAAGAAAATCACAACACAATTTTGTCGGCAAACATTACTCTGAAATTCATTTATGGACTCATTTTTGAGTGCTTACCTTCTTCTTTCACTGCTAGGTCCTATTTCACTACACACACCATTAATTTAGAAATATAAATAAGGCTTTGAAAGTCATTCTTAATGCATCAAAGAAAAACAGGAAATAATAAAGAAAACCAAAATTAAATCCGCTGAGATAATTACAATAGGCAAGTCATGAATTAAGAATGGTAGTACCACAAACAAGAATATGGATTCCAAGGCACAGCATCATTCCCGACTGTTTATTCTAGGTTATATTTTTGCTATCAACCTATACAATTCTATTTCTTGTCAGGTTGTCCGTGATCAGGAAATTCTCCTAAAGTGAGTACTTGTGTACGCTTGAATTATGGGAAGATTTTCCAAGCTGATTTTTGTATAAAACACTATTTCTCCATGCCATGTAACTTGGGACTCCTTCCCTAAGAAATACAATGAGGAAGCTATATTTACTGAATCGCAACACTTTTTCTTTTAATAAATAAAATGAGTAGACAACGAGCTATTGGATATAGTGGAAGATAACAGCTGGGGAGTGTTATGAGGGGAGTGACATGAGGAAAGTGGAGTTTATGGTAGATCAATCTAGCAAATGTGTGGGGTAGATAGGAAGCAAGAAGCTTGATTCAAGGCAGACAGATAGGGGAATGTTGCAGTTAACATATAAGGGTTTGATTTAAGAGAAAAGACGTAAAAATTAAGCATGTAGTCATGAATCTAAAAGGCCCATATCCACAGTGGGCTGCACCTGTCACTAAATCAGATTTCATTCATTTTACTCTTTTAGCTATGTCAGTGCTTACTAGGCTCTATATTATCATTTAGAAAATTGCATGTCTTCTTAGGTAGATGATTAGAGATAGAGATAGAGACAGAGACAGAGATGGAGACAGAGACGGAGACAGAGACAGAGACAGAGACAGAGAGAGAGACAGAGACAGAGATGGAGAGATGGAGACAGAGACAGAGACAGAGATAGAGATAGAGGTAGAGACAAAGACCAAGACGGAGAAGGAGACGGAGACAGAGACAGCGATAGAGATAGAGATAGATAGATAGATAGGGAGATAGATACCCTCCAAGATAACTTTGATCTAAGCCATATAAAACTCAATCAAATACTAGTACTCCTTATATTGAAAAGATGTCTGAGACCTGGCTGGCAGGGACTGAATCTGAAAAAAGTGCTTTGGTCAGCTACCAAAGTCTGCCATGATACAGGGAGTTGGGTGGACTGAGGACGTAGCCATACATGTGTCTGATACCCCTTTTATGAACTGGTTTCTTTTGACTAGATTGGGGCATCTAGTTATTGGTTGAGTAGATAAGTCATTAGTTCTGGACCTCAGCAATAATATGAGAAGTCTAGATTTGATGTTGAACAAAATTAGGATTCACGAAGACCTTGGGGCAGAAAGAAATCTCTTCTCTCCCTCTCTCTCTGTACACTTTCTCCCTGTGTGTTTCTAAGAGAACACCACGACAGCATGTTTTCATATATTGTTTCCTCTTCCTTGTGGCCTCCCGGTCAAATAGTGTATTTTTTTCTCTCATCAAGCATCCGTGGAGTGAACAACCATAATTAATGTTCGGCTGGAACCAAAAAGTGTAACATTTGCTGTAAGATAAAAATTCTGCCACAGAGTTGGATCTCTCTAGACACAAAACGGCTTCTAATTCAGGCTGTTATTGAAGTAAGGGTTGAAAACAATGCAAATTAACATTGACCCACAGACATATTTTGCTTGGCATGAATATTATTTGAAAAACCTTGGTTGTGAATATATTTAGACAGAACATATGCTTCCGATTTCACCATAATCTTCACCTTACCCTAATCACTTAGCCTCAATCACTGAATTGCTTCAGTCCCTAAATTTATTTGCCTGGCCACTGAAGACATGAATAGCAAATTCTAGTTAAAGGCTCAAGTGATCTTCCTTCTTCTTTACAGTTAATCCCTTTAAAATCAGTTTATTGGGGGCGCCTGGGTGGCGCAGTCGGTTAAGCGTTCGACTTCAGCCAGGTCACGATCTCGCGGTCTGTGAGTTCGAGCCCCGCGTCAGGCTCTGGGCTGATGGCTCGGAGCCTGGAGCCTGTTTCCGATTCTGTGTCTCCCTCTCTCTCTGCCCCTCCCCCGTTCATGCTCTGTCTCTCTCTGTCCCAAAAATAAATAAAAAACGTTGAAAAAAATTAATTAAAAAAAAAAAACGAAAAAAAAATCAGTTTATTGAATACAAAATAGTTAAAAAAAAAAAAACAAAATATGCTGCTAGAGGCACAGGAGAACTTAATGGGGATAAAACTTGAGGTCTCTCCCTAAAATCATACTATCTTACAGAATCGTACTAAACTATTGTTTAAACATTGCTATTCTGTGCTATTTTGTGGTATAAACTAAACTCTGCTTAGAATAGACACTTGGGTTTGAGATCTCTTTTTGACACTTACTACCTGAGTGACCTTCGTCAATCACAGTGTTACTTAATCTTCACAAATAATGCTTTCATCATCCATGGGACGAATAGTTAAGCGAGTAAAGTGTTGAGGAAAAGCAAACGTAAGACTGGGGAGGGAACAGGGCCCCTACCTGACAAAGCTTCAGAACTGACACTAAAGGGAGCCATTGTGATGTAAACGAAGCCCTGAAAGAGAACACAAGCATTCTGGGAGTCTGTGGTGAGGGGCGGACCAGTCAGGGATATAAACATCAAGGCATGGGCAGAGGTAAGGAAGTTTTAAAATAAATTGAGGAGGGGCACCTGGGTGGCTCAGTGGATTAAGCGTCAGACTCTTGGTTTCCGCTCAGGTCGTGATCTCATGGTTCGTGAGTTTGAGCCCTGCACCCAGCTGTGTGCTCACAGTGCGGGGCCTGCTTGGGATTTTCTCTCTCCCTCTCTCTTTGCCCCTCCCCTGTTCGTGCTCACTCTCTCCCTCTCTCTGTCTCTCTCTCTCTCTCAAAATAAATTTAAAAACTTTAAAAACCTTTAAAGGAAGAGCAGCTAGAGATTGGAAAAACCAGGAGACAGCAGTAATAGGAAGACAGTGGCGGTGAAAACTAGGAAGGAAGTGTTGAGCCTTATTAAATGTTCCCCAGCAGTCAAACCAGAAGAGGAACAGGAAGTTATGTTCTCCTGAGAAGAGAGTGGTAATGAGATCCAGGTAACACACGGTGAAGGTGGGATTGAATTAGAGACAACAAAAATATAGGAAATCTCCCCAAAATCCAATAAGAAAAGGAGAAAGATAAAAAATTGTAGCAAGAAATGTGGGCTTATGAAAGGTTTACTTAATGGAAGAAATTATGTACATATAGTTGCACACAAACAAAATAAAACAAAACAGGGGCACTGGGTGGCTCAGTCAGTTAAGCATCCGACTTCGGCTTAGGTCATGATCTCACGGTCTGTGAGTTCGAGCCCCGCTTTGGGCTCTGTGCTGACAGCTCGGAGCCTGAAGCCTGCTTCAGCTTCTGTGTCCCCCTCTCTCTGACCCTCCCCGCGTTCATGCTCTGTCTCTCTCTGTCTCAAAAATAAATAAACATTAAAAAAAATTTTAAACAAAGCAGTTTCTTCCCTTACTCACATACTCACAGACTTCTGACACCATAGGTACACGTTTTCCTCACCAGGCAACTCTGACTCTAACTACTAGGATTTAGCTAGCATAGGGTCCAGAGATTAAGGGCTCAGGACCCCTGCTTCAGACATCAATCTCAATAGTAGGTCCTCAGTTTACTTACAACTTCTGTCTGACTTGGCTGTACATGATTATGTGTATATGTATATGTATATGTATATGTGTATGATGTATGATTATGCATGTTAGATATGTTCACTAACCCAGACCTTTCTCAACCCTATCCTTCCGAGATTTTTATGGAGCCGTCACCATTAACTCAGTCTCCAGCCCCCTTCTCTTCGTGGAGGATGGGAAGTGGTAAAAAGGTCCAAGCTTCTACTTATAGTTTAGTTTTTCTGGTAATTAATTTCCCTCCTAAAGGCTATCCTGGGACCCACTGACAGTCACCTCATTAGCATAAAAGACTCCTATCACTTAGAAAATATCAAGGGTTTTAGGAGCTCTGTACCAGGAACTGGGGGCAGAGAGCAGTCCATATTTTCTCTTATTTTACAACAGTTTAATGAGGACGAAGAGCATTTAGAATGGAAAGTTGGAAGATGAGGAGAAAGGGAGGATAACTGGCACATGGAGGTGCATCCGGAACACTGGTGGACAGATTGAGTTGAGATTGAAAGAGACATTATTTCCATTCTAGCAGAAACCAACAAGGCAAGTATGGATTTAGATTCAACTAAATTTGTAACAGGAGCACAGAAAGTTAGAAACATTCTCAGTGATTCCGAAGAATAACTATTCCACTGAGTGTGAACCAAAACAGAAGAAGAGTCAAAACTGACTAAGGAAATGAAGATTGATTTCTACTCAATGATAAAAGGCCACAAACTGGTAGTGGTGCCCGTAATGGTGAGATATTTTCCAGGAACATTTGTAATCGTGGAGAAGGTAAATTACTGTATTAACTCATGGTTGGAATTTTGACAGTTGACTTGGATGGAATGGCAAAAGAGCCATTGATGAGGGAATGGGGAAAGGATTAATTAAGATAATGTACCAGATGCATTCAATCTGGCGAGTGAAGGAAGTGCGGACATGAGGAGGCTGAATGTTTGTCTTAACAGACTGGAAATCCTAAGGGTAATTGAGTTAGGAATCGGAAGCATAGGAACATAGGAAGTATTAAGAGAGTCAGATATTTAAATTTAAAACTTTCCAAGGTGAAGCGGTTGTGAATATCATCTGGTGGTATTTCTTTAAGTGGGTTTAAGATCTCCAGTGAAGTAGAGGGGGTGAGGTAGTTGAAAACTGAGAAACTAGGTTTTAGGGTTTTGTTTTGTTTTTGCTTTGTTGTTTTGTTTGGGATGGCTTGCCAACACAAATGAAATCCTCCAGGAAAATAAAAGCGCTTGAGAGTTGACGAAAAATTGAGCCAGTTTCCATATTTTCCAGTATACTAAGAAGGCGTACCTAAGAGATAGCAGATGACAGAAATTAGGAATGAACCAGGTGTGATAGATACAAATGACATAAATCCAAAAGACCAGAGACTTTAGAAGTGTCACTGTGAAAGCTTATGAACTCCAGTCTCGACTCCTAAATCTAAGGATGTTAAAAAATGAGCCACGGATGAATAGCTATTATACGTATACATCTGTATAAGCTTTAGTTAAGGTACAAATTGAAAGAATTCTCGATGGTGGCAGTAAGCAGGGCACTTGTGATGGGCACTGGGGGGTGTATGGAAGTGATGAATCACTAAATTCTGCACCTGAAACTAATACTACACTGTATGTTAACTAACTGGAATTTAAATAAAAATGTGAAACTAATAATTAATAATAATAATAATAATAATAATTTTTTTTTATTTTTAAAAAGGAGCAAGTTTTTATTGAGTGATTACTATGAATCAAGTTTATACTGAGAACTTCATACAATAACTTAATTTTAGCCTTCCAAAAACCCTCTAAAGTGACTAACAGTATTATACCCATTTTACAGATGAGAATAGTAAACTCAGAGAGATCACATAAAGACCCCAAAGTGCAAAAGTGGTGGAACCAACATTTCAAACTGAGCAGTTTAAGTCCAAATTGTGCTCACTAAACCTTTTTTCTATTCTGATTCTCAAGCTAACAATAATAAAAAGTAGTCTATCTGCCTTGGAAGGAAGATTCTAAAAGACAAAGAGGAACAATTTGGAAACTATATTAGTTAGGTTATGCTGAGGTAATAAGCCCCAAATCTCAGGAAACCCACAAAGGTTTATTTCTCCTTCCCATTATAGGTTGATTATGATTTGCCTAGGGATTCATTTCCCATGAGTGGGCTCATGGATACGCCAATCTCTAGAATATTGTTCTCTGATGTTGCAGAGGAAACACTTCTGGACCAACTTGCACCTACAGTGAATTGCTTTCCCCGAGAAGTAGCACGTGCTACCTCTCCTTATGTCTCATTGGTCACACAGTCATATGACTAATAACAAGTGACTAAAAAGTACAAACATGTGACATGACCTGAAGGCAAATAACTTGAAACACTAGGAAATACGTAAGAGTGATTACTGCAGAAACGAAGAGAGAGGTACTAGCTACTGTCCCTTATCTCCTGTGTGATATAGAAAATAATGAGTAAATTGACATCAGGATCAGTCTGTGAGAAGGGATATATGCTTGAAATAACTTACTCTTTCAGTGGTGATCAAAGACCACAGAAACTCAGAGCTGTCTAAAAGAAATCAACCCTTGATGAGAATTAAGGGCATACATAAGCAAAGTCAAATCACAATGCCTGGCACATAGTCAAGGGCTCGGCAGATGTTGTCAATTATTTATGAATTGCTAAGAGATAAGCAAATTACAATGTTTTAAAATAAATGTTTATGTTCCGGTCTTTTTTAATAAGTGAGATTGGTAACTTCTCACCAAGAACTTAGAACAGTTCACTGTTATAACCAGTTTATTATTACATATTAATTAAGTTGCCAGGCATATCTTTCTCTTTATTGTCACAACAAAACTTTTTTTAAGAGTTATCTGTGGGGGCTCCTGGGTGGCTCAGTCGGTTGAGCGTATGACTTCAGCTCAGGTCATGATCTTGCGGTCCGTTAGTTCGAGCCCCGCATCGGGCTCTGGGCTGATGGCTCGAAGCCTGGAGCCTGTTTCAGATTGTGTCTCCCTCTCTCTCTGCCCCTCCCCCGTTCATACTCTGTCTCTCTCTGTCTCAAAAATAAATAAATGTTAAAAATAAAAATAAAAAAAAATAAAAAAAATAAAAAAGAGTTGTCTGTGTTCATGTCCCACTTCTTCTCCTTTTCACTGTTCAACCATCTGTACTCTAGCGTCCTCTCCCTACCTTCACTCAGGGTGTTGTCAGTGACCTCCTAGCCAGAACCAATGCCAATGTATACTTTTAGCTCTTTCCCATTTTATCTCCATCTTTACAAAGCCAAATTAATTTTCCCATAATATCACATTTTCTTCAGTTATTGTATGCTTTTCTGGCTCCTTAATAGGCTTCTCTTCATTTGCCTCTTCTTATATTAGTGGTCCTTCCATTTCATCCTTAGCCCCTTCATCCCTCATAATTCCTTGATCTTATATATTCTGTGTCGTCAACTGCAATTTATATAATAATTCCCAGAGACACGGTTCCAGGCCACATTCCCCTTATCATAAAACTATCTATCAGATATCTTCCTTGGGATATTCCACAGGCTGTTCACATTTAGGAGGTGCCTAAAAGTAAACTCACCATTTTGCTCTGTAATTCTACCTTTTCCATTCTCTGTATCTGGACTATAAAAATGTGCGAAGTGTCAAGAATTGAGGCTGAATGGAAAGCATGAGCCAGATAACAAAAGATCTATTACGTTAGATTGAATCATATGAAATTGCTGAATTCAATCAGTTTTGATCTGCAAAAATGGCATCTTCTTCAACAGAGAAACTGCACTTCACTCCAAGGGCGATGGGAATTCACGGGATCATTTTTTGTGTGAGAGTGATATCATCTGATTTACATTTCAGACAGAACCGCTGGTGTCAGCACAGAGAACAGTTTGGGGAGGAGTAAGACTAATGGAAAGAGTATCAGTTAAGAAACTATGATGTGATCCGGACAGGTGTGGCTCTGGTTATAGAGTGAAATGAAAATTCTGAAGATGTTTAGGAGGTAGAATTGACAGAACATGGCAGTTAGCCATGGAAGGGGAAGTAGGGAAAGAAAACATATGAGAATGATGGAAGATTAAAGGATTCAGCACCCAAAAGGATGTTGTTGCCATTCACTGAGCTACGGGATATTACAGAAACAAGTTTAACATTGAAGATCAAAAAGCTCGTTATTAGCCATGATGGATTTGAAGTGGACATTTTTACTAAGGAGTTGGATATAAGGATCTGAAATTGGTATAGAGAGACCTGAAATGGTATAGAGAGACCTAGAACCTGAGATCCACACGATTCTTATTACTCAGCCATTCACACATGGAGAAACTGAAATGAAAAGAACAAATCCTGGCTGCTTCTTTATCCGATGGTGGCTGGGTATGCAAGGCGAGCCCACTTTGTCCGTGCAAAGGTGGTCAAATAGATTCAGGTGTTGCAAGACAGGACCACGTCGTTCTTGCTGCAATGCGATCATCCTGCCTCTGGCCGTTGGGGCTCACTAACGATCTCATCATTCCGATAAGTGATTTCTCCATCAGTGGCAATAGAGAGAGGTCTTCACTGCAATATTACTCCTTCGTGGGTCATAAAAAAGGACATTTCTGTCCCTTATCGAAATGTAACAGAGGCAATTAAGTGTCCTTTCTCGATAGTGTGATTGCTTCCCTTCTCTGGTAGATTCCAAGTGGCTTAAAGGCAGTGATCTCATCTAAATCCTCGTACCTAGCAAATTAGAATACATCACATAAAAAGTTATTGGATTAGGTTAACCCCACAAATGATGTAACATATTCAGGTAAATACTGAATACTTACTTTACAAATGGGAAAGGGCAATTTTAACAGCCATTAGAAGTAGAAATATGGACTCATTTTTCTGTTCATGATGCATGTAAAAGTTGAGTAAAAGAAGTATCACATTTGTTGCCTGTTTGGTGTCAGATCCATTTCTTATCCTCCCCCTGCTAACCCTCATGTCATAGGGTATGTTATTTCAGGCTTCCCCAGCAACTGGTTTCTAGTAGGTTCAACTCATGGGAGGAACTGCTGGGAAACTGGGCACCGGAGTACAGGTCAGGGTGTGCTGCTTCTTCTTCTTCTTCTTCTTCTTCTTCTTCTTTCTTCTTCTTCTTTCTTCGTCTTCTTCTTCTTCTTCTTCTTCTTCTGTGTCTTTGTCTTTGTCTTCATCTTGTCTTCTTTCTCTCACTCTCCCCTCACCCCTCTCGGCTATTGATGACGTTCCCAGCAGTAGACACTTTTCTTCCGTGGCTCTGAGACCGTGACTCCAGTTCCTTTTGGATAGCCCCTCCTGTAGTGTCCCCCCTTTTCTACCAGGTAGACTCAGATCTTGGGCTCTGTTACTCTATCTCCTATTTTTGTCTCCCCAGCCCTGCACATGCAGAAGCTTCCTGGTGTGGCTATTGTCTAGGTTGCCCCTCCTTGTCTTTTTCACTTGTGCAGTACTTGTATAACTAATTACTTGGATCAACCATTCTGTTTGAAACATCTAGGGCATTTTCTGATTTTCTCTTGATATTCTACAAACTTACAAACAGGCTGCTCATGTGCTCACTTTCAAAATAAACATTAAAAAAAGAAAGAAAGAAAAAAGGGAGCCTCGGTGACTCAGTCAGTTGTGTCTGACTCTTGATTTCAGCTCACGTCATGACTTCAGGGTTCATGAGAGTGAGCCCATGTTGGGTCCTGTGCTTGGGATTCTCTCTCCCCTGTCTCTCTGCCCCTCCTCCTTCTCTCACTCTTTCGCTCTGAAAATAAATAAATAAACATTAAAAACAAAGAAATATAAAAAAGGCTAAATCAATCTGAGGAATACTGATGAATCGATTGATGGAAGTAGAGACTAGATTAAGACAAGTAGCTGTCCCAGTGTTCTGCAGTGATCCAATCACACCTACATTTTTTTGGTTTGGTTCATTTTAAGAAGAATATATTGAAGCAGAGTGTCCAGTGTCCATTGGCTCTGGTAATGAAGGATATAGACATCACAACAGGAAGCAGAATAAAAGGTCTTAGGGTGTGATATAAGAATAATTTTTACTATTGAAGGTGGGTCACACTGAAGAAGAAACAAATGTAGTTTATATTGCTCCATGGGGAGAAATAAAGTGAATCAGATTGTGAATGGACACAAAAGAAAAATCTTTTGATAAACAAAAGTAAATGGACTCCTTCATGAAGTCTGAGTTGTCAGTCACTGAAAATGGCCAACCATAAGAGGTAGGGCTGTTATCAAGAGATGTCCTAGTGTGAGTCTGTCCTGGATGACATATAAAATCTTTTCTAAGTTAGAAAGTACATGGCATTCAACACCAACGGTATGACCCATGAAGGGGACAATTGATAAGCTGTTAAAATTAAAAACTTCTGCTCTGAAAAAGACAACATCAAGAGAATGAGAAGATAAGGTACAGACTGGAAGAAAACATTTGCAAAAGACCTACCTGATAAAGGGCTCTATCCAAAATATACAAAGAGCTCTCAAAAATTAACAATAGGAAAATGAACTACCTGATTTGAAAATGGGCCACAGACCTTAACAGACACCTCACCAAAAAAAAGGTATACAGATTGCAAACAAGTCTATCAAGAGATGCTCCACATCATATGCCATCAGGGAAATGTAAATTAAAGCAATGATGCGATACCATTACACTCCCACTAGAATAGCCCAAATCCAAACTACTGACAACACTAAATGCTACAACACCAAATGAGAAGGTGGAGTAATAGAAATTCTCATTCATTGCTGGTGGGAATGGAAAATGGCATGGTTACTTTGGAAGATAATTTGGTGATTTCTTATATAAACTAAACATACTCTTAACATACAATCCAGCAAGGACACTTCTTGATATCTACCCAAAGGAGCTGACAACTTGCATCCATACAAATCCTTGCACATGAGTGTTTATAGCAGCTTTATTCATAATTGCCAAAACTCGGAACCAGTGAAGATGAATTGTGGCACATACAGACAACAAGATATTATTCAGCACAAAAAAAAAGAGAGAGAGAGAGAGGAGAGAGGGAAAGAGACAGCTATCTAGCCTTGGAAAGACATGGAGGAGACAATACATATTCCTAAGTGAAAGAAGTCAATCTACAAGGGTTACATACTGTATGATTCCAACTTATATGACATTCTTGAAAAGACAAAACTATGGACATGGTAAAAAGATCAATAGTTTCTGAGGGTTGGGGATAGGGAGGGATGTCTAAGTGGAGCATAAGAATTTTAAAGCAGTGAAAATACTTTGTATGATACTATAATGATGGGTACATATCCTCCTATATTCATCCAAACCGAAAGACTGTATAAAACCCAGCAAGTCCTAATGTAAACTATGGACTTTCAATGATTATGATGTGTCAGTGTAGGTTCATCAATTTTAACAAAGGTACCACTGTGGTGGGGGATGTTGTTAATGAGGGAAGCTATGCATGTGTAAGGTTAGGACGTATATGGAAAAAATCTCTGAACCTTCCTCTTTTTGTTTTTTTAATTTTTTTTTTTTTTAACGTTTACTTATTTTTGGGACAGAGAGACAGAGCATGAACGGGGGAGGGTCACAGAGAGAGGGAGACACAGAATCTGAAACAGGCTCCAGGCTCTGAGCTGTCAGCACAGAGCCCGACGCGGGGCTCGAACCCACGGACCGTGAGATCGTGACCTGAGCCGAAGTCGGACGCTTAACCCACCGAGCCACCCAGGCGCCCCTCTGAACCTTCCTCTTAATTTTGCTGTGAACCTAAAACTGCTGTAAAAGATGAAAGTATTAAAAAAAAAAAGTACATGGCTTACCCAGGTCTCTGCAACCAGACCAACTAAAATAGCAGAATGAGAACACAGTATCTCTAAATCAAAAAAGGCCTAAAATTTCTTCAGTTTGAAGATACTTATTCAAGTCAGTAAAATTCAAGGCCATCCACCCATTTCCAAAGCACCTCATAGTTGGCAACTTACATTTGCAAGGCTAAGATATGGCTTCTTTTATCTCATTTCCTCTCAAAATAGGCTCTGACGATTTGTGGTGTGTTATTTAAGTGGAAATTATCAAGAAGGCTGCTATTTCAATAGGATTGATACTTGCCCATCTGGGTAAATCCATATCACAACAGTTCTCTGATAGACATATTTTTATATAAAACCCAAATCTTGTTTTACCTCTACAGATTTTCTTCACCTCGCTTTCTCCTTGATTTTATCCCAAGTATTTTGAAAATGTTCCAATTTTGACATCAGTCCAATTGCAGAGAACTCTAGCATAAAATGAAGAAAGACACATGAAAAGAACAGCATTAACCATATAAAACATATTCATGCTACATTTGTAAGGCAATCAGAGAAAACATGCTTATATACCCAAGATATGCAGTCTTACATGTGCAACAATCTATCTGATGAATAAATATTTCATTTATATATGCTGATCAACTAACTATATTTTCTTTTTAATAATAACTAGAACTCAGATGCCATTTAATTGCTATATATTTCCATGATTGACTCAAAAATCCTTATGTATCAATTGCAATGAACATAGTTATTTATATCTATTTTTCTTGATACCTTCATTATAAATATGTTTCTTCTTTGGGTCCAACCCACGTATAAAAATAAAGTATTTCTATCCGCTGCATATAATGTTGGATGATAAAATCACCCCTAAAACTCAGTGGCTTAAAATAATGAGTGTGCACTCAGCTTACAAGCCTTCAGGTGAGCAGATCGGCTAAACTTGGCTGGTTTGGGTTCACTTGGGCTCTCATGTATCTGATGGTTAGCTGGCTATAGACCCAGCTGTGACGAGGCCATCTTTCTTCCATCATTTAGCAAGGTGGCTTGAGCATAGTCTAAAGGCAAAAGCTGGGAAGAAAGTATAGAGCTCTGCAAATGCCTTTCCAAAACTCCCTTGCTTCAAGTTTACTGCCAATACGTTGGCCAAAAATGTCACATGCCCTACACAGAGGTGGTGTAATGGATACAGCCAGTAGCTGTGGGGATGGCATAGCTGGATAAATTGGGGCCATTGATGGCACGTAAAATGAATAAAGAAAATATTCCTGCGACATCTAGGTGGCTCAGTCGGTTCAGGGTCCAACTCTTGATTTTGGCTCAGGTCATGATTTCACAGTTTGTGAGTTCGAGCCCCACATCGGGCTCTGCACTGATAGGGTGGATCCTGTTTGGGATTCTCTCCCTCTCTCTCTCTTCCTCTCTCTCTGATCCTCTCTCACTGGTTCTCTCTCTCTCTCTCTCTCTCTCAAAATAAATAAACTTAAAACAAGAGAAAATATTCCTAAGTGCACAGTTTATGCCATTGTACATGTGTCATAACATATCTAATAAAATCCCTTTCTCTGTGCTGATCCACATGCTAAGTGTTTCTATTGAGCAATAAATTAAAAACTTAGATGCCATCTATTTACAACCTTTTTCTTGACTTAAACTTGAAAATGGTCCAAACTGACCATTTGCTGGTGTGCTTATTTACATTTATTCTACTTGATGTCTTGATTATAATAGTCTCTTCACTTTTGGCCCAACGACTAAATAAAACTACAAACCCCTTCCTGGAGCTTCTGTCCTTGACCTGAGGTGCTATTTATTTCCATGAGTCCAAATGCAAAAATGCAAAATTTAAACATATCAAATTATCTATAGTCCATAGGTGGGTCTTTGGCAAACATAAGGCAGCAATTTAAGGATGTCTGTGGAAATAATTACTGCTGACTGAATACAGAGAATTATTTATCATCAGCGCTTGCTTTCTGTTCTTTATCTCCTCCTTCTCAGGAATAAGAGATCACTGTTTTGTAGCCATATCTGAAAAAGACTAATAGTCATGAGCCCTGACCCCTTTACCAAATAAGTTAATTTTTTTTTAAATTGTAGAATAAGCAATCCAAGTTGCTTTTGTCTTCTATTGAGCCATAATTTTATTAAGGGTTTATATAAACCTGTGCCTTCGCAAACCTCTGAAGTAATTTTATATATTACTATATACAATCACCTATATATAATATAATATAATTAATATAATATAATATAATATAATATAATAAAGTTATATTATAAAAAGTAGGCAAATTAGTATTATTAAAGGTCTTCTCCCCCCCTTTTCAAAGATGCTCTTTGGAGAAGAGGCTAGCTACTATAGTAGATAGAAACCAAAAGACTATTTCATGTGAAATTTCCCTTTTGCTTCATTTTCCTGGATTCAAAAGGACACTCATACATTGGCATGAATGTCACTTGTCTCATTACAAATAAGTATCCAAACAAATGAGCACATTTTAAAACAACAAAGAGTGTACAAAAGTTCAGTCTTCTGGAAAATGTTTGAAAGATACTGTGGATTTTTCCATTTACAAAAGTCTTATTGTTATTTTCCTTTCCACTTCTGTTCTTCATTTGAATGACTTCCCGACAATTCAATGACTCAAGGTGCCAAAACGTTGATGCTAATAATTCTCAAGTATCTTCTCTTGCTTTCCAATAAAAGATGGTTAGTACATAGAAAGGTACTTGGTTTCATGTGAACCTTGTATTCAGATTCTGAACTACAAATCCTTAATTTTGGTGAACCTATTTTATGAATGTATGGTGCATGGCAGTTATAGGAATTGAAGTGCAGGAGAAATAGGACATAGTATTTAGTTTGTACTCTCAGATCAGTTAAACCCAAGAAAGTACGATCAGTTCAACCTGGGTCTCACAAAGATTGCTGGGAAACCTTCTATAAGCCCTAGTTTCCTCATCTGCTTATAATTTTTATAACTATAGCCATGACATAACTGTCCCAAAAAAGCTTACAAAAAAAAAAAGTTCATAGAAAATCATTCAGTAAAGGACAATATTTTGTGATGTAAATCCCCAATCTCCTTTTGTAAATACAGATTTTTGCAAAGCGAATTCCCTAAAATGGGGCACACCTATATTTCTAGAATAAACAACCACAGAACTTCCTTAGTTTACGGGCCGAAAATATAAAAGTAAAGGTGTTTTTGTCCCCCTGGCACAGATGCTTTAAGCTTTAAAAGAACCTCCTATTTCCTAATCCTTCTCTCCATATTCTTGCCAAGCTTTCTGGAAATCTGAGTTTTGGACACCCTCCAATACCACATCTCATCCATATGCCTGCCCCAGAGGAAGACATTCTGCAGGCTCTTTCCTTCACTCTATGAATGATTCATGTGTTAAGATCTTAAATACTAGCTGAAGCAAGGACCTTAATGGCTTAAAAACCTGATCTGACGTCAAGGAAATGTGCTGTTTTAGTGACATGCTCCCAAGGCTGGTTGTTTATCCCTGTTCAATCCAATCAGAGGGCCCTTTATTGGGCAAGGAGAAGGCTTGACAGCGTCCCCTTCTTGAGATCTTTTCTGAAGCATTTCTGATGAGCACCTCAGCTCTGATATCAAAGTGAAGGAACGGACTTTTCCTGACAACAATATATTTAAGTTTACACTAGAAAAAGTAAGTGGAAAGTTAATTCTGTAATTTTCCTCCAAGAGAAATCAGCCATACTGAAAACTCACTTTCACCACCTACAGCAAGTTCAAGAATTAAAATGCCTCCAGGGAGGAGATGCTAACTAAAACAAGCTAGCAGATAAACGGAAATGCTCAAACTAGAGTGAACGTCCAGTGAGAAAGGAGGCCACAGTTCTGGGGGGGGGGGGGGGGGTGTTTCAGTGACCACGCAGAACCAGGGTGTCTGGGACTTCCAGAATGTGATTGGAAACCAGAAATCTTTATTCTTCTGTGAAAGCTCCTAATTTTAAACATTAACGATTAATTCAGACAAATGTAAACACCGGATAAGCCAAACACACACATCAATAAGCCAGACGTGGCCTAAATTGCCAAGTTTGCAAGCTTTGGCCAACAGCTCTGCTTCCCGTTATTTTATGTGAAAGTGTTTAAACACTGGGGAGAAAAATAAAATGGAATTTAGATGCTTTAAAATACCAGTAACACTCTTGTCCCATGACTATGGGACAAGAAAATAATTTCACTTTATGGAATGCAGGAAGAGTATGGAGCTTTAGTGATAGCTGGTTATGAGCTGAAACCCAGGCTCAGCCATCTCCTGGCTGTTCAGCACTACAGGATGTTACCTAAACTCTCCAAACTTCATTTTGTGAAATGACGGTGTTCACTTCACTGCAGTTGTTAGAAGAAGATAGGGTGCTGTTTACATGAATTTCATAATTACCTAGTTACTAGCACATGGAACTATTCGTATTAGTACGATTTGGATAATCATTTAAATAATAAACCTATCTAGGTTATTTAGGAAGCTGATTATGTTAGCAAGTATTACCAAACCAAATAATAGACACAGTTCCAGTTCTAGTACTTTTAATCATTAAAGTAATCCTATGAAGTAGGTTCTGTTTTCCACATCACTTTGCACATACGGAAACAGGCCAAGTACGGCTGATTAAACATACCCCAAATCACACAAATAATAAAGGGAAAGGTGGAGGCAGGGCATGAGTAAACAAAGGTGCCGGCCTCCAGCCTCTGAGGTCTTAACCATTACACTAAATTTAAAAAGTATGCTATGTTCAAATTGATCTTTGAACTTGTTCTATTCAAAATCAGAACAAAACAGACAACAGGTCCGAAATGGAGTCACTTGTATAAGCCCCACATCCACAAACCGAGAGTTAATACCCAACTTAATTACAGTTTCAGCCTCCCTCAGGAATGGAATCTTAAACCAGTCAATCTGGAATTACCTGGTCAGCACTAGTAAGGCTATCAGATTGATAGACTCCCTTGTGTCTTCTAAAGAAGGGTGATGACCCTCTCACAAACAATCAGTTCTTCACTAGTAACTTCTTTGTCCTACCTCCTTCTGCCTATAAAAATCTTTCATTTTGAAAAGAAAATTAACATTTATTTATTTTTGAGAGACAGAGAGAGACAGAGCATGAATGAGGGAGGAGCAGAGAGAGAGCAAGGCACAGAATCCAAAGCAGGCTCCAGACTGAGCTGTCAGCACAGAGCCCAACGCAGGGCTCAAACCCATGAACCATGAGATCATTACCTGAGCTGAAGTCGGAACCTTAACCAACTGAACAACCCAGGCACCCCAAGAATCTTTCATTTTTTATAGCTCTTGGAGTTCCTTTCTTCCTGTAGATGGGATGCTATCCAATTCATGAATTGTTGAATAAAGCCAATAAGATCTTTCAAATTTACTCAGCTGAATTTTGTTTTTTAACAGTTCCAAGCTATAAATGTCTTAGAATTCAGAAAGACATTTCAAGAAAGAGGAGATACACTCTTTTCTGACTGCAAAAGACCACCCCAAGAAATTCAATGTAGACATTTCTTTTTTAAACTTGAAAGAAAAATCCAGATTTATTTTAAACAGTGCATGGTAACCTCTGGAATTTACACAAATCTCTCTGTCTCTCTCTTTTAAAATGTGTTTCTGTGACTTCAAATCTCTTGCTTTGGTGTGAATTGAATCATTCTTTATATGACTAATTTGTAATTAGTTAATAGGAATTCTTTGATAATATTTACATATAATTATGATAGGGAAAAGATAAGATAAAATAGGCAGAGAGGGAAAGGTTAGGACCTGAGGATCCTGGGTGGGGAAAAACACCTATATTGGAACAACGCTGGGAGTGTCTGACCGGAGCAAACCCCTTCCGGCGTAAGGTTTCTCTTAAGAATGTAATGGCCACCGCCTACTTCCCCCTCAGGTTCCCCTCAGGAATTTGACAATCAATAGACCTAGCTAAACCATAAAACTGTTGTTACATGAGGGACAGCATGACCAGAGTCTGATTCCTCACAAAATGGAGTCAGGTCAATCAGGAATGGACAACCTAGCACCTAGAGTTATCAAGCCAGTAAGGGTAGGACCCAAGAAGGAATAAGGGGGAAGGGTTGGGGGTGCTGATCAGAATCTTATAAAACAAGGACCCTTGTTTTGGGGGGCCCTTGTATTGTTGCAGGCATTCACTTTCCAATGTCCCCTCTCTGCAAAGGGAGCTTTCATACTATTCTTACTTTCTAATCTTATACTCTAATAATTTGCCTGCTACTCATTTTGTGTCCACCTCTTCAATCTTCCAAGCAGCGAGAAAATTAATCCTGGGTATTGAGTTAAAAAAAAAAATCCTGCAACAGAATTAGTTTTATTTAGAAAAAGTACAGGAGTCTGTAAAAAGTGTAGATTATACGTTTACTGAAGGCAGAAGAAAAGTCTTTTTATTTAAATTTACATCATTTAACACTTTGAAAACTTCAGGTATGCTAGCAAGCTTCCATTTCTTCTCTTTTTGCTGTCAGAAACTCAGTCCACCTTTTCCTATTGTGAAAGGGAGGGTGAGTTGATTCCAGCTCCAGAGAGAGATCTTGGTTTGTCCACAAATGGCTCTTCCCTGGTGTTTTCTACTGACTTAGAGGCAGGCCCTTGACCTGAGTTGGCCTAATCATACTAACGGGAAAGACTTGCCTTCTGTGCTTGACGTAAAAGATTTGTCTTGCTGGCTCCTGCTGCTGGGAACAAAGCCTGTGGGGTCAGTTGACATAGGGAACCAACTTCCTCTTGCAACTACAAGAACCAGACTCAGGATGAGGCCAAAACTTATGACAGCAGAGTAGAAGGTCAGAAAGAAGTAAGGTTGTTCATGAAATTATTGGATTAGAATCCACTGATCATCTTGGTTTTTAGTTTTGTGTGGTAATAAATCACCTTACTATTCAGCTTCGTTACTTATAGTGAAAATCATTCTAAAGGATAAACTATAGTTTTCATATACTGTATAATTCATAAATATTCTAGAATTTTAAATAATTCAATATATTTGTTCATTCTATTAACTCTACCTGTGGGAAACCAAAGAACTCAGAGCTCATGGCTATGGCCTGGTTACCACCATCTTTCTTATGGTCAGATGCAGTCATCGTATGTAAAGGGAGACTAAACAGCCTCTGCAAAGTTAGGATACTAACTTTCAACCTTAGCCAGTGACATGAAGTTTCTCTTCGTTCAAACTGACATACCCAGAATTGTAGCTAATATCGTTTTTCTTGGAGGCAAACATACGTATTTCAGTTAATTAGTAAGTCCCATGAAGTCAGAAATCACATTTGTAAATATTTGTCAAGTGCAGTTAATGTTTTCTCACTCCCATTCAGCTGAGATCAGAAACTAGATAAATTTTCTTAATCTTATGCAAAATAAAGGAAAGAGATATCAAACCAGAAATTATATTAATTATTATCTTTTAGTTTAATCAGTGGTTGTTACCTTTAGTAAGAACAGCAGAATTATCTGAAGAGCTTTAAAAAAAAATCTATGCCTTCTCCCCATCCTCAGAAATTTATTTTCTGTTGGTCTGAGATTGGACGTAATATAAGTAGAGGATTGAAGTTCCCAGGTCATTTTAATTGCAGCCCAGGTTATAGAGCAGCAGTATATTTATTTAAGTAGAAATCCCAAAGCTATATTGCTCTTTCTTCTTAAAATGGACCTTCAATAGAGTTTCCATGTACAGTAATACATTTCTATTCTCTATATGTATTTTTCAAAAGACTTAAATAGTTTTTGGTGTGACTGGATCACATTCAAACAATTAGTTATAGTATCTGAGATATTGAATGTTTATTCAAACATCAAAGCTTTTTTCCCCCAATTTTGAAGGTGTAGAAGAAATTCAGAGAAGATTCCATGAAGACTTTTTTTTTTTTTTTGTTTACAACTGTGTAAATTATTAAAAGAAATGCTTTGCTCATATTCCTGACAAAAATTCAGGAGAACACTATCAATGTAAATAAATGACTCAAGGAAACTGTAGTGCATCTCCTTGGCCTTTGAGATCATCTCCTTCAGTATTTCTCAAAGTGTGGTTTTCAGCCCACTTGTATCAGGTGCCCATGAACATGCAGTTTGGGGACCCCATTCCTGATCTACCGAATCAGAAACTCTGGGACTTGAGCCCAAGAATGACAGTTCCACTGAGATCACAGGTGATTCTACTGTACACTGATGAACTCTGAACCTTGAGACTCATGAGTCCCTATTCAAGAAATTCTTAAAATCTTTCATCTTTTTTATATACTACTTTGGGGCCATTGAGACTCTTACAGTTGATTAGTTATAAAAAAGAAGAAGAAGAAGAGACAGAGAAGAAGAAGAAGGAGAAGAAGAAGAAGAAGAAGAAGAAGAAGAAGAAAGAAGGAGAAGGGACAGAGAAGAAGAAAGAAAAGAATAGAAAAAAGAAAAAAAATCCTTTAATCTTTCAGGCATTTGGATGACCTACTCTTTGTGACATCCTCCTCTACATTTAACCACATATACTACATTATGAGAGTACTACACAAATATTTTTAGAGAAGTTCCTCAGAAAACAGCCATTTCAGAAAAACACAATAACACAAAAAAAACCCCACAAATATTCAGATCATAAGGTTGACATTTGTTTCTTTGAAATGTATGATACACATACAGGCTCTCAAAAACCTTAAAAACTTATCAAAGACCCTACCACGGTAAGATACACTCTTTCCAAATAATCATTAACATTATAACAACCCCACACTTTTCAACTTTGAAGGCACCATGTAAATCATTCCGCGACACCCAAGAATTAAATGTTAGTTTTAGGTTGGTGACATGACTTTTCTCAAATCATGAAGCTGGTGCATAGCAGAGGTGGAGATCCGCATGTTTATGCTTCCTGATAGCTATTCTACTCAAAAGCAACTGTTTTCTCTGTAATCTCTTGTCCAGCTGCCAACGGATTCATTCTGTTCCCACTATGATAGCTTGTCCCCCTCCTCAATACCATGCACCTAAAATTTCCTCCTTATGGGTTTCTCAAAAGCAGGAGTAATAATCACAACTCTCTGACATTTGAACAAAAGGATTCTTACTACCTTTCTCAAAGGACAATTGTTACAACAGGAATGCTTACTGTATAGAAAAGATAACAGTCCATCTCTAGATCCAGCACCTATTTTGCAACCCGCTAAACATTCACGGTTTTCTGTCACTGTTGCCCCATCACTAGAGACCAGCTTTTGACCCTTCTTGTCAGGAACTCCTTACCATACAATCGTGCAATTGAGTCATTGCACTCCACATAAGGCATCAGCCAAGAGGGCACCAGAGTCCCGGGAAAACTAACCCAGGGTCCTGTCAGCCAGCTTTGAGTCAACCTAAGATATAGACATCTTTATGTAATAGGTATGCCCAAATAGGGACACCTTTTCAGAATTTGTCCATATGCGGGAAGTACCTTTTCCTAAATTGCAGGAAGACATTGTATATGGCTGTGGTGTCCCTGCCTGTGTGCATACCAGAAAGGGGAGGGGCGGGGGGAGGTTAGGGCTTTATGAGATTAAGTTTTGTTTTGTTTACCAGAGATAGTTATACTATAGTTTGTGCAGAGCTGGAAGTCTACAATCAAAATCACATCCAGTTCCTTATTTGTTGCCCAGTCCAAGCTTGTGATGTAGTTGCTTCTTCATTCACTACATTTTACCCTGGGGATAATGAAATCAGCCTTTACCCAACTTTAGGCAGCCATAAAACTGAGATTTGCAGATACCGCTGCAAAGTTACAAGAGCCATGGATGAGAACAGGAGTAAAGAATCTATGTAAGAATAGGAAGCTCTGGGGCTATGTGTTCCCAGATCTTAGTGCCACATGATCCACTTGGGCAGCTTATGAAAAATGCTGATTCCTGGACACCCCAGATATCCTGATTTGGATCTGGGGTAGGGCCAGCTCCATCTCCAGAATTCTGTGAAGGGTAGGGCTTAGGGGAGGCCATCTGGTTGGAAGAGGAAGCTGGGAGCTTTGCCATCAGGCTATGTTTGCAAAGCAAGCACACTCTTTTTAACTTGGTGTGTATGTTACAGAGCAATATCGATATTAAAGTTTCCTAAATACACTTTTATTCACACTTTATGTAAGGATGATTAAATTGGCCATATTAAACGTAATATTTTCACTTGAGAATGGAGGGAGCCAATGGAGCTGAGGGTGGCTACAGCCCTGGGCACTAACTCTGAACAGAGCCCAGCCATCAGCCTTTTCATCCATCACCATAGAAAAGCCTTGTTTTTTGATTCATTCATTCAACAAAATATTGAGTTACCAGTATGCGCCAGGCATTGTTCAAGGTCGGTTCTTGGGACACGGTAATAATAATAATTAATAGTAATAATAATAAGGATGATTATCATAATAATAAACTGGCAAAAGTCCTTCCCTGTGGATTATATTTTAGTCAAGGAAAGCAGGCAATAAACAATAAACCCAAGATATCAAAGAGTTCACGGTGTGTTAAAAGATGTTTCTCATCTCTGAGAAACATGATCTTGGCTTCGAAGCTATACATTCCTCAGTGAGACACCCTCCTAATATATATTTAGATTGCTACTAGGGCATTCTCCCAGGAAGCCAAGTTACTAGAGTTAGAGGCAAACTAGATGTACTCCTCTAGGCTTCAAAATGAAAAAAAAATGCTAAGCTTGTGTGAATTTGGAGGGGGACATGTGTGTGTACAAATATAGGTATCAGCTTAAACACCTTGTAGACAACTATTAAGTCTTACATACATCTCTTTCGAATCTAACTCATATATTTTTATACCATACAGCGCTGCCTTTCCAAGGAGTTAAGCAAGTCATGTGGAATCTACGAAGGGACCATTGTGAAATGAAATAGTTCCATGCCGAAGCATTTAGAAAGTTGCCAAACACACATATACAAATTGATATTAGGATAAAATCACTCAGTCATTCCTTTTCTTATGTAAGAAGATGTGCAATTCATTTAGAAAGCTAAGGAGAGATCAAATGACTTTATACTACTAATTCTATTAATTTAATCACACCAAATGTCAGGACAATGTCATTTAAAACCCTTTAATGATTTTAAAACAAATGGTCCCTGTAGCGGGAAAATAGTTGAACTAACATTGCTAAAATTAATTTAATTTCTTTGGAATTGAAATATTAAACGAGCCCATTCTATCCCATTTACTTTTCAAATAGTGTTAGAAAATACCTGAGGACCTCTGAGCAAAATCTAACAGGATCTTTCGGTCTGTTCATTAATTCAGTGAAACTATAATTGTATGTGAATTTAGTCTTCAGTCAGTTCTATTTGATACATAGAAAAGAGTCTATTATCACTATGTATGTCTCTCTACAACCTTCCTTTGTGAAGATTCCAGACTCGATTTATCAACACCAGAAACTTACTTAGCATGGTTGTGTATTCTATATATATTTTTTCCAACGTTAATGTGAGTCATCATAGCATATCTCCTTAACCATATGTGCTAGAGCTAAGGACAGACAGTTATTTTAATATTCCTGGCCTAGAATCCTTCCCACAACAAACACATTTGATGCTCATACATGGTCCCTTTCTTGCCGACACTCACGCCTGTCAAAATGGCATGGTGCCTACTCAACATATGGACTGCTAGCTTTTCTCACTGGGGCACGGTTGCCAAAGAAAGATGGGTTAAGCTGGGCACCCTGCGTAGCAAAGCAGGTGACAGCTCTCCCATCCTCCATCATGTGGCTACAGCCCCTCTAGCCACATGCCACTTTCTAACCTCTCTTTACAGGAAAAGGAGAGAGATCTTTAACAGTATACCTTTTACTTTCAGACAGTTTCTACTTACCGCCTTTGATCTCACTACCTTTTACTCGAAGTGAGGAAAGCTTTCCTCTGCCAAAAACACACTAAAATTTAAAAATCACTTGGAAGCACAAAGTTGCAAGAAAAGTTGATAGCCAGCAAAGGCACTAAGTATATGTGTGTGCATGCATGCAAGCACACATACGTACACACACATGAGCGAGCGCGCACGCACACACATATACACACACATACACACACACACACGGAATTTTTGTGCTTTCCTCCCCCAGCTTCTCATTTGCCACCTACAATAGACCAGAGCAGGGCAGCAGCAGCAGCACTAAGTATTGCAGAAAGAACTTAGTGATTGTTTAAGTCTTGCACAAATAGAGCTATCTCATTACGTTAATCCAGTGAATCATTTCCTCCCTAACCAGGCTGCATCCTGTTTGGTTTGCAGTTTTTATTTTAAAATTTCCAAATCAATTTTTATTTGTCCAAATGAGTTTGTTTTGGCAATAACAGAAAGTATCAAGTTGCCCCAAACAAAGGCTTTCACTTCATGTCCTTGTGTCTTCGTCATTCTACAGGAAACCCAAATAAGGTGTTTGATCTGAATCTGACTTCTGAGTCCAGAGACCACAGGGACTTTCGCCAAACAGTTTCACTAAACGAGTCAGTGAACTCAAAGGTACCAGATTTAAACTGTAGCCTGGGGTTGTGGGCTATGGATTAGCCAATTAATAATTGTTAATGCCTGCCCTGTGCCAGACACATTTATAGAAATTATTTCATTTGAGGCCTCTGGGTGGCTCAGTCGGTTAAGCCTCCGTGACTCTTGATTTCAGCGCAGGTCATGATCTCATGGGTTTATGAATTTGAGCCCTGCGTCAGGTTCTGAGCTGACAGTGTGGAGCCTGCTTGGGATTCTCTCCCTCCCTCTCTCTCTGTCCCTTCTCTGCTCTCTCTCTCTCTCTCTCTCTCACACACACACACACACAGAGAATAAATAAATAAACTTTAAAAAACAAAACAAACAACTAAACATACAAAAATTATTTCATTTGATCGTGGCTACACCCCTGCAATATCGGAGCCATCATGTTTCCATTTTAGAGCTGTATAGACACCTGAACAATAATCTCTGCATGGCAGCTATTTGGCACGTTCTCTGATAATAAAAATAGTTAGCAGTCCTGAGACTCTTACAGTGCACCGTTCTAAACACCTCACATGTCTTAGTTCATCTACAAAATCACGAGGTAATTCCTGTCAATATCCATAATGTATGGATGAGGAAAAAGCAACATTAAAAAGTTAACTGGTTTATCTAAGGTCCAGGTAGTTTAAGAGGTGATGTCAGAATTGAAACCCAGCTAGTATTACTACAGAGCTATAATTCTTGACCACTGCTCTGATTCCTATTAGATGATCTTAATATACATTCTGATGAATTCCTTAGCATTGTGCCTTGTTAATACCTTAAGGAGTAGGACCCGTGTTTCCTTTCTTTAAAGCACTGATTTCATCTTGCTTCTCCTCTGATGAGATTCCTCTACAGCTCTGCCTTTCCAAAAGAATAAAACACAGATTGGCACTTCGGCATTCAATAGACTCCAAACCCTCCAATAGCCGCTATCAAACCCTCCGAACTGTATCTTCCAATTTGACCATTTTACACAATTTGCTCGTGTGTTCTGTTTCGTTTCCTAATCCAAGATATCTTTGCTCTTTCCCTCTATACATGCAAAGCCTACCATTCAGACACTTCTCGGGTTCAACTTCTACCCTGCGTATCTCCTCTGTCTCGTTCAACCCATGGCAGTTTCTTTAACTACTAAATATCTGGAGTACTTGTCAATATACCCCTTGTTCATAATGCTCAGCAACACTGTCATCACAGGCTTGCTCAGAATATTCAGAAGCTGCTATGTACTATTTTCAGGTATGTATGTGCAATCTCCCCAGTTGGCATAGGAAACTCTTTGAGGAGAGGATCGTGTCTTGTATTTTCATGGTATACTATAGTAATAATATTTGCCTGCCACATTTGTTGAGTGATATTTGTCTTGATCAGTCTCCAATGATTCTTTTATTTTTTTTTTTGACAATACTATACTCTGTACTCCTTGTGAGGGACTCTTCTTAAGAGTGTAGACTGTGTAAAGCCCCAATTACAGAGTTGGATGTGATTACTTCATAAAATTTACTTTCTTTTTTTTTAATCTTTATTTATTTTTGAGAGAGAGAGAGAGAGAGAGAGAGAGAGAGAGAGAGAGACAGAGACAGAGACAGAGTATGAGTGGGGGAGGGACAGAGAGAGAGGGAGACACAGAATCAGAAGCAGGCTCCAGCCTCTGAGCTGTCAGCACAGAACACGACACAAGGTTCAAACTCATCAACTGTGAGATCATGACCTGAGAGCCAAGTCGGACGCTCAACCAACTGAGCTACCCAGGCACCTCTAAAAGGTGACTTTCTAACCAGTACCAACTATTTGTGTCACCCTGAAAGGTCAGTATCAATGTGAAGGTAAAATTATTCCATCTCAATAATAGACCTCTCAAAGATGAATTCCTCCCAAACATGTTTTACAAAAGAGCAAAAGTTGTTTTCATTTCTTAATAGTTTGGTTAGCCATGCCAGGAAATGGAAGGCCATTATTAAACATTTCATTTTTTTAACATCATAGTACCTGTCATCGGCATGAATAAACACATTACTAAAACTGGAAACTTGCATTATCCTAAGCACTCAGATTTTTGCCATCAATTTCCAATTTTTAATAGTCAGTTGTTACTTAGAATTACAAATACAAAGTTCATTTAGTCAAATGTGAACAAAATGTTAACTGGTACCCCTGGACTGGGTTTTCTGCAATTCTGCCAAGAGTCCAGAAAACTGACTAGTTGACTTCTCAAGTGTATTTCAACTCATTGTTTCTGAGAATCTAAGATTCTTTGCCTGTCTACCCGCTTCTGGTTAAAGGCAACCACTTTGGTCTCATTCTCTCTCACACATTTTGGAAGGTCTCCAAGTGTAAAACGGTACAACATATGTAGCCCGCAAGCAGGGCAGGCATAAGAAACACCATAAGGAAACACTAAAGCAAACTTCAAGCTGTGGAATGCTGGGAAACAATCACAGGCACCACACCAAGTTGGCATAAAACAATCAGAGAATGAGGTGGCTCTTTTTGAGCAAAAGCATAATACTGGCTAGGAGGCAAAGAAGGCCATAAGATAGAAATCGTGTACTCAGCAGTTCATGCCGCTAGCCGAGGGTGATCTTCAGAGGTACTCGGTGCGAAAGAACTGAGGGTCATTCTTTCTTTCCATTTGCATTCACATGCCTGAAAACGCTACCCCAACCAAACCCCTTTGACTCTAATGACCTATCCACGCACAGTAAATAAAACTTGTTCTCCCTTTCTAGCCCTTCTCTCCAAGGTGAATTCCTACTCATTCGAAGGTCACATTTTCAGCAACCCCTGACTGTTTCAGAGAGTTAACAGCTCCTCCTTCTGGAATCGCTCAGCATTTTATGGCATTTATATCATTATGCTATATTTATTTACTTATGGGGCTGTCTTCCTGGATATACGATAAGCTTCTTCGGAGCAGAGACGCTGAAATTTTTCACTATCAGATCCCAAGTGACCACTACAGTGACCCACACGTAGAAAGCACTGCATAAATATTTGTTGGAAGGATAAATACAATTACTTGTTTTTCCATCATTCATTTATTCATTTAATAAATATTCATCAACGCTTCACTTATTCATTTAATAAATATCTATCAGTGCCTCTTATGTACATTTTTCCAGTCACTCAAGGCAGAGCAGTGAACAAGAAACACACACTCTTCCATCATGGAGGTCATATTATATTGAAAGGAGACAGAAAATGGACATAAAACAGAAAAAAGATCAGATGGTAACTACACTCATTGCAGTAAGCATTTCATGATGTATAGAATTACCGAATCACTCTCTTGTACACCTGAAACTGATATATTATTGTGTGTCAACTGTACTTCAATAAAAAAATAAGAAAGATACTGCCAATGTTACATCATGATAAATAATGAGAAAAATAACATAAAGCAAGGCAAAGGATACGGAATCTTAGACTCAATAAAGACTCCAGGAATTCTGAGATTGTCACTGAGTTTTTAAGATAATGTCATTCTCAAGCATTTTCTATTTATCAACTCAAGGAAATCTAAATTCTGTATTGCCCTGGTAAGTGCTACAACCTTTGTCAGGGCTGGTATATTTATTCATAAATAGGAAGGAACCCTATAGACTCAGTCACACCAAGTAGGGACATCTTAGTTTTTCTTCCCAAACAGACCCACTTCAGGACAAGACTTCAGCACAGTTTGGCAAATAGGACTTTTTCCAGTTCACAGGTTTTTCCTAGTTCCTGATTCACACAGGATTCCCTTCCCCTTTCTAAATGTACTAATTCTTTGACCTCCATTCTTGTATTTCCTGTTTCTGACCTCAGCTCCCAAATCTTGTGGCCCACCTATCTCTTTACCATCATGGCAAATGCTCTGGACAGACCACCCAAGATTCCTGAGACTTACCGCCCAGACTCTGCCCATCGAATTCTGAAATCAGCCCCATGGTTTTGATAATTCTCTTGCCACTCTCACTGACTCAGCCAACCCCAAAGGTTGAAACAGTCAATCATAGTAGGGGAAAGTTGTCCCTTATTTTGCCTCCCTCCTTACTGTTTCCTTGTCCGGATCTGTGAAACTGCTATCTCTGAGGCACATCTACAATTTCATATACAAAGTTCAGAGGAAAATAATACATTTTACTTTGTATATAACTTTATTTATTTAAAAACATTTTGCGGGGCGCCTGGGTGGCTTGGTCGGTTAAGCGTCCGACTTCGGCTCAGATCATGATCTCACGGTCCATGAGTTCAAGCCCCGCTGTTGGGCTCTGTGCTGACAGCTCAGAGCCTGGAACTTGTTTCAGATTCTGTGTCTCCCTCTCTCTCTGCCCCTCCCCTGTTCATGCTCTGTCTCTCTCTGTCTCAAAAATAAATAAACATTAAAAAAAAAATTAAAAAATAAAAAAAAAACATTTTGCTCTGATCTTATGGGTATGAAATAATTTTGTTTGTACTATTATAACAAAGGTCTTAAGCTTGCATCATTTGGTAAATATATACATTTTCCAGGGGAAAGAGCCTATAGTCTTCATCAAATTCCCAAGTGTGTTAATTACACATTCTTTTAAATATTAAAAAAACAGTAAATGTTTTTTTAAATATCAGTTTCCACAGGCCAAAGAAAAAAAGCCTTTTGAAATGAAATTTACGCATGGAGGGCAACATATATGTGTCCAAGGTATAGGTAATGATAAAAGAGGTCATGAATCAACATTAACTTACACGTTGGTCAATGATCTATGTCAATTAAAATATCTAAAAATGCCATCTGGAGAAGCAAATATACATTCCCATTCTTAACTATGTATTTCTTTGTGAAAGTTGACATAAAGGAGAAGAATCTTGGATATATGTTATTTATGTGGAAGGCTACAACTAATAACTTTGATTGATAGTAACCTTATGATATTAAAAATACGTTTGCATACACGCATAGGGATGTAGTGTATCCTTTAATTGTAGAAAATATAAATATTAAAAACACCAACATAATTGTTTTAGAACCCTGGGCTTGTGGGCTTACTTTCTGTTCTAACTTTTGCTTGAGGCTTACCCCATGAATCTTAGGAAAATGACTCAGTCCTTGTATCTCCATTTTTTCCCCATACAGTCACAATCAGCCACTTGTAAATTATTTACTTTTAAATCTATTCAGAACAAATTTTTAATCTCAGGCCATTTTTCCATTACTACTCAAGATATTCCATTCATTACCTCACAAGAACCCCATCAGGAGATGCAGATTACTTTCAATATTATCTTAAGAACTGCTAAGTGAAGTCAAAGAATCAATCAGTAAGACACATAACATACGTCCTATAGACAGATATAAAATAATTTTAAATTATGTTTTTGTTGTAGTCACAGTTCCATTAATGTTCTCTGCCAGGATAAGGCAGCATTCAGCGAAGGATGTGTGAACTCCAGGGTGTTGTACAAGACAGTCAATTAAGTTTGAGAGGAAAACAATCAGCCTTGTATTTATATTTATATTTGCTCTCTTATATTATGCTCTTTGTTTTCTATATAGTGTATATATGGTACAATGTCAAGTAAAGTATGCTATTTTATAATATACTAGGTACTAGTTTGCACTAGTTTATATGTGTGTGTGTATATATATATATATACACTTGTGTTTAATATACTATGTTAACAATACTACTGTATTATTACTGAATTGTTAATATAGTATGAAATAGATAGTATAGGGCTGTAAGGTGATGATTAAGGATTCACTCAGCACACAAGTAAAAATCTTAATGTAGAGAAGCACCTTGGATACGGCTAATGTTTGTTGCAACCATTGTTAATACCCATGAAGTGGAATTCTAACATAGCACACTGTAGGGTGGTTAAAAGAGAGGATTATGCTGGTTAGCAGATGGGTGGAGGATGTTTATTTTTTTATTTTTATTTTTAATTCTTATTTATTCATTTTGAGAGAGAGAGAGAGAGAGCAGTGGAGGGGCAGAGAGAGAGGGAGAGAGAGAATCCCATGCAGCCTCTGGGCTGTCAGGATGGAGCTTGATGCTGGGGCTCCCAAGACCCACAAGATCATGACCTGAACTGAGATTAAGAGTGAGATGCTTAATGGACTGAGCCAACCTGGCACCATGAGGATGTTTCTTTAAAAAGAGCATGGAACACTTGAAAGTGTCCAGTTGAGAAAAGAGAAATAGCAGGCATCTGTTTCCCTCTCTTAAGTAGCTTGCTGACTTGCTTCTCTTGGACAGTCTGTGATTAAGAGCCACAAATTTCCGCTGAACAAGGTACACTGGATTTTGGCTGTGACTGGGATAAAGAGATTATACATATTAAATAAAGTTCATCGGGGCACCTGGGTGGCTCAGTCGGTTGAGCGTCTGACTTCAGCTCAGATCATGATCTCACCGTTCATGAGTTTGAGCCCCACATTGGGCTCTGTGCGGACAGTTCAGAGCCTGGAGCCTGCTTTAGATTCTGTGTCTCCCTCTCTCTCTGCTCTCCCCTGCTTGCACTCTGTCTCTCTCTCTCAAAAATAAAGATTAAAAAGATAATAATAAAGTTCATAGGTTGCAGTGCCTATAGTTCCTAGGAATGAGGAACAACAAAAACCTACTTTGGCACACCAAGACCCTGACCATTAAAATTGAGAATTGAGAGGCATTGTACCTTGCTCCCATTTTAATAGTTTTTAGAAAATAAATCAGAGCAATTATTTTTTTTTAAATGTTGATTCAGTTATTCTTGAAATTATGAAATTCAGTTATTCTTGAGCTGAAATAGAATGAAAATACCAGGTTCTGCCTTGAGAGGGCTAGGAAGTAAGGTTAGGTTAGATAAGTTTCAGTTGCAGAAGGTAAACCATATTGTTCACATCTGAGGAAACAACCCAATGACTAATACTTTCACAGTCACCCTAGACTCCAACAGAACACAACAGAGGAAAAAAGGATCTGGAAAGGACTAGGTGTTCATGGCTGATAGGTACTGCTTGAATCTTAGTACTTCCTACAGGACCCATGTTCGTGTTACTGTAGTAAAATTCTTAATATTTATTTATTTTTGAGACAGAGACAGAGCATGAGCAGGGGAGGTGCAGAGAGAGACGGAGACAGAGAATCCAAATCAGGCTCCCGTCTCTGAGCTGTCAGCACAGAGCTTGATGCGGGGCTTGAGCTCATGAACCATGAGGTCATGACCTGAGCTGAAGTCAGACGCTTAATGTAACCAGTTGAGCCACCCAGGCACCCCTCGTGTTACTATAGTAATATTAAAAAAAATTATGGCATTCCAAAAGGGGACGGGAACAGTAATGCCCAAGAACTACCTGAAATATAAATATGGCTCAGATTTTAGAACATAAGTCTGGAAATTAAGAGTGTATTAGCTTTCCCCAACTTCATGGAATTTTTAAAACTCAGTGGTTGTTGGTGAGTCAGTCCACACACCTGTTCTCACCTCCTCACCCCCACATTTCCAGGGATGTGTTGGGACACTCTCTGATGCACGCTGACGCCCCAGTAGATGGTTCGTGCTCGCCCCCGTGTTTTTCCTCTCTCCTTCAGCTGTCATTCCTTCTCAGTTTATCATCATCATCGATAAAGCCTAGAGGTAGCTTGTCTGCCATAAATACTTATCTGATAAAGAAGGGAAAAAGCCTTTTGGAACATGACTAGGTGGCCTGTCTTGTCCTTTATTTGCCTGGGGAAATGTGAGAATTTGTAATCCCTGTTGCTGGAGATTTCTGGTCATTTTGAAGCACCATTAAAATGATTATCAAAGCTTTAAATTCAGCAATGAAACACATGATTCTCTTAATGACAAGGTCAACTTAATTGGGTGTCTGTCCTAAGTGAAATATTGCTCATAGCTTGCATCCCCCGATGCAGTTTAACATAAAAAATATATATATAAGTTGGAAGTTTTAAAATGGCAGTGTATAGAAAATGAAACTGAAAAATATATCTCCTGGTTTGAGTTTTCTAGCAGAAAGCACAAGAAAACATAACTCAAAAACATGTATCAATTAAACATATTTTAATTCATTTGTGCTAGTAGGCAAATCTTATTTATATCATTTCCAGCCCCATCTTTTAAGAAAACCTTGTTTAAAATATGTTAACTTGATTTCTCATTTATTTTCATTACTCACAAGGTGCTATGACCTTGCACTTCTTAAGTCTCGTGATTGTGTTTACTGATAGAAATGTTACTATGCTACTAAATTCTCAGTCCAATCAATGCACTTAACCTCAATTTACAGATTTGTCATACATTTGTACCTAGCCCTAATTATTTTCCAATATTCACTGGGCCAGGAATTTTTAAAACTGCCTAATGTGAAACCACATTTGCACCTACTCTTTTTCTAAAAATTGTAAATACACGGCACAGCAGAAGCCCTCCCTTCCTGACCTCAGGGAGACTGAATTAAATAGCACTTGGCACCAAGTGTTCAACGTGTATAATCATTATGGTAGGCCCCGTGCCAATCCCAGTTATGCACAACCCTCGGTATGCAGTATTAAGTAACAACAAGGATGGCAAGCATCCCGTTGAAGAATTAATTAGCGGACCGCCTGGACTCATCAGAATGGTAAATAATTATCCTCTGACAAACTTAGTCAGATGTTAGAAGAAATTGCAGTTTGAATTGCTGTCAGTGGTCACAATTCATTATATAAAAGCTACCAAGGGCTACATTTTTACATAGGACTTGAAAGGTGCTCCAGTCAGATGGTGAGCCATCCATGTTATGATCTCCTGCCAGCAGACATCCCCAACTATCCTGCCTTCCCCATCTCTCCCCCAGATTCCTGAGCCAGTTTTTCCTTTTCTTTGACCTGAATCCTGGGACCACACTTAGATATGCCTAAACATTGGATTCATTCAAGATACTGACCTACTTTGCTCAGCATGGTTTTAGTCCTGTCTGTGGTTTTGAAACCCAAGGACACTTTCTTATCTATTCCCATCCTGGGCAAGAGAAGAGATTTCACAGGTGTCAGTTATCCTGTTCCTTTGGTACTATTATTAATTTTGATCAGGTGATAATACTTGAGAACTACATGACTGATCACTGGGTGATCTACTGAAGTTAGAGATGTATGAGAACGACTCCTGGAAATGTTACCTCTTTCATGCTCTAAGTTGGACAAATGTATGTCTTCCCAGATAGTAGGCATCCTTAAATTATGCCAACTGCGAACTGGGCCACCTGAAGTAACTTGAGGGTCAAAAGAAAAACACAACTATAGTTACGATACAGACTTTGTGCACACGGACTACCATACTCAGAATCACTCTCTCACCCTCATATCAAAACACCTCATATGCGCCTCAGAAGACTGTAGGATACTTTCCCACCGAAACATAACGTGACATCCACAAAAATATATTTTATAGCATGGCAGATATCCCATCACAATTTTAACAGGACAATAGACTTGGAAGACCTGGAAAAGAAAAGTCATCTGAATTATTTTTACGTCAGCAGTGTGTGCCAAATAGTCCTTTGTCCCCTCAAGCAACTAGACACGGAAGCTGACATGTTGCTCTCAGTAGTTCATGAGCTTTAACATTACTAACCCAAGATGGATGCAATGATAAGTCAAGTTTCCTTTCCTAACTTTCCCCCGAAAGATCCCTTTTGCACAAACTGACTGTTCAATCTTCTCTTAGGAGTGAAGAATTCAAGAAATAATGTCACTCAAGATAGTGGTAATAACAGAGGAGCCTGGGTGGCTCAATCGGCCAAGCATTCGGCTCTTCATTTCAGCTCAGGTCATGATCTCACAGCCATGTCAGACTCTGTGCTGGCAACACGGAACCTGCTTGGGACTCTCTCTCTCCCTCTCTCTCTGACCCTCCCCTTCTCTCTCCCTCTGTCTCTGTCTCTCTCTCTCTCTCTCTCTCAAAATCAATAAACATTAAAAAAAGTTTTTTTAAAGATAGTGGTAATCACAGCAAGGTAACACAATTCTTGAGTCAGGAATTGTAACTGTGACTTCTCCTCCTCCATGTTTAGATTACTAAGAATTTTTTTGGCACTACATAGGAATGACGTGGTTTGACAGAACTTCAACACACAGCAACAGAAAAACGTGTCTCAATCCTTCATCCTTGGGAACAGGAAAATCAGTTGCTTGGTAGAGGCCATCTTTAACAAAAGGTCAAAGGAAATTGTTTTGGAGATTTTGGGAGACTTTAGCCGCTTAAGACAGGGACCCTCTTACAGAGGTGAGTCTTTTATACAGGTGTCTCCTTGTTAATTCCATGTAAATTAGGTAAGCCCACATCCTCTCCCTTCCCCTTCCCTCTGCTTTCCTCCCCTTCAAACTATAACCACATCCACACACAAAGGCTCAAAAGAAGTTGAGATATGCAAGAATTTGCCAATTTGGTGAATACTTTTATTTAAAAATATTAAATAATGATTACTGAGTAGGAAAAAAAAAAAAGACTGTGCTTCACAGAGACAACCTTCATTCTTGTGCACTGCTCTTGGGATCAGGCAAAAGTCCAGCAGGTAGAAAGAGAAAAATCTCATCAGTTTGAGATTGAAATTTGAAGTTAGATGAAAGCATGGTCCTAGGTGAAAACTCTGAATTTATTTTATAATTTTTCCTTAAAGCTTCGTGAAAAAAGTTGGGATGCAATATCTCCAAAAACTCTACCCGGCAGGTAAGTGATTTGCTTTAGTGGTTTACATTTTAAAAGGTAAGATATAACAAAACTATGAGATATTTGAATCTTCAAGAAACTCTCTTAAGGCAAGAAAATCTAAACAAGGTTAGCAGAATTAAAAAAGAAAAAAATGAGCAGAGCATTTGACAAAAAGGGGAGAAAGAGCCATCACAGAAAGGTTCTTATTGATGGGACAACAATGGGACAATCAAGAGATGATACACAATGCCTTCTTTGGCTAAGAAGTTGTTGAATGAAAGGTATTTACAGGCTCTTCAACTCCCAAATTAAAAAAGCCCATGACTATCTTGTGGAAGGAATAAACTCAGGCTGGTATGGGCCAAGAAGTCCTGCTAGGGAAAAAAATAATAATAATAAAATAAGAAGAATGAAACAAAGGCATATATGAAAAAGAAAGCAAGGTTTTTGGACAGAAAGCACAAGACGTCCATTTTTTAGAGGATTCTTTCTACCTTCTCACTCTTGGACTTGACTACCTTGACAGAAACACATACTGTGACTAGTATTTCACAAGCTCTAGTTTTGACATCTTAATAAACGGGTCTATGGTATGTTAGGGATTATACAGTAATATACTTGGAGGGACTTTCCTCGGTTATGAACAGAAATAACAAACACACTCTGAGAGTCACAACCCTGCTTAAAAAGAGAGCAAATGAATTGTCCCAAAGGATTAAAAAAATGTTTTTCCTTTTCACCTTCATATTAACATTTCTTACCCAAGGGTGTAGTGAGGACTACACCCTTGTTATTTGGAAATAACAAGCGCTTTGAACTCTAATGATTCTTATAAAATTAAAGTCTTTTGTCAACCATTTTAAAGATCTTTTTACTTTCTCAAAGGCAATACAGAGTGCAAAAGCACCATCTTGTGGCTAAAAAGAAAAAAAGATATTTCAACATAAGCCAATCTGAGTCACAAATAACTTTTTCACACATATTTTTTATGAAATATTTGTCAAGTTTAATTTTAAGCACTTGGTAACTTTCTCTGTAACAGATGGCTAACTGACTTAATACAATTTAGAAATGAGTATACCTTTAATACATTTGTATACAGATAGGGTTCACGATTACAAATCTCACTACATAATGACCATATGAGACTTAAATACCATGGGCAAATTTGAAACAAAAATAGAGTTTAATAATAATAAACAAAATTTTAGTCTTTGTACTTCATTAATAAACAGTTTACAATTGATCATTTTAAATTAGAAATATAATCAGTAATTTGTCCAGTAGGAAGCAGCAATTTTTCTCACAGAATTAATACAAATAAAATAAATTTTTAAAAATATTAGCATCACTATGTGGCAAATTTCATTCACAGGGAAAAGAGAAGGATTGAGAGAAGAATGATTCAACAGCAAAAGATCTGCTGACAGAATTTGGTAGACTATGGGCACATAACCATAGGATATTTTTCTCTTTTACCAATACTGAATGTCATCTGTCTTCTTATACATTGCAACTTTATTACTATTTTATATCCTTGCTTCCACTTTAGAGTTGGAAAAAACAAAGTATGGAGAGATCAAGTAACTTGCCCAAGTTCACAACACTGGGAGAAAGCAGAAGTAAAATTTGAATCCAGAACTCAGGGTCTCCTTCCTTATTATCTAGTGGTTTCCAGACCCTGTCCTCCGGTGTAGCTGGACTGGCTCTCTCAGGATTACCAGGGATGTGTTCCCAATCCCTGGAGATTCCGATTAGTAGGTTGGCTCTGAAGTCCAAGAATCTATGTTTAAAAAAACTCCCCTGTGGTTCTAGTAAAATGAACCAGCCTATTTAAGCTGAAAATTATAGGCAAGCTATTTAAACAAAGAATGATGAAATTGAACATCAGTGAATTCACTTCATTTTAGCTATCAGTCTTAGGCTATCTCAATTCATAATTCTTGTTCTTCAAACTCTACCACAAAGCATACTTACTCTAAGAACTTTCCGTGATGAAACCATTTTCTCTTCTCAATTTCTCCTTCACTACATTAAAAGTAATGACTTAAAGGTAACATCAATGACCATTATCTACGTAGCAGATACCATGAGACAGGTTGTAGGTATTTCATCATGCTTAAGTAATAACAACATATAAAATAATTTTTATCGTAAGTTCTTTATAACCGTCTGATTCTCACAGATGCTTTCATTGATTTTTATCCATCTCTTTATCTGTATCTATATGGTTGCGACCGAGAAACCAATGTAGTTTTGACACGCATGTAATTGATATTTTATTTAGGTTAATGAGTAAGATAAAAATGAAAAAAGGCACATGTCGGATTTCATTCATTCACCAATCACAAACAACTATTTTGCTGAAGTGGATAATTGTTTTCAAAGACTAGAAGAATATTCCTCAGTTTTTTGGGGCTATTCACCATGTAGCAGGTACAAGTACAATACTCTTCTAGATATAATCCACAATATTAACATTCACCATCGCTTTCTTAATTCTAAAAATCAAAAGAAGTGATAAATTAAAACCTGATTTATATGATTGTCAATTTTTGTACAGTATATACTATTATGTATTATCTATCCTATAGGTATCATTGACATAAATAATTTCAAAAGCATATGTAATACTAAAATGTAGCAAAATTAGGAAGTCTTGAGCTTTGAACATCTGTTAGAGTTTAATATAATGTACTTAATTAAAATTTATCTAATTGAATTTTAATAATGACAATTTTAAAAACTATATTTCCAAATTCCTAAAAATTTAACAATTGGCTTTTGCAAGCCAATGTGAGTAGACTTCAGCACATCTGATTATTAATGTATACTGAGTGATCCTGGTTGATTTATCCTGTCTCAAAGAAAATAAAATGCTGTCATAATTCAAACCCAGATCTCCTGAATTTCAGTTGTTACCCTTGCCCAACCTCTGTACTTCCTACCTACCCCTCTCATCTGTAGTAACGATATCTTAACTTTATATATTGCTTTAACTACTTTTCAACCATATTCATATATGAAGTTTTATTCTTGTAATTTGAATTTCATGTCCTTTTTCTTCTAGAATCTCCTTTAACATCTGGGTTCTTTGTTTTTAGGGTGTTTTTGACATAAGTAAATTGTCAAAAAAAATTACCTGACAAAAAGAAATTAAATTAACTTAAAACCAGGTTGTATCTAACTTTAAGCTAGCCTTCTGTAGTTAACTTAAAGTTAGCTTTTGGTCTACCACAGAAATAATGTTTTCTTTTGAGATGCATTCTAATTCTCTTTTGGAGTTACATATTAGCTATTTTACGAAAGGAGCAGAAAGCTTATGTAATCTAGAACAAAAGTCATTTAACAAAACAATGTGTCCTGTCATCACAAAATTTATCCAAGCAATAGAAGAGGAAATAAATACTGAGAAAGAGAAATGAAAACAAAAACAAAAACAAACAAAAAAAACAAGTGATGTGAAAGGGAATTCAATTTTTTTCTCAATTGAAGATAATTTAATTCATATTTTTCTAAAGTTCTTGTAAATCTAAAAAGTAACCAAAAAGCATTTAAGTCTTATTTATATAACTTTGCTTCTTCCTTTCTCATTTAAGTGAAATGAAAAATAAAAATTTTATGAATGGTAACGGTAAATGGAAAAATTTATTTTCACTTTCACTGGTTGTGGAAAGTTATTTTGGTAAATGTATTATACACTTGAATTAAAAAATTAATGGGAGATATTTTGGCAGCTACTTTGAAGGAAACTAACCAAGAGTTATTCTTACCAGTGTTTGATGGATAGCAAAAGGAACTAAATTACAGCATACCAATATAATCACGATGCATTTGAACCATAATTTGATTATTAATGCCCCTTAAAGTTAGAAAAATGATAGACAATATGGATGGACCTAGAAGGTATCATAAGCCAGACTGAAAAAGACAAATACCACATAATTCTATTCATAAATGGAATCTTAAAAAAAGTGAAAAAGCAAACAAATAGCAGACTCAGAATTATAAATACTAAGAACAAACTAATGGTCGCCAGAGGGAAGAGGGATGGGAGGGTTAGACAAAAATGGGTAAAAGAGAGAAGGAGATACAGGCTTCCAGTGGTGGAATGAGTAAGACAAGAATAAAAAGCAGAGCATAAGAAACATTGTCAATGGTATCTTGATGATCTAATGAGACAAATGATAGCTATAATTGTGGTGAACATAGTATAATGCGTAAAGTTGTCAAATCATTAAGTTGTACACTTGAAACTAACATAACATTGTATGTCAGCTATAGTCAAATAAAATTAATAAATATATTTTAAAAAATACTGAACAATAGCTAAATATTGAAATGAATGGGATTAAGAATGACCCTAAATATTAGAAGGTTACATGCTATATGTAATATTATGTAAGAAACACTAAAAGTTTCCCATCTATCATTTAAAAATCTTCCTAGTTAGGGCACCTGAGTGGCTCAGTTGGTTAAGCGTCCAACTGTTGATTTTGGCTCAGGTCATGATCTCACGGTTTGTAATATCGAGCCCCACATCAGGCTTTGTGCTTCTAGCGCAGAGCCTGCTTGGGATTCTCTGTCTCCTTCTCTCCCTGGCCCACCCCCAACCCCCAATAAGTAAACCTTTAGAAAAATAAAAACATTAAAATATCCCTGGTTATCACCAGTCTACCACAGTTGCCTAAATTCCTGTCTTACTCTTTCAGATATTTCAAAATGATGGCACACCCACATCCAATAAATTATCCATTAACATCTCAACAGAAATTACTTTATCATATTAGCTAGTCACTTTCAAGAAACTGTTTAGAAAACTCAAAATTATGAAGTAATTGGAATAAAGTTAGATGTGTGAAAAATTGCCAGCATTAATGAGAAACCACAGTGAGGGGATATGGGAACCTAGCAACATGATAAATGGCCCAAATATAATCAGAGCAACACTCGAATGGTACTAACATGTTAAGATACATACTTTTTGTAGAAATTTTGTTTCCCTGGAAAGAAAAAGCTAATAAAAGGAAAGAAAGTTTACCTCTTTTATAGTTTGCATTTCATTCAATTTAAGTAAAATGCCATTAGTTCATAACCCAATTGATTCAAAGTTTGTCATTATTCAGTTAGAGATTTTTATTTTTCCAAATTTTTGTTTTGTTAAGCAAATCAATGCAATTAAGATTATGAATATTTAAACTGTTTTATTTTTTAAGTACTGGAATAAAAATCAGCAATTAATTTTAGTTTCAGTTTGGCTATTACTTGTACTTGATATCAATGAATAAGAGCCTCTCTGAATTTGTCCCTTTACCAACAAAATGAAGATTTTCTTTACTAAATAAACTCTATGACACTTTCCTACCTTTATGGATTATGACCAGCAAATGAGGCATAATTTCACTGCAATAATAAACACTTCAACATATGCCTCTAAAAAACAAAGTTGTTTTTTTTCATAGCTAATTGCAGTACAATATCACAATAAAGTCTCTCAACACTGTCTAATATTCAGTTAACATCCAAATTTCCCCTATTGTCTCATGATTTAGTGTTTACAGTTGATTTTTTTTTCAAATTGACATCCAATCAAAACCACAGATTGCAAAAGCTATTAGGTCTTTTCTGAATCTATATATCCCCTCCCTGCCACACACACACGCTTTATTTTCTTTCTTTTTTTCCCCCGATGCACTTGCTTAAGAAGCATAGTTTATTCCATAGAATTTTTCATACTCTAGCTTTAGCTGATGGTGTCCCCTTTGGTGTCACCTAGCAAGTCTTTCTATCTCCTCTCCTATAAGCTAATAATAAGACCTTGAAGCTTGATAACAAAATAATCAATATTTTGGCAAGATTACCTCACAAGTAATAATGTGTACTTTCTATTGTGCATACTGTTTTGGTTGTTATGATTGATCAGGGTGTTATCCTGAACTATCCATTTAAAAACTCCTATCAGCTTTTCACCTGTTTTTACAATTATTGATGATCATTCCCTAGATACATTATTTTATTAGGGATAGTAAAATGATCATATCCTGATTTTATCATTTGCCCACACTTAATAGTTGAAATCCTTCCTTAAAGAAAAACCTCCCAACTTCCAATTTCTGGTCCAACATGTCGGGAGCTTAGAAGTCAGCACTCTGACCTATCAACAAGTAAAAAACTAAACAGACCAAAAATCAACAACTTCTCTTGAATCTAGTGGAGAGGTGAGGTGGCAGGACAAACTTCTGTCATTAAAATTGGAGAGGTAGACAGATGGATTCAGAGAACCACTACTTATGAAAGCAGAAACCCACAAGCAGAAAACTGTGAGATCCTGTGTCAGGGTAGGCAAATACTGGATGCTAAGCAAGGACAACACTGAGAGTTGAAAACTCCAAAAGATTCCACTTTTGGGGAGGGAGGGGACTATAGTTTTGCGAGTTTTACTCCAGGAGCTGTAGCAGAGAAAAATCCCTTCATGTTCTGGCAAGAAGAGAACAACCATTTTGAAATACATCAGAGTATTCCCTTTTTGTTAAAACGTCTGCCCACAGGAGACACTATTTTATGAGAGCTGAACTGCTAGGATTTTACCACAACCTAACCAACCTGGGAGAATAGAAATCCCCAGCTCCAGCCCATTCTAGGCCATTCGTTCTCACTAAGGGGAGGTGGTGATGAGATGCACTGGTGATGTTCACAGTCCAAGGGCACAGGCTCACTAAAAGACTGAGACTTAATCATAGGACTATAAAACACTTCTCTGTCCTCATACCTTACTGTTACATTAGGCCTATTTACCAGTTTCTTTTACCCAGTACATTATGTCCACTTTTCTATCAGAACAACAAATCACAAGGCAAACTTAAAGGCAAAAACCCAACAAATAAGCCAAAACAAAAAGCAATTTAAAGAGATTGCATCAGAAGCATCAGAACAGAGTCAGATATAGCAGAAATGCTGGAATTATTAAACCAGGAATTTTTTTAATTTAATTTTTTATTTTTTTAAATTTATATACAAATTAGTTGGCATATAGTGCAACAATGATTTCAGGAGTAGATTCCTTAGTGCCCCTTACCCATTTAGCCCATCTCCCCCTCCCACAACCCCTTCAGTAACCCTCAGTTTGTTCTCCATATTTATGAGTCTCTTCTGTTTTGTCCCCCTCCCTGTTTTTATATTATTTTTGTTTCCCTTCCCTTATGTTAATCTGTTTTGTCTCTTAAAGTCCTCATATGAGTGAAATCATATGATTTTTGTCTTTCCCTGACTGACTAATTTCACTTAGCATAATACCCTCCAGTTCCATCCATGTAGTTGCAAATGGCAAGATTTCATTCTTTTTGATCACTGAGTAATATCGCATGGTATATATATATATATATATATATATATATATATATACCACATCTTCTTTATCCATTAATCCATCAATGGACATTTGGGCTCTTTCCATACATTGGCTATTGTTGATAGTGCTGCTAAAAAACATGGGGGTGCATGTGTCCCTTTGAAACAGCACACCTGTATCCCATGGATAAATGCCTGGTGGTGCAATTGCTGGGTCATACGGCAGTTCTATTTTTAGTTTTTTGAGGAACCTCCATACTGTTTTCCAGAGTGGCTGCACCAGCTTGCATTCCCAAGCCAGGAATTTTTTAAAACTGTAATTAGTATGCTATGGGCTTTAATAATAATAAAAAAAATAGACTACCTGCAAAAGCAAATGGATAATGTAAACAGAGAGATGGAGTTTCTAAGAAAGAATCAAAAAGAATTTCTGGGCAAAAAACCCACTGTTAGAGAAATGGAGAATGCCTTTGATGGGCTCATTAGTAGACTGGACACATAAGGAAAGAATCTGAGTTTCGGGGTATGACAACAGAAAATTCAGAAAGTGAAAAAAAAGAACTAAAGGCTAAAAATAAATAGGACATAATATTGAGAACAGTTGGACAATTAATCAATCTAATAGATAAAAGTTTGTTCAAAATAATAACAACAACCTATTTGAATATGCATGCACACACACACATACATATATATACGCACATATAAGCATGTACTTTTACACATATACTCATAAATGCTTACATATTCCTGTGTATAAGTGAAATAAATGACAGCAATGATGCTGTCATGAGACAGTACAGGTATTATTTGAAAGTGGACTTGGATTAGTGGTAAATATATATTGTAAACTATAGTCCAGCCGCCAACAATGTGGAAGGAAAAAGACGTATAACTGATATGCTTAAGAAGGGAGAGAAAATGGAATTGTGTAAAATGTTCAATTAAAACCACAAAAGGCAGGAGAAAAAAAGTAGAAGGCAAAAATAGGACCAAAGACTCAGCAACAAATAGAATAGCAAATAGAAAACAGTAACAAATATGGTAGATATGGTAGTTAATACAACTACATCAATAATCACTTTAACATTAATGGTTTAAATACACCAATTAAAAGAAATATTGTCAGAAAGGGCAAAAAATAAGAATCAACTGTATGTTGCCTACAAGAAACCCACTTTAAATATAAAAAGAAATATAATTAAAAATTAAGGGATAAAGAAATACCATAATAACCTAATAAAAAGAAAGTGGGAGTAGCTATATATATTCCAAACAGAACAGATGTCAGAAAAAGGAAAGTTATAAGAAATAAAGAGGGACAATACATAATGATAGAGGGTTCAGTTCTGTAAGAAGACAATTGTTGACATTCATGCACCTAACATCACAGGATTAAAATATGTGAGACAAAACAGATAGAGAGGAGAGGAGAAATAGATGACTCTATTATCATATTTGGAAACTTTTACACCCCTGAATCAGAAATGAGCAGAGCTCACAGGCAGAAAATCAGTAAGACATGGTTTAATCCAACAATATCATCAACTGAATATAATTGATGTATATAGACTACTTCCTCCAGCATCAACAAATTGTTCTTCTCAAGGTCACATAGAATATCCACCAAGATAGAACACATTCTGGGTCATAAAACACATCTTAACAAATTTTAAAAATAGAAATCATACCACGTCTGTTCTCAGAACTAAACTGGAAGTCAATAACAGAAATACAGCTGACAATTCCCCAAATATTTGCAGATTAAACAAAATACATCTAAATAATACATAAGTGAAAGAAGAAATTTCAAGATAAGTTTTAAAATACTTGGAACTAAATGAAAATGAAAATATAATATCAAAATTTGTAGGATGCAGAAAAAAGAGTACTTACAGGGGAATTTTTTTAGGTTGAATGCATTTATGAGAAAAGAATAAAGATCTAAAATCTGTAATCTATGATTCCACCTGAGGAAACTAGAAAAATAAGGACAGATTAAGTTCAAAATAAGCAGGGGAAAGAAAAGAAATAATATTAGAGCAGAATTCAATAAAATTGAAAGCAGAAATCAATAGAGAAAAATTAACAAAGCCAAAATCTGGTGCTTTCAAAAGATTGATAAAATTGATAAACCTTTAGCCAGGCTAAGAAAAAAGAGATGACACAAATTACTAATATCAGAAATAAAGAGGGAACATCAGTAAAAATAATATGGTCACTAAAAGGATAGTAAGAGAATACTATAAACATCTTTCTGCCCAGAAATTTGTAACCTAATTTAAACGAACTAACATCTTGAAAGACAAAATCTGCCAAAAGTCACACAGGAAGGAATAGACAGTCTGGCAATCTACATCTATTAAAGAAATTGAATCAATCATTAATAACCTTCTAAAACAGAAATCAACCAGGGAGGCCAGCATTACCCTAATTCCAAAATCAGACAAAGACGTTACAAAAAAACTGTAGGCCAAATATCTCTTATAAACATTGATGCAAAGTCCTCAACAAAATATTAGCAAATAAATCCAACAATGTCTAAAAAGAATATACCACAACCAAATGGAATTTATTCCAGGTATGAAAGTCCGGCTCAACATTTTAAAAACAATTAATATAATCATATCTATAGGCTGAAGAAGAAAAACTACATGATCATATCAGTAAAGGTAGAAAATGCATTTGACAAAATCCAACATTCATGATTAAAAAACAAAACAAAACAAACAAAAAACAAAAAAAACCTCTCACCAAACCAGGAATAGAAGGGAAATTCCTCAACTTGATAAAGAACATCTATAAAAAAAAAATCTACAGTTAATAACATCATATCAGTGGTGAGAAACTTGAAACTTTTTAACTGTTTTTCAACATTGTACTGGAAGTCCTAGCTAATGCAATAAGACAAGAAAATCAAGTAAAAAGTTTAGAGATTGGGAAGGAAGAAATCAAACTCTTTGTTTACAGATTACAAAACTGTCTTTTTAGGAACTCTGAAAGAATTGATGAAAACAGAACTAATAAGCAATAATAGCAAGATTGCAAGATACAAGTTAACATACCAAAATCTATCACTTTCCTATATACCAGCAATAAACAATTGGAATTTGAAATTCAAAACACTTTACTACTTACATTAGCAGTCTTCCCCACCTCAAAAAAAAAGAATATATATATGTATATATATACACATACACACACTTAAGTATATGTACATAAGTATATAAGTATATATGTAAATATATATATATATATATTTACATATATATGATCAATGTGAGGAAAATTTTAAAACTGTGATGCAAGTTTTCAAATAATCACTAAAAAAATGAAGCAATATTCCATGTTCATGAGTAGGCAGGCTGAATAACGTCATGTCAGTTTTTCCAAACTAAACTATAGATTCAACGCAATCCTAATCAAAATACCTGCAAGTTGTTTTGTGGATATTAACAACATATCTAAAGTTTATATGGAGAGGCAAAAGACCCAGAAGAGCCATCTCGATATTGAAGGAGAGGAATAAAATCAGAGGACTGACAGTACCTAATTTTAAGACTTACTATGAAGCTATAATACCTAAGAATGCATGATTCTGATTAAAGAACAGATCAATAGATCAACAGAATAGAAACAAGAACCCAGAAATAGACCCACATAAATATAGTCAACATCACTTTGACAAACCAACAAAGGCAATACAATGAAGCAAAGATAGTCCTTTCAACAAATGGTGCTGGAACAACTAGACAGCTATATGCTAAAAGAAAAAAAAAAAAATGAATCTAAACACAAACCTTACACCCTTAACAAAAATTCACTCAAAGTAGATCACAGATCTAAATATAAAATGCAAACCTATGAAAATCTTAGAAGATAGCATAGAAGAAAGCCTAACTGGCTGGGTATGGCAGTGAGGTTTCAGATATAACACCAAAGGCACAATCCATGAAAGAAATAGTTGATAAGCTGGACTCTATTAAAATTAAGAACTTCTGCTCCATAAGAGACAATGTCAAGACAATGAGGAAACAACCCTCAGATTGGGAGAAAATATTTGCAAAATACACAGCTGATAAAGAACTATTGTCCAAAATGTACAAAGAACTTTTAAAACTCAAGAATAAAAAAATGAAATGAATGACCCAATTTAAAAATGGGCAAGAGACCTGAACAGATACCTCACCGAAGATGCCAAGAAAGTATGTGGAAAGATACTCAACATCAGGGGCGCCTGGGTGGCTCAGTCAGTTCAGGCTCAGGTCACAATCTCGCAGTTCACGAGTTCAAGCCCCACATCAGGCTCTGTGCTGACCACTCAGAGCCTGAAGCCTGCTTCAGATTCTGTGTCACCCTCTCTCTCTGCCCTTCCCACACGCTCACTCTGTCTCTCTCTGTCTCTCTCTCTCTCTCTCTCAAAAATAAAATAAAATAAAAAACATTTAAGATACTCAACATCATATATCATTACCGAAATGCAAATTAAAATGACAGTGAGATAACACAACACACCTACTAGACTGGCCAAAACCAGAACAGTGACAACACCAGAGGCTGAGGAGGGTGTGGAGCAACACGAGCTCCCGTTTACCGCTGCTTGGAATGCAAAATGGTACAGTCACTTCGGAAGACCGGTTGGTAGTTTCTTACAAAACTCAACATACTCCTCCCATATGATCCCGCAATTGTGCTTCTTGATATTTATCCAAAATAACTAAAAACTTGTGTCCACACGAAAACCTGCACCTGCACACAGATGTTTATAGCAGCTTTAACATAATTGCCAAAACTTGGAAGCAGCCAGGATATCCTTCAGTAGGTAAATGGATAAATGCAGTACATCCAGACAATGGAATCTTATTCGGCACTAAAAGGAAATGACCTCTTAAGCCATGAAAAGATATGGAAGAACCTTAAATTCATATTATTAAATGAAAGAAGCCAGTCTGAAAAGACTATATACTGTATGACTCCAACTATATGGTATTCTGGAAAAGGCAAAACTATAGAAACAATAAAAAAAAAAAGTAGTTGCCAGGGGTTACAGGAGAGAGAGGGATACTGAGGAAGAGAACAGAATTTTTAGGGCAGTGAAACTATTCTGTATGATACAGCAATGTTGGCTATATATCATTATCATACTTGTCAAAACCCATAGATAATAAGTACCATACGAAGAGGGAACCTTGATGTAAACTGAGAACTTCCCATGACAATGCATCAATGTAGGTTCATCGATTGAAGTAAATGTACCACTGTGGTGTGGAATGCTGAGAGTGGGGCAAGTTTAACAGGGTGGCAAGGGTGAGGGTGGTGAGGGAAACTACTTTCTGCTGAATTTTGCTGTGAACCTAAAACCTCCCTAAAAAATGAAGTTTAGTAATTAAAAAAAGTTACATACAAAAAAAAAAAAAAAAAAAAAGAGAGAAAAAGAAAACTTCTCCTCATGAACCATTCAGTTCCCCTGAAATAGGATTCACACAAATAGTCAAGGTAAACAAAAAATGTGTTCTTTTCCATTATTTTGCTAGTTAGAATAATGAAATATTCTCCTGCATTTTCCAGAGATTCACTAATCTTGAAATAGTAACTTGAGGGGCGCCTGGGTGGCTGAGTCAGTTAAGCATCTGACTTCTGCTCAGGTTCGTGGGTTCAAGCCCAACATCACGCGCTGTGATGACAGCTCAGATCCTGGAGCCTGCTTGGAATTCTGTGTGTCTCTCTCTCTCTTCCCAATCCCCTGCTCACCCTCTGTCTCTCTCTGTCTCTCAAAAATAAATAAACATTAAAAAAAATTAAAAGATACAATAAATAGTAACTTGAAAAATGGGAGCAAGAATATATATTAGATACGGCCCATGTCCTTACTTTGCAACCAGGCACATAAAACTTTTTACAATTCATAATTGTCTTTTACAATTATAGTTTTAGAAAAATTTGTCATATGTATGCAAAGCAGTTGATAGAAGGATGCAGTGAGATAGAATATGTTAGGAGTCAAAACACTTGCACTCAAAATGCTAGTGGCACTACCTGGTCAGGTAACCTTGAAATTTTGTCTTAACCTCTCTTGCTTCACTTCCCTTCAGTTTCTCCACATGTAAATGCACACAATAATACCTATTTTATTATGATAAAGACCAGACACAATGTATCTAAAATGCTGGTGCTTGATAAACAACTATGTATTATCAAATAAGACTTCCATCTATGATACAAAATCATGGGACATTCTACTTCATTTTCTCTGCCTCTGGAGAAACAACTTTGGAACAACCTAAAGGGAGGTTATCTAGCTTATGTTTATAGATGGTCCAGATGCCAGCAGCAAACCTCCCTACACAGTTGTGACAACCAAAAACATCCTCTGGACACTGCCAAATACCCTGAGGTGAGGGGAGGAGGGCAAAATCACTCCTGCCATAAAAGAGTAGTGAAGGTGACCTTCAAAAGGTAAAAAACTGAAATCGTCTTGACCTTTTTTCCAAAAAACTGCCCTCATATTTTTCACTTTTCCTAAGAGGCTTTTTTGAACAGAACTGTCTTTGGGGTCCAATGAAACTTCCCCCTAGTTTTCATTTACCTGAAAATGCAAGTGATAGAAGCCTAAGTATTAAGTTCTTTTGAACCTTTATAATCACATTTACATATCCCATTGTTCTATTACTAATTTGTTACAGTTGTAAGGATACTTACCAACTATGCAGGCTAATTATATTCAAATTTTATTCTTTCTCTAAACATTGAATACAATCAGTAAAATAAGATAATGATGTAAAATCTTTCAAACAATCCCTTTAAATAGCAAATCATAAAATTTTCATGTTCTATTTTGACAGATTTTCAAGGGATAGACTGAAGATCACAAAAATCAGTCAGTTCCCCCTAAGACCTCTTCAATCAAGGACCTTCTAGGAGCAATAGAAATAATACTATTTTTACTTTTATAAAATTTATATTTGTAAACATGACACTATTCATTCCCATTAGCTTCCCTTGGCACGTTTATCAAAATCCAATTGATCATGTATGTATTGATCTATGTATAGACTCAGTTCTGTTCCATTACTTAATTTATCTATCTTTCCGTCAATACTACACTGTTTCATTTAGTATAACTTTGTGGTAAGTTTTGAAATCAAGTAATATGAAGCCTCCAAAGTTTTGGGTATTTTAGTCTAGACTCACCTCTAAGACCCCATGAAGTCCTCTACCTATTGTCCACTTTAGGTACCGGGAACGACAAGGTAGGTCTGAATAAAAACTTATTTTGACTAAACTTGCAGCAAGCTGTTCACCAGAATTTCTAACAAATAAGCCCTTCTGTTCGCTTATTGGAGTCATAATCAACAAGGAACCAAAACAAAAATACTGTTAATCTATTAGGTTCTTTAATCATTGAAGAAAAAAACAAAAGATTGGGTCACTGATCTGGCAAAGTGTTCACTGATGGCTTAAAATGGGGAGTATAGGGGTGCCTGGGTGGCTCAGTTGGTTAAGCCTCCGACTTCAGCTCAGGTCATGATCTCATGGTTTGTGAGTTCCAGCCCCACATTGGGCTCTGCGCTGACAGCTCGGAACCTGGAACCTGCCTCAGATTCTGTGTCTCTTCCTCTGCCCCTCCCCGACGCGCGTGCTGTTTCTCTCTCTTTCAAAAATAAATAAAACATTGAAAAATAACAATAAAAAATAAGATGGGGTGTATAAAAAAAGCAAAAATTTGTTTTTGTCTGAAAGTCAATTTCTAATATCATTCTATGTAGTTATACATCTTACTTTTCATGTCAAAGATAAGCCTATATCCTGTTTTCCAACGGTTTGCCATAACAAGAAAATGACTTCTAATAGGAAAAATTTAAATTAGTATTTCACATAAATTTGTTTGTTAGATTTATTAACTATTAGTATTTATTCAATATAAATCTGTCCTCATAGATCAACTACAAGGAGGCATCAAAGTAATGTAAAACCATCCATTTGATAGATTTGAGAAAGTCAAGGAGAGGGAAGAAAAGAGATTGGAAGAAATGGATTTAAAATTCACTGTAATTCATTTTCTAGTGACTCTGCCCCACAAAATGATTATACATAAGAAGGAAGAAAAAATTTAATTTCTAGGATAAATTTTCTTTCTCATCTTTGCAAGAACTGTTTAGATACCTGTAAACATTTCCTATTGAAAAGATAAGCCTTTGCAAGCAGGAAAGTTCTTGAATTTTTTTTTTAACGTTTATCCAGTTTTGAGAGACAGAGAGAAAGCGTGACTGAGGGAGGGGCAGAGAGTGAGGGGAGACATAGAATCTGAATCAGGCTCTGCGGGGCTCCAACTCACAAACTGTGAGATCATGACCTGAGCCAAAGTCGGCCACTCAACCAACTGAGCCACCCAGACACCCTGAGAATCATCTGTTTTAGATGTCACTGTTAATATTACTGCTAACAAAAATAGTAATTACAAATAGATGCCACTAATTTGAGCAGCTACTATATGCTTTACATACTTAATCTTCACTATATACGAATGAAAGTAGGATTGTTATCTCTGTCTATGGATAAGAAAAATGAGAGCCATATTAAGCAAATAACATTTTCAAAGTCATATAGCCAGTATGCTAAATTTGTTTTGCATTCATGATTCATGTTTTGTCTGAGAAATCCCTTCCAAACATGAGGTAGATTTTTCTCTATGTTTTCTTATGGTAATTATTTTAGTTTTAGATCTTACATTTTAGATCTATAATCCATTTTCAGCCAATTTTTTATATATTCTGAGACAGGTGTTGAATTCCATTATTTTCATCTATATCCAAATTTTTTTTCAATCTCACATGTTAAAAAGACTATTCATTCCCGTTAGCTTACCTTGGTGCTTTTATCAAAATCCGATTGATCATGTATGTATTGATCTATTTATAGACTCAGTTCTATCCCATTAATTTATCTATCTTGGAGTCAATACTACACTGTTTCATTTAGTATAGGTTTATGGTAAATTCTTAAATCAAGTAGTGTGAATCCTCCAAATTTTTCGATGCTTTAAATTGTTTTGGGGAATCTAAGTCTCCTTTGATTTCCACATAAATTTTGGAATCAGTTTGTCAATTTCTACAGCAATAACAACAAAAAAGCCTTCTTGGATGTCAAGGAGAATTGACGTTTTATCAATATTGAGTCTTCTAATCTATAAATATAGTATTGCTCTCCAGTTATTTATGTCTTCATTAATTTCTCTCAATAATGTTTTGTAGTTTTTTACTGTAATGGCCTTGCATATATTTTTTAAGATTTTATTCCTAAGGATTTGATGTATTTTATGCTATATAAATGGTATTTTTTTACTTCAATTTCCAGTTGTTTGTTGCTTATATGTAGAAATACAATTAATTCTTATATGTTGACTTTGTATCTTTTTCCATATTCATTAACATAATGTCATGACTATTTTTAATCCTTTAACACAGTAAAGTACATTAACTGCTGTTTAAATTGTTCAAGCAACCTTGCAGTCCCAGGATAAATCCAGGTTTGTAATTATATTGTATTATTTTTCTATATTGCTAGATTTGATTTGCTAATATTTGTTGATCACTTTTCTGTCTATAATTATGAGAAATATTGGTCTGTATTTTCTTATCTTGTAGTCTCTTTCTATAATTTTGTATCAAGATATCAGGGTAATATTGGCTTGATAAAATGAGTTTAGAAGTCTATCTTCTTATTTTTCTGGAAGAATTTATAAAATTTTGCTGTGATTCCTTCATTAAATATTTAATAGAATTTACCAGTGAAGTAATCTTAGAACTTTCTTTGTTGAAATATTTTTAACTACAAATACTATAAATTCAATGTCTTTAATAAAGACAACGCTTTTCAGATTACATATTTCTTCTTGCATGCCATTTGGCAGTTTCTATCTTCTAAGAATTTTTTCCCTTTACCTAAGTTGTCAAATTTAAAACCATAAAATTATTCATATTTCCTTATTATATTTTTAAATGTCTTTTTAGGGTCTGTAGTAATGTAAATTTTCATTCCTGATATTTTTAATTTCTACATCCTCTTCTTTTCCTTTGTCTGACTAACTATTATTCATTTTATTAATCTTTTCAAAGAGCCAGCTTTTGGTTTCCCTTTCATTATTAGCTTTATTTTTTCTATTTTATCGATTTTTCTCTTAAATGTATTATTTCCTTTCTTTTTTACTTTATGTTTAATTTTATTTTGTTTTTAGGTAGTCTTAAGTGGATGCTTAGATTATTTGGTTCAGCCCATTGCTTCTCTTCCCTTTTTTTTAAAATCCAGCTTTATTGAGATATAATTGAATATTTCATGATATAATTCTAAGGTATACAATGTGATGACTTGATACACATATATATTATGAAATATTTACCACAATAAAGCTCATTAACACATCTTTTACATTTCACATCTCATGTGAGAACATGAAATGAAAGCTCTACTTTTAACAACTTTCAAATATACGACACAGTATTGTTAACTATAGTCACCATACTGTATATCATATCTCCAGAAATTATTCATCTTTTAACTGAAAGTTTATATCTTTTGATCACCAGTTTTCTATTTCTCCCACCCCTCAGTCCCTGGCAACCACCATTCTACTGTTTCTATAAATTTGAAATTTCTAGGTTTCATATAAGTGAGATCATATAGTATTTGTCTTTGTCTGTCTTATTTCACTTAGCACAATGCTCATTCAAGGTCCACCCATGTTGTTGCAAATGGCAAGATTCCTTTCTTTTATATGGCTGAAAAATATTCCATTGTGTGTGTATATATACATATACATATACATACGTATATACGTATACTATACATATATATACATATACATATGCATATACATATACAGTTTCTTTATTAATTCATTCATCAATAGATACTTAGGTTATTTCCACGTCTTGGCTGTTATAAATAATGCCACAATTAACATAGTTATTGAGATATCTCTTGACAATAATGATTTCATCTTCTTTAGATATCTACTCAGAAATGTGAGTGCTAGATCATATGACAGTTCCATTTTTAAGTTTTTGAGGAAACTCTATACTGTTTTCCACACTGGCTATCCCAATTTACATTTCTAAGTGTTCTTTTTTTTTTTCTGTTTTTTTTTTTTTTTTGAGAGAGAGAGAGAGAGACAGAGCACAAGCAGAGTAGGGGCACAGAGAGAGGGAGAGACAGAATCCAAAGCAGTCTCCAGCCTCTGAGCCAGTCAGCTCAGACCCTGATGTGGGGCTCAAACCCACAAACTGTGAGATCATGACCTGAACCAAAGTCGGACACTTAACCGGCTGAGCCACCCAGGCATCCCTACCAGTTTACGTTTCTACCTACAGTGCACAAGGGTTCTCTTTTTTCCACATCGTTGCCAGCATGTGTTAGTTCTTGTCTTTTTGATAATATCCATTGTAGCAGATGTGCAACGATATCTTATTGTGGTTTTGATTGGTGTTTTTTTGGATGGTTAGTGATATTGAGCACCCTTTCATGTACCAACTGGCCATTTTGATGTCTTCTTTGGAAAAAAATAATGTCCATTTAGTTCTGTCCATTTTTTGAAGGCCTATTTTTTTATTTATTTGAGAAAGAGAGAGAGAAAGAAAGAGAGAGAGAGAAAGAGAGAGAGTAGGGGTGAGGGGTAGAGGGAGAGAGAGAGAGACTCCTAAGCAGGCTCCACGTTCAGCACAGAGTCTGATGCAAAGCTCGATCCCGTAACACTGGGATCATGACCTGAGCTGAAATCAAGAGTGGGTCACCTAAGTGACTGAGCCATCCAGTTGTGTCCATTTTTTAGTTTGTTTGGGTTTTCTGCTATTGAGCTGTATGGATTCTTTATACATTTTGTTTTTTTTTTAAATGTATTTTGGACATTAGCCTCTTGTCAAATACATGGTTTGTAAATATTTCCTGTAGTTTGACTTTTCATTTTGTTGATTTTTCCTTTTGCTGTGCAGAAGATTTTTAGTTTGACATAGTCCCACTTGTTAATTTTTGCTTTTGTTGCTTGTGATTTTGTTGTTTCATTGCCTTTTTTTCTTTACTAATATAACCATTTGATGCTATACATTTGCAATTTAGCAGCTCTTTGGCTGCATCCCTTCAAATTTAATTTGTCATATTTTTATTATCATTCAGTTCAAGGTATTTTCTAATATACTTGTGATTTATTTTTTGGCCTATGGGATATTTGGAAGTTTAATTTCCAACTACTTAGAGATTTTTCCAAGTGTCTTTCTGATATTAAATTCTGATTTGATTTTATTTTGGTCTAAACATAAATTGTATGGTTTCATTTCTTTAGCATTTGTGGCATTTTGAATGGCCGATAGAATGTTATTCATTAATGTTCCATATCTATTTAAAAAGGATATGCATTTTGCTAGTATTTGTTGAAATAATCTATAAACGTCGGTGTCATAAAGATGGTTAATAGTATTGTGCGCATCTTCTTACTGACTTTGTTTTGTCTACATACATGAACCATTTAAAAAGAGAAAAATATTGAAGTCTCCGATTACAATTGTGGATGTCTCTTTATTCTTTCAATTCTATCAGTTTTTTTTTCTCATACATTCTGATGCTCTAATTTTGAAGAATGCATATTTAAGAGTGTTAAAGTTCCTGGATTAAAGGACCTCTTCATCATTATGTAATGTCCCTTCATATCTCTTGTAATGTCTCTTGTTTTAATGTCTACTTTGTCTAATGCTAATATATATGCCTCAATTTCATTTGATTAGTGTTTATATACTTTTCCATCATTTGACTTTGAATCTATCTATATCTTTATATTTAAAGTGAGTTTTTTTGTAGACAGACTATAGATGGATCTTGCTGTTGTTAATCCAATTTAATAATATTTAGCTTCTAAATGACATGTTTACACCATTTATATTTGATATAGTCATCAATAGGGTTGTATTTAAATCTATCTTTTTACTATTTGCCTTCTAAGTATGCCATATATTCTTTGTTCTTTTTCTTTTTTCCTGCCGTCTTTTGTTAAATGAGTGTTTTTCTGACTCAGTTTTATCTCCAACATTGGCCTATTAGTTACAGCTTTTTGTTTTGCTTTTTAGTGTTTTCTATAGGGTTTACAATATGCATGTTTAACTTCTCACCACATATTTTCCAAAAATATATTACTTCAATATAAGAGCCACACAATATTATTTCCTTCCACTAATTCCTCACTATTATTTTTGTATGTTTTACTCCTATGTCATAAATCCCACAATACAGTGTTACTATTTTTGCTTAGACACTCAATTATCCTCTTAAAGTGATTTAAAAATAGAAAAAAATGTTTTGTATTCTCACATTTTTATCATTCACAGCATTCAATCTCATAGATCCAAAGATTCATCTTGTATCATATTTCTTCTACCTAAAATACTTCCTTTAACATTTCTTACAGTGCAAATTTACCATTGATGAATTTTCTCATTATTGTGCTTACTTAACAAGTCCTCTCTTTTACTTTCATCTTTCGAAACTATTTTGCGTGGTATAAAATTACAGATTAACGCTTCCTTTTTTTTTTCTTTTCAGCACCTTAAAGATACATGTCCATTACCATCTGCCTTGTTTAGTCTCTAATAAGAAGCCTATTGCCATTCTTATCTTTTGTCTTCTGTGTACGAGGTTTCTTTTTCCTCCTCTGGATGCTTTCCAGACTTTTCTTTCATATTTTGTTTGAAGAAATTTGGCTATGATGTGTCTAAGTGTGTTTTTTTCTTTTAATTGATTGTGCTTGAGAGTCTCTAGCTTCTTTGTTCTTTGTTGTTGTTGTTTATTTTATTTATTTTGAGAGAGAGAGGTGGGGGTGCATGTGCAAGTTGGGGAGGAACAGAGAGAGAGGGAGAGAATCCCAAGCAGGCTCCATGCTGTCAGCACAAAGCCCGACCCCTAGAACTGTGAGATCATGACCTGAGCCAAAGTCAAGAGTCCAATGCTTAACCGGCTGCGCCACCCCGGGCACCCCATCTTTAGCTCCTTTGGTCTGCCGTTTGCGGTCTTTTATTTATGTGGGGAAAGAATTGGCCATAATCTCTTTGAATATTAATTCTGTGGTATAGTCTCTATCTTCTCATGAAACTATAATCACATACATGTTAAATATTTTATATTACCCTGTAGCTACTGGATACCCTATTCTGTTGTTTCTTATTTTTAGTTCGTTATTTTTTGTTTTAGTTTAGATAATTTCTACTGGTTTAATTTTAAGTTCACCAGTTTTTTCCACTGCTATATCCAGACTGCTAAGCCCAACAGTTGAAATTTTCTTCTCTGTTAGCATGTTTTTCAATGCCACCATTTTCATTATATTTTTTTAAATCTCCATATGCCTGTTGAAATTTCCCACCTGTTCATTCATGTATTGTTCCTTTCTTCTACATGATTTCAGATGTTTAATATAGTCATCTCAAAGGACTTCATCTAATATTTCATAATCAGGGTCATATCTTGCTTTGAGTCTGTTGACAGTTTATCTCCTGCTAATTGGTTATTGTTGTTGTTGCCGCTGCTTTTTTTGTGTATTGTATGAGAAACGGTCAAATGCAGATCAAATGCTGCTTTTTTTGTGTGTTTTGTATAATAAATGAGCAAATGCAGCTTATAAAAGAATGACAGCAAAGTAATTTTAAAACAGGAAATGGGTACATTTCTTCTTCCGTCAGTCCATTAATGTGAAGGTTCGGTAAATCTAAGCAGTTGTTGAACTCAGGTGCATTTGGTTATTGCTTTAATTACCTTTCGTTCACAGCAGACTTCAAGCTCCTCCAGTGGTTGACTGCTACCATCTTGTGTGCAGTGTGAGACGCAGAGTGCTGGAGGAGTTTTATCAGTATTTTTGCTCGATCGTCACCTTTTAGCACACTCTGCGTGCCTGTGCCACAGAGAGGATCTCTCTCCAGAATCTCTCTCCTCCCTCTGAGACAGACTATCTGCTTTAGCTTCTTACTAAGTGCAAGGCTTATGTGGGTGCCTGCATGATGGTAGTGAAAGTTGCTTTGTAGTGGCTGAGCCTCTTGTGAAAAATTGAGTCATGTGGTCCTATCCTGTAACAGAACCCTGATATTATCAGTACAAGATCTTGTAAATTTCCTCTTGTAAATTACAAGATCTTGTAAATTTCCAAGCTCAAGTAAATTTCCTATTCCATTCCTTAGTGGCAGACAAAGTTTTTTTCTGCTACTCCTACCCCAATAATAACCAAGTTTTGTCTGATATCAGGGGTGAGAGGCTATAGATTTACCTACCCCTTGCCCAGTGGCAGATACCTTTTTTTTTTTAATTCATGTAACAAAATTATTCAGAACAGGACCAGACATTTACACCTTTTGCTCAGTAGCAGCCTGTCACCAGCCACATGCCTGCACCATTAAAGAGTTTCTCAGGTCTCCTACCATGCCTCTCATTCAGAAGCATCCGGCTAGGGCCCATGAGCAAACATTGGTGAGTGCCTGCAGATTCTTCTTTGTCTGGGGCTTTCAAGTTTTCTAAACTGTCATACAGGTGCATATTTAATTTTTAAGAAATTATTAAATATTTACTTTCTATTGGTCAGAGTTCTCCAAAGAAATAGGGCCAATAGGATGTGTGTGTGTTTGTACGTGTGTATAAAGAAATTTATTATAAGGAATTAGCTCATGTAATTTTAAAGGCTGAGAAGTCCAGACCCAGGAGAGTTGATGGCATACTTTTAGTTTGAGTCTGAAGGTCTGAGAAGCAGGAGAGCCAATAGTATACATTTCAGTCCAAGTTCAAGTCTAAAGGCAGAAAGAAGACCGATGTCCCAGCTCAAAGACAAGCAGAGAGAAAGAATACTTTCTTACTCAACCTTTTATTCTATTCAGGCCATTAGGGATTAGATGAGACCCACCCACAATGGGAAGGTCAATTTGCTTTACTCAGTCTATTTATTCAAATATTAATCTCATTTAGAAACCATCCTCACAGACACATGGAATTATAATTTTAATAATAAGAAAACTCATTTAACCAACTATCTGGGCATCTCATGGCCCAGTTAAGTTGACACACAAAATAAAGCCTGCACAATTGTTCTCTTATCTGCTTTTATGGCTGCCTCCTTATTTTGCTGTGCTCTACCAAAGGTAACTGTTTGGTGGCCCTCATCTCTTTAGAGGGACTTGTCATCCTTTGGAATTCAGTGATCCTAGTTGCTTTGCAACCTCGGTTCTTTGATGACAACAAATAAATTATGATTTTATAGATTATCCCATATTTTTGTTGTTAGATTAAGAATGATCTATATCCAAAGAATAGGCAGTTTTCCCAAGTACTCCCAACGTTCAGAGTAAAAAACTTGAATCAAGACATGTTTATTAAACGCCTGTCAGCTTTGTTTTTATTTTTTTCACAGTAACTAGAAAGACAAGTGATGATGCGATGTCTCTACTCTTAAGGCATTATAAATGTAGTGCATGAGAATGTTGGGTGTGCAACAATAATTCTAATAGTCCAGTGGAAATAATGAAAATAATGATATTGTTTAAGCTAGGACCCAGGATCAGACACTTTCTAAACTACAGAAATAGCTTTGTCACTCAAATTTTGCATAAGGCCAGTCCTGTGTTGCTCAATATTAAAATAATACTATCATTGGCCCGAAAAGATAATTTATGGTATGCTTCTATCTCTAGATATTTCACATGCAGAATATTTGTAATAGCTTTCTTTGTCTTATATTTGTCATCCTTTGTAAGGATAAAATTAAGGTTCTTTATTTTTTGATAATCATTCTAGGCTCCCTACATTAAAAATTTTTTTTTTAATCTTTATTTATTTTTGAGAGAGAGACAGAGTGCGAGTGGAGGAGGAACAGAGAGAGAGGGAGACACAGAATCCAAAACAGGCACCAGGCTCTGAGCTATCAGCACAGAGCCTGACACAGGGCTCGAACTCACGAACTGTGAGATCTTGACGTGAGCTGAAGTTGGCCGCTTAACCAACTGAGCCACCCAGGCGCCCCTAGTCTCCCTAAATTTTATTCCTAAATTCCAACAAGCATCATGCTTAGCATCTTCTTGTCTTTTATGAAGAGTATTAGATTTAGCAGCTAAAATGTGATGGCCTTCATCACGAGGCAAAGATGCACCTTGTTTTCTTTGCTGAATAAAAGCATGGAAAGAGGAAGGTAGCTTGATAGAGATTGGCTACATTTTATATTAAAGTTTTTCTCATAACCAACATAAAAAAATGCACCCCGCAATAAAGATTATTTACATGCTACTGCTGAAGAATTTAGTAAAATAGCAATTGATTACGTTTTTGAATTACATGTTGTAAATAAGTAAAAAAAAAAAAAAAACTTGTCAGTTTCAACTTCGGTATAAATTATAAGAATCAGTTTTTAAAAGTTTAGGAGGCAAACATTCTCTGGAACCTTAACAAATTCAAAGGTTCTTGGCACAATGCCTCTAAGTGTATCATAAATAAAATAATCTCACCCCTACCTTCTTTCCCGAGTCCAAGGGTGGTAATAAAGGCAGGGAAGATGTCAAAAGCCAACCACCAGTAACAGCAGGTCTATAGCCCCCAAATCAAACGATTTATAAACTAACACTAGCAGAAAGAAACATACTTTACATCTTAAAAGGGGAAAGGGGAGATGTGTCCTTAATGAGTGATACACGCTTATGGTTATTCAGATTCATATGCGTGAACACATGAAAAAAGAGAATGTTTCTATTTTCTTTTCTTTTCTTTTCTTTTTTTTTTTTTCTTTTAAGGTTAATTCATTTTTGAGACAGAGGCAGAGCACGAGTGAGGGAGGGGCAGAGAGAGAGGGCTAGACACAGAAACTGAAGCCTGCTCCAAGCTCCAAGCCGAGCTGTCAGCAGAGAGTCCGATGCGGGATTCAAACTCACAAAACCATGAGATCATGACCTGAGCCTAAGTCAGATGCTTAACTAAGACACCCCGGTGCCCCGCAAGTGTTTCTTTAGAAGAAAATACAGACCAACATTCCCTTGGGAAGAGATAATAAATTGTTTCAAAATTACATAAATCTCAGCAGGTATAAACCATGTAATATTCCCCCTAAATTTGGAGAATTGCATTAAACTCGCATCATATTTTCTCCAATATATGAATCATTTTCCAGCAAAATCTCCACCGTCTTCAACTAATTGTTGCTCACGCTACGCGTGCCGGTGCCAAATTCAAACCTACAAGAATTAACCAAAGATTTAAGTACCTGAAAAAATTATGCTTCCCTCTCATCCCCAGTAATATAGCCAAGAATGGGCTGAGCCTGAAAATTCTTACAATTTTGACGCCTTAGGATTTTCTGGAGTCTAACTGACAATGAAAACGTTCTCTAAAATTTTTATTTCAAAAATCTATTTCAGCCTCTCTAGGAATTGTTCAAGAATTGTTCATTAAGAAGTAACAGCATCAAGGACATTTTGTGGGCAGTGGCCAACTTCCACTTGCTCTTCTCCCTCTGTTTTCCCTGTTAACAGGCAGTGAAGAGATGGCAGTGCAATTGGTCTTCCCCGATGGGAAAATTTCTCACTCTTTCTAACCTATTCAGTGGACTCACTACAGAGCAAAGTCATGGGTCAGCGCCCACCGCTCTTTGCTGTCTGTCTGGTTATCTTTACAGCTATGCTATATGATGATTGTCCTCTGAATTTCAATGTTCTGACGACAAGATCACAAATCTATTTCAACTATTCTGATGTAGAAAGCTAATTAAGTAAACTAGCTCAGCAACTGATCGCGTTTCACTAATTTCAACCATCTGCCTCGACATTTGTTCCTATGTGCACCAGCTTTCGTAGCTTCGTTCCTCTAATAGCAATTAATGAAACTGTTAATAAGCTACATATATCATACAGTGTTGTAACAATTTACCAAAGGATAACATTATGAGATAAATTATATTTAACAATTGTAGAAAAATGACTCTGATTATCAAATGTACAGCGTCTACTGGCTTTTGCTTTAACTCATGCTTCCCAATTAATTCTCTAATTAATTTAACACATATTTTATGTATAATTTGTAATTTTAAACTCTTGGTCAGCTATGCCATCTATTTTTACATGCTGGCTGCTTATATGAGACACATATTAATGAAACACAACCACTGCACAAATTACTAAGGCTTAATTTTATTTTCATTTACAATCTGAAGTTCACTGTGTGTTTTCATAAGAATTACTTTCAAAATTGTGGAATGCATAAAGAGGCAAACTATACTATTTACTATTACCCACTTTTTGTGCTACATTCAAAAAAATAGTACGTGCACAAACACATTTATATCATGATTCTCATTTTTTAAACAAGATTAATTTGTAAATACCTTGAAGAAAACAGCACACTGAAAAACAAAACATAAATGGCCCTGAAAAAATAAGTCCTATCAAACTAAATTAATATTTTACAATAGTTTGATGTCTCTGGTAACACTTATACAAACAAAACACTTAACATCTCATTTGACTTTGCCAAAGATTTGGAGTTTATTTTCATGGTGATTCAGAAAAAAAAATCAAGCAAAACATATTAACATGTCTTTAATATGTTTTCACGAAATACACAGTAAATACTAAAGTTTACTTCATCAATACTAAGCAGCTCTCTGTTTTTTTGTTTTTTGTTTTTTTTTTTTAACATTTATTTATTTTTGAGACAGAGAGAGAGCATGAACAGGGGAGGGTCAGAAAAAGAGGGAGACACAGAATCTGAAACAGGCCCCAGGCTCCGAGCTGTCAGCACAGAGCCCGACTCTGGGCTCGAACCCACGGACCGTGAGATCATGACCTGAGCCGAAGTCGGACGCTCAACCGACTGAGCCACCCAGGCGCCCCAGCAGCTCTCTGTTTAACCACTACTCTTCATTCAAATATACACCCATACGCATGTATTCACCCACACTCACGACTGTACTCTTCTCTATGGTGATCACCACCTTCTGTTTCCATATGCACAATTAAAATGTTGTTATAGAGGAAAAAACCCTAGATGTATGTCATAACCCATCCAAGACATTTTCACAAAGCTGCAAAATATAGAAGGCCTTACACATTTCTCCTCCAATAAGTTGTTTGGATAACATAGACCAAAGCCAAGAATTTTCAAGCTTACTAATTTATAGTGAATGGTATGAAGAAGCAAATATATCTGAAATCATAATGGTAAAAATATATAGCAAGTTTCCAAATGAATTGAGTAAATAGACAATTTGGAATCTTAATGAATCATAAAATAATTACAGTTACAGAATTATTCCCATCCTACACTAAGCTGTGCTCACCCTATGACTCAGGTACATCAAGACTGGACACGACCGAAGGACTAATTAAGTGCACTTACCAAAAGTCTGTTTACAAGATGGACATAAAAGCCTTTGATAAGTAACTCATTCTACCACCACTCAGATTATCTCTAGCTATATACCATTTAGGCAATCTTTAGCTCAGTTCCATGAATGTGTGTTTTATCTTATTTAACCCATGAGGAGATTGAAATTTAAAGAATGTTTGGTTCACGTGATAAAAGTCAAAGTATGACCATTAGCAACTTGACTAAACACGTAACTAGTATTGTCTGAACACAGCTCATCAGCCGTTCATTAGTCCTTCCCTGCTCTTCACTTAACTTGCAGATTATGTTTGTCCTTCCCTGGCCCACACTTAAAACAAATCTACTGAGAACACCTTTACGTACATCTCGTGAAAAGTTATTCTTAGATTTTGTTTGATATTATCATTTATAGAGATAAATGAGTACGTATTGATATAGTTGAGTTTGGAGTAAAGGACTATAGGTTGAAGGACTGTAATGTGATGCTAAGCAGTCTTGGTTCTCCTACAATTTGCATATTTTTATATAATTTAGCAATTCTTATGGTAACTATTGCTATTTTACTGTTGGTATAGAGAGAATTTAAATAACCCAGAGAAGAGTAATAAAGAGAACTCAAAAATGGGAACTAGATTCTTGAAAAGAATGATGAAACAGAATTGGGAACCATACTAGAAAGATTAAGCTCAAAATGATAGTATAAACTAGTCTGGCCTCCCTTAAACCTGAGCATTTTTATTATATAAATATCTTTCATTGTACAATGGATATTCAATGGCTTGCATAATTAAACGATTGGGCTAAAAATCTCCTAAAAGAGGCAGTGGAACTGAAAAGCACTACCCTTTCAATTCAAAGGAGAATAATTCCACCCTAGTCTAGCATTCACTTAAATCACTTCATCAATAAATTATTTCATTAGTTGTGTTCAAATTAATTTCAGTCTTTAAAATAAAAAGGCACATCATTCATATCTTGTATTTCATCCTAAGCAACACTCACTCTTAAATTTTACATCTACAACTCCAAAAGCAAGGCATACAAATCACAACCCTGCCATTTCTCAATAACTCAATAACAGAGTTATTGTATGGTCCATTCACAGAAAGAACCTGTGAATGGGCCATACATAGGGAAAGACAAATTCTCTCACTTATGTCAGAAGAAAGAAAAGAAGGAATGAGGGAGGAAAAGAGGGAGGAAAAAAATCATGATTATATATTATGTAAATCTCACACCTAAACTCATAAAATCCAATCAATCTGCACTTCACTAGGGACCGTGTCAATGATGGACGGATGAATGAATGAATGAGAGAAAAAAAGTGTGCCCAGTTCAAGGCAATATCACCACATACAAACCACAATGCCTCTAATAGATTGAATATTATGACCCAGGGCAACTTGTGCTTCAAAAGGCATAGCTCAAGTGCCTTTGATATTTATTAAACATGTATAAGAGCTTCTAAGCTTTATTTGCCATTTTCTAACGTTGTTCATAATCACAATCCCTCCATTGTTTGAAATATTCCAGCCTTTTTTTTTTTCCTTTCTCTTTTGGAATTTTTCTCCCTTACTTCTTTCTATTCAAAGAAGCCTATGGAGTGCTTCAAGTTAATTTCCCATCAAAATTTACTATAAAAGACATACATTAGAAGACAAAGAACCAACCCATTAACACCACAATAAAGGGAAAAAACAAGCACTTTAGCATAACCTGAAATAGTTGTAATTTTTTTTTTTTTTTTTTTTTTTTTTTTTTTTTTTTTTTTTTTTTT
>NW_026057584.1:73116813-73346375 GCF_023721935.1 Panthera uncia | reverse complement strand
TTTTTTTTTTTTTTTTTTTTTTTTTTTTTTTTTTTTTTTTTTTTTTATGTAGCAAAAGGTGGCTGCCATATTTAAACGCTGATTTTAGCTGTGAGCTCTCTTTCAGCCAGGGCAAAAAGAAGATACTGGTTTCTATGGTTCTCACTATTTAGGGTCTTATGAGGGCACCTCCCATGATGAGGAGAAGAATACAAGGAGCCCTGACAATCATAATAGAGGGTCCCTAAATTAGCTGGTTCTCTAGGTATAACTGAGTCCTAAGATGATTCTGGCTCCATTCCTCTTTCCTAAACTATCCCTTACTCTTGAACTCCATAACCTGGGAAGTGGATAAAAATGGAGACACATACCACAAAATCCAGTGAATACCACTCATTGACTGGCAATGAGAAATCTGGTTCTAAAGATTTCATAGATTGAGATCTAACTCTGGAGGTACTGCAGCAGTAAGTTAAAACCTTGGACACTGCCCCTTCCCTTTACTGCCATTTCAAACACAGCTACTCAGCAGTATTATTCCTTTATGTTGGTGAGACAGTAGAATTCCTAATTAATGGCTTTCCTTATTAGTAATATGCCAGTCAGTTTCAAACCAAGCCTTCAAAGACTCAAATGCATCATCTGGAATACAAGCAGCAAAATCTAATATGCCTAGCATTATCAGGAAGACAAATTATTAAAAAAAAATAATGTTTATTTTTTGAGAGAGAGAAAGAGAATGAGCAGGAGAGGGGCAGAGAGAGAGAGAGAGGGAGACACAGAATCCGAAGCAGGCTCCAGGCTCTGAGCTGTCAGCACAGAGCTGATGCAGGGCTCGAACTCTTGAACCACAAGATCTGACCTGAGCCGAAGTCGTATGCTTAACTAACAGGGCCACCCAGGAGCCCCCAAACCCACTTTTTAAAGAAAATTATTTAAACGTCTGTAATGATAACCTCAGGGTTATCCTTCTGATTATTAATTATTGAACGTAGGAACTCATGAGACAGGTTGGGTGCCTTATCTGTGTAAACTGTCCCTAATATGTTTCTCTTTTGCACAAGGAGCTCTCTATCCTTCTTTGAAATCAGCTCTTATTTCTCATGGCTATCATTGTGTTACTGCTTTTCATCTGCTCCCCGTCTATAACAATTGTGTAGGTAAGATTTTCAAAGTGTGCCATCCTCTTTTCTGGAATAAGCTCTGGACTGTCATCTATCACTTAGAGGGGATATTCATTTATTCCCTGCTTCATAATTTGATTTCACATTGTGGACTAAAATCTACCTTCTGGACCCACCAAGGTTCACTGTATTGTATATGTTATTGTTGCTTTCCCAGAGCGCATATGTTTAAAATAGATTGGCTTATGTTACCATAAATAAGAAATAAGAACTTGCCAGGAACTTAGCGTGGCAAGGCTATAGCCTATTAGCCTTAGAGATATTTAAGGAACTTTTAAGTGTCATTGTCATAGGCATCTTGGGTGTTCACCCAAAAAATCCACTTAAATAAGAAAAACGTATTTATTTCCATCATGGTCAGCTCTGGCTTTTTAAACCAGGCCAACTCAAATACGTGCGTATTATGCAAACCCTTAAGGCAAACATTAAATATCTACAAAGGTTTACAGCTTTTCTCATTAGTGTCCTCTTAATTATTCCTAATCACTTCCCTCATTTTATCTTTATTAACCCCCAGTCTTCTGGATCTGTGACTCGACTTTATTACTACTTCTGATATTTGAGCTTCAGCTTTTCCAGTGAACTTGGATGTTCTTCTGCCTTTTGACTCTATGGGTTACCTCTGATAGAAAGCCCTTGCTATCATTCCAGCAAAGAAAAGGAAGAAGAAACCAGTGCAAACCTAGTCATAGGAGCCCAGCCAGTCACCTTTACACTCTACATAGAGAGGTTTAGACTCCCAGTTTCAAGGCCATTGTGCATTAGACCCAATTCAACTCCAATTGATATTTTGTATCAATAGGAGGCAAGCCATGTTATATATCCTGGCAAAGTGAAAGACTTATGGAATGGATAAATGGAAAAAAAAATATTTCATGATTTCTTTTAATATGTATTCAATCACATCACAGGATTAAGTTTGCAGAAATTTAGTCAGAAACGTGTGAATAGAAAGTTAGTAATGGCTAAATAGGAATACTTAACTCTTCTCAAAACCAAGAAAATTGCCAACCTGCTGACTACTCCATAAGGTAATGCAGCAGGATGTTGAGGGAACTTTTCTTATTGTGGAAATTCTGCCTATGCCCCAATAATGAAAGTCCTAGGCAAGAAGCATATTCACCTTCTGAAGAAACAATGTTTAAATACACCTATGCTAGACTTAAGATGGCAGAAATGATGTAACAATTTTATCAATCACTACAACCCACCTCCTGCCTATAGAGAGCAGACAATAAATTGGAAAAGTGATTTGTGATGGATCATCAAATGGAGAATGCTGTGTCATTCATTTCCTTTCTCTAACAAGAAAGGAACTGCTCCCCACCCTTGAGCAAAGAAAGGTTGAGGTGCCTGAAATTCAGACAGGCATTTAACTTCCCAGCTAAATATTTGCTAAATTAAGGAGATTTTAGGGGACCAGAAGTTAGTGACATGATGTAATTGGAGAGTTTGTAAAGTGTCCCATGGAGACCGGGAACATGGATGAACAAAGAGATGGGCATCTGCTTCCTGCTTGGAAAATTTTGAAGGCAAGGATCTGGGGGATTGTAAGAGGAGACAGTTCGGCTGTGAGATCAATCTGTCCTTTCAGCATCTGGTACGCTTAGAAAGCCTAACTCTCCATAGGCCAAATGATCACTACTTAAAGTAGATGGGTTCAAATCAAGTCCATGAGATTTTGTCCAAGATGGTTACCTTCTGGACTGAGGAGCCCCAGTAGAAGTGGCTAAGTGAAGTGTTCCCCTGGGGTCAGGAAGTAAAGCAGGTCAGGCGGAGTCATTGCTGAGTCAGGGAAAGGGAGCAGGCTCTGAACAAAGTGAGAGCCTGCCGTGCTATGACCCTAATCTGGGGAAATCATCATGAGTTGTGGACAAGGGGGCAGATGACCATTTGCCAAAGGAGATTAAGAATTTAGTATATTTAAGTGTGGATTTCAGGTGGTAGATCATAATCAATTCTAAAATACAAGTCTTTTTTAAAAATTTTTTTTAATGTTTTTATTTATTTTTGAGACAGAGAGAGACAGAGCATGAACAGGGGAGGGGCAGAGAGAGAGGGAGACACAGAATCCGAAACAGGCTCCAGGCTCTGAGCAGTCAGCACAGAGCCCGATGCAGGGCTTGAACTCACAGACAGGGAGATCATGACCTGAGCCGAAGTCAGACGTTTAACCGACTGAGCCACCCAGGTGCCCCCTAAAATACAAGTCTTAAGGAATCCACGATGGACTGTGCTGCAGAAGCAGATTTATGCTTAAAATAACACCAAAAATCATGTGGTGGAGCATTCTGGCACATTTTGCACTGTCGATATTCTATGCCTGATGCGGCTCTGAAGGCTGTGCAGTGAAAAGAAAGAGGGAAATGTGAGTAAGAAAGCCCTAAGCCATTGGAAACACAATGAAATAGGGCCTTGATTTAATGCCAACAAATAGAGATATTTCAAGTAATGACTTGGCCTTTTGGAAACAGATATTGAGGAGGACTCCAAGGAAACAGTATGGTAGTCTCGACAATACTCCCAAATTGGTAGACTGTCACAAGTCTACCAGTGGCAAGGACACAGCAGAAGTGGCCGTCCTCCCTTGTTCGGTGACAGACCGAAAGCTTGGGAGTGAAAAGCTTGGGATTTATTCCGCGATCAATCAAAGTACTAAACGTGACCCTTTCTCTTCTTTCTAAAAATACCCCTTTGCTTTAATACAGCAAACCCACTGACTACATGAGAAGATAATCCAACTCCGACAGTTGTCAGCAAAACTTGAAAACAGTACTTCGGTTGCTAAAGTGGTATTCAGTTCCAAATCTGAAACCGGGACGATAGGCATCAACACGCACCTTCTTTGGAAGAAAGGGAAAGAATTTAAATTTGAACAAGTGATCTGATCTGTGGTGAACTCTTGCATTACAAACCACATGCCTTCCAATACTTTCAAAACCTACTGTTTCTTTTCTAGACATTATTCTGCCAACCTTAGACCTTCGTCAAATGTCACCACTCTGATTTCTAAAATGATCTTGTTCAGATATAACAAGCCACACCTTCTTGTTTTCAGGCGTTCAAGATTATTTAAACTGTATGAATGGTTGTTTGCAGTAGTACCTGGAAAATCTGAAAAAAAGTGTTCACATCATTTAGAAATTCACCTTGGATTCAACGTTTTGGAAAAAAAGAAGAGGTAATGACATAGGTTCCATATTTGGAGGGTTTTTTTGGTTTACCTCGGGGTTTAATTGAACAGAGGATCTTTCTAAATCCTAATATTGGGAGTTTCCTATTCTTCTTCTGGTACTAGAAGAGGGTTTGGTTTTTTTTAAAACAGAATTTTTTTTATTAAAATCATATTCTCATTTTCTTCTCACACATTTCTCATTTTTCTGCCAAACTGATTGGAGGTTGCTGGGTTTGAAAAACATGTTTATATTTTCTGACTCCTGGAAGCCACTTTAAAAATGTGTCGATGTTAGAGGCAAATAATATCAACCACCCTTTTTTTTTTAATGTTTATTTTTGAGAGAGAGAGAGAGACAGAGGGCAAACGGGGGGAGGAACAGAGAGAGAGGGAGACACAGAATCCGAAGCAGGCTCCAGGCTCTGAGCTGCCAGCAAAGAGCCCGACACGGGGCTTGAACTCCTGTTGGTGAGATCCTGACCTGAGCCGAAGTCAGAGCTTAACCGACTAAGCCACCCAGGTGCCCCAATATCAACCACATTTTTAAAATTAATGTGGGGCGCCTGGGTGGCTCAGTCGGTTAAGGGTCCGACCTCAGCTCAGGTCACGATCTCGTGGTCCATGAGTTCCAGCGCGGTGTCGGGCTCTGGGCTGATGGCTCAGAGCCTGGAGCCTGCTTCCGATTCTGTGTCTCCCTCTCTCTCTGCCCCTCCCCCGTTCATGCTCTGTCTCTCTCTGTCTCAAAATAAATAAACGTTAAAAAATCTTTTTTTAAATTAATGTAAGAGTGGAGGTAAATGCTGTGTTTATAGGCCCAGATTCTGTTCAGACACGTCTTGCCTTCCTGCCCTGTTTACCAGTTAGATGTGCGGTCGATTAGTGTAGTGCAGCTGTAGAAATACAATCACGCATGAGAGGGATGAAAATGAACTGCAGAATGTGAGGCTGATACGGTGTTTTACCTCTCCAAAGATCAAGCAGGGTACATCAGGCAGGTGAGGGTTGGGAGGTGACCCCAATAGCCAGCTCTCTCCCCGAATCCTTTATAACTAAGGAATGATTGTTTTCCCCAGCATTATGCGCAAATGATAAAAGAAAAATTCAAAAATATAAAAAAAAAGTTTCCATGTGTCAGGTGCCACCTACCTCTGCCTACAGATCTTCATGACGCACATTGAGAACAGCCCGCATATGTCACTAGACAGAGGGGGTTGGAGTTCATAGCACAAATCCCATTGGCAAGGATGTGCTTTAGTGGGTGGAATTCTACCCATCTGATAAACAACATTTGGGTTCACCACAGGGAAGGCTTGGAAAGAGAGAGCCTGTTCACGAAGAGATGCTGACACCTGAGAAGAAGCAGTGAGGAAGCGTGGCAGAACAAAACCCCATTTAACGCTCCGTGATGGCTTCTCCAGCATGAGACCTGGCTGTCCATTGCCATCTTGGAAGAAGTTGTGCGCAGATACTGATATGCCCGGATAAAAGAAAAATAGGCTCATTCTTCAAATAACTTACTTCACTTAAAGTTATCCTTCAAATAAGTTACCATACCTATAGGATTCTGCTGCAGAAAGCCTATAAAAAACAAACTTCAGAGAATGTTAACGTCATTTGGGGTAGACTCTTTCCACAGATGCAACTAGATTAAAATTAATTCCACTTCTGAGTCTGCCTAAAATTTTGCATTTGGCTCAGTGACGTAGCTAACACTTTGAAGTTCATTTCAGCTCCTACAAGTGTATCATATATATATGAAAGCAAGCAATACTTTTTTCAACTGACCTCTTATACAGCAAGCTTGCTAAATTAACTTATAAAGGCTAATAATTTAGCCATAGAAGCTTCTAAATATTTTAGTTTAGGCAGTCATATCACCTAAAATATGATGACAATTGCATTTTTTCCTTCCAATTGTCATACCTCCTTTTTCTTGACTTACTACGTTGGTTAGGCTCTGCAGGGCAGCACTGAAAAGAAGCAAATATTCAGCTAACTTTTCCATTCCTTCAAATCAAAAGGAGAGCCTCAGGGGCGACTGGGTGGCTCAGTCAGTTAAGTGCCTGACTTCAGCTCGGCTCATGATCTCACGGTTCGTGAGTTTGAGCCCCACGTCAGGCTCTGTGCTGACAGCTCTGAGCCTGGAGACTGCTTCGGATTCTGAGTCTCTCTCTGTGTCTCTCTCTTTCTCTGCCCCTCCCCCACTTGCACTCTCTTTCCAAATAAATCAATCACTTAAAAAAAAAAAAAATAAAGGAAAGCCTCAGCATTTCCCATTAAAGGTGATATTTCTAGATTTATTTTGTAGATACCATTTATTAAATTAAGAGTCTTCTTCTATTACTAGCTTATGAAAACTTTTGATCATAATAAGAACTGAATTCTATCATAAGTTTCCTCCATTTATTGATGTAGGCACATGATTATTCTCCTTTATTTATGAAATGTACTCTTTGTTTTTTAATGATAAATCAACTTTGCATTCCTAGAATAAACTGAACTTAATCATGGTGAACCTTTTTTGGGGTATTACTATATTGGGTTTGCTAATATTTTGTTTAGGGTTTTTAATATCTATGCTCATGAGTAAGCTTGGCCTATAAATTTCCTTACTTATAATGCCCTTATGAGTTTTCAGTGTCAGGATTATACACTGGCCACATAAAACAAGTTGAGGGGGGGGGGTGTTCCTTTATTCTCTGGTAGAATTTATCTAAATTGATGTATTTCTTTTTAATTTATGTGATAGGATTCATCAAAGATGACAAATGAATTGGGAGTAGTCTTTGTGGCAAATTGAATTTTGTTTGTTGATTTGTTTATTTTTTTAATTTCGAACTCAATACCTTTGGGGCACCTGGGTGGCTCAGTTGGTTAAGCGTCTGATTTCAGCTCAGGTCATGATCTCACACTCCGTGAGTTCGAGCCCCACGTTTTCCTCTGTGCTGACAGCTTAGAGCTTGGAGCCTGCTTCAGATTCTATGCCTCCCTCTCTCTCTTCCCTCCCCTGTTTGCTCTCTCTCTTAAAAATAAATAAACATTTAAAAAGTTAAAAAAAAAAAAAGCTCAATATCTTTAACAGTCAAAGAACCATTCCTATTTTTTTTTTCTTGTATCGGTTTTGGTAAGTTTTGTATTTTTAGGAATTTATCAATATTCAAATTTATTATTATAGAGTTGTTCATAATATCCTCTTTTGATTTTTTTAATTTCTGAAGGATCTATTACAATGTCATTTGTTTTTCCATTTTTTATGTTGGCTGTTTGTGCCTTCTTACTGTTTTTCTTGATCATTCTTACTAGATATTTATCTATGTTTTAATCTTTTCAAAAAACTAATTTTTGGCTTTGTTGATTTGTATCTTATGATTGCTTTTAGTTACATTGTTATCTGCTTTTTAAAAATTATTTACTGCCTTCTACTTTTATGGGGTTTAACTTACTGTTTTTAATTTTTTGAGATTGATGTCTGCCTCACTGATTTTCAACCATTCTTCGTTTCTAATACATGTATCATAAGATTTGATATATAGTGTTTTTACCGTCTTTATTTTTTTTTAATTTTTTTTTTTTAACGATTATTTATTTTTGAGACAGAGACAGAGCATGAACGGGGGAGGGTCAGAGAGACAGGGAGACACAGAATCTGAAACAAGCTCCAGGCTCTGAGCAGTCAGCACAGAGCCCGACGCGGGGCTCCAACTCATGGACAGTGAGATCGAGACATGAGCCGAAGTCGGGCGCTTAACCGACTGAGCCACCCAGGCGCCCCTTTACCGTCTTTATTTATACATTTTCCATTTTTTATTGTAATTTTTTTTTCTTGGGACCATAGTTTACCTGGAAATATGCATTTTAATTTCCAAATACATAAAGATTTTGTAGTTATCTTCCTGACTGATTTCTATCTAGCTCAACTGCATTGTAGTTCAATAACGTACTCTGTTTTCATTCCTTTGAAATATTTGAGAGTTGATTTGCAGTCTAATATAATGTGCCTCTTGAAATATCATATTGTTGAAACGTTTGTCATCTGAAAATATTTTTAATGAAAACATTAATCCCTTTACATTGAACACAGCTACTGATACTCATGGTTTAAATATATTATTTTGCCTTTTTGTTTTCTATTTTTTTACCTGTTCTTTCTTTTTTCTTTCACACTTTATCTTCATTTCTCACACTTTACCTTCATTTAGATTGATTTTAAATTCTTCCATTTTCCCCCCATATTAGTTTGCAAGTTTTACTTATTTCTACCATTCTTTGTGCACTTAGCCTAGAAATTACAGTGTGCCTTCTTAACATATCAAAGTCTAACATGGTGCTTTTACCACTTTCTGAACAATATAAGCACCTTGGATTATTTTAAGTCACTACCCCCATATTATATGCCATTGTTTTACATTTTAATTCTCTGCGTATTTTAAATTTTATATCATTATTATTACTATTGGATTATACAGTCAATTTCCACTTAGATTTATATATATTTTATAATTTTATTATTCTCATTACTCCTTGTTCTTTTCTGAATCTCCAAGAATTTCTCTGAATTCTATGTAGAATTATTCTTTTTTTCCCTTTCTTCTGAAAAATATCGCTTAGTATGTCCTTTAGTATGTGAGTCTGCTGGTCATAAATCTCTTGGGTTGTTTCTTTGGTTTTTTCCTAAAGATTTTTATCAGCTATGGATAAATCATCTGTCAGCAATTATTTTGCTAATAATACTTTAAAGAAATTATTGTATTGGTTTTGGTTTCTTTTCTTTTTTTTTTTTTTTCTTGGCTTTGGTTGTATTTATCTGTTTTGGTTTGTTTACTTTTTGAGAAATCACTTATCAGCTAATTGTTACTCTTTTGAAGGTAACCAGTGTCTTTTCTTCAGTGACATTTAAGTTTTTCTTCTCAGCTTTAGTTTTCTGATTTTTAACCATGATTTTCTTAGGTTTCCTCTTCATCATAGCTTGGGGTTTTTTGTATCTTAAATATTTGGCTTAATGTCTTTTAGCAGTTTTGGGTAATTATCATCAATTATCTCTGCAATTATTGCTTCTGCCTCATACTTTTTTTTCTTTCCTATTAGACTTTGGTTAAACATATGTTAACTCTTCTCACTGTATTCCCCCATCTCTTACCCTCTCTTCTATATATTCCATTCTTTCCTCTCTCTGAGCATCACTGTCTAAAGTGGCGCTCAGCCTCTAATCCTCTCTGTGTCCTCCCTCTGCAATTACCTAATCCCCCCCCCCCCCGGGGAAAATCATCCCTAAACCCTGTCTCTCTGCCCTCCCCACCTCCAGCCCCACTTTTATTTGTCTCTCATACTGTCCATATTTCTCTCTATTTTGTTAAAGTTCTAAAGAGTTCAAGTGAATGTTTAATTTTTATATTTTGTTTAAATTTTCTAGTTTTTCTCAGCAGGAGGATAGGTCTCATATACCTCATCCACCGACACCTCTGCCTAAATATATATGTATATATTTTAAAAAACTGATGCACTTACATTCCCATTGGCTGAATCATCCTCAAAATTTGAGAAGACATCCATATTATGGAAATAGAAAGGTATCTAAACAGTATTTTGGGGGGTTGATATCCTTGGTTTCTTGGGTTATATCTGATACCTACAATGTGAAGAAGCAGAGACAAAGATATCCATATTTCCATAACACTGAAATAAGTGAAATTTGCCTTTAGTGAGTGTCTTTTTGGATTCTCTTTCCCAAGGCCTGTAACTTTTCTCAATGATGTCAGAATAGGGTGGAAAGGATGTCTTGGGGCCTCAAATCAATCATCTTTCTCTGTGCATATAAGGATGTTAATAGTTTAGAATACGAAATGTGAAAAAAGCTTTAGAGTTCAAAAGTACTCGGAGCACAGTTAACAGAGCTTCAAGATATTACAGACTTGTGGGATAATGTTTTGACACATTTTTTTAAATTGTCCCTCAAATTAAAACACACAAGTAACTCCCTAAGTCCATCCCTGAGCAGAAGGGTTGTCCGTCAGCCGCAGGAGCAGGTTTGTGACAATGCTAATCAGGAAATTACAGCAGCCCCCACTTACTGAACACTTACTATAGAAGTAGGAATGTGCTGTATTCTCTACCTACATTATCTTACTTTTTCTTCACTAACACCCAATGACAACTTGCCCAAAGCTATTCAATTGCAAAGTGTCACAGCCAGGATTCAAACCAAAACCACATCATCTCACCTCAGGGTTCATGCTCTACAAATGGGAATGGGATGTAAAGAGTAAAAATGACTATTTCTCCCAACATACATTTTTTTTTTTTTCCAGAACCTTGACTCTTCATTAGTATTCTTTCTTTTTGTTTATAATTTAACTCATAAATTCAGTAGGCTCAATATTTGTTTAATTGGGTCTTGGTTAAACAAATAATAACTAGGCCACCACATTCCATGGGCTAATGACTGGCTAATCTTTGGGCAATAAATGATAAGAATGATGTATTGGAAATCAGGATTTATAATGCTAAGGCAGAACTCTTGGGAAAAGAGTACAGATAAGTCTGTGGAGAATTCACAATCAAAGACAATAAAGAAGCCCTTGGTCAAAGAGTAAGCAGGAAAGTAAAGTCAAATATTCACAGTCCACGTCTCCTTTCTCAGTGGTTCCACTGACCCATTGATGCCCCATTTCCTTGTTATTTATTTAGGTATTTTTTGATGTCTGCATCCCCCCATTATTAGGGAACTTCTGGGTAGCTAGAATAAAAATGTATCCCACATTCCCTCTTTACACCATACCAGGCACATGGATACAGTGAATAAATGAGATAAGAAAATAAGGAAGGTTCTCCAGATACTTGAGCATCATGAAATGGTTCCTATAATAAAATTCTTCTCCTCTTGAGTGGGAGGGGGACTAGAGATTTAAAGCTGGGCTCAATACAGTACGTGGTGGAATACCCTGACATTAAATAAGGTAGCTATTTCTATATTAAAATTAAATAAGAAGCTGTCTTTAATAAGAAAGGAAAGAATAAAATGCACATTTCTGCCAATTATAAAGTTCTCTAAATTAAATTTCCAGTAGCAATTTGTTACTATACCACTGTATTTTCATTTAAAAAATTATTGTGTTTGAAAAGGTGGAGGAAGTTTCTGGAGAAAATGAAGTCTATTATTTGACACAGCTCAGATGGATAGCTGATCATCCACCAAAGTATAGATAACCCTCTATACTTTTTAAAACTTATTTTTATTTTTTAGAGACAGGGGAGAAGAGGGGCAGAGGGAGAGAGAGAGAGAGAGAATCTTAAGCAGTCTCCATGTTCAGCACGAAGTCTGACTCAGGGCTCCATTCCTCTGGGATGGACCCTGGGATCATGGCCTGAGCCAAAATCAAGAGTTGGATGCTCAACTGATTGAGCCACCCAGGTGCTCCAACCCTCTATACTTTTCAATTTTGTGCTCTTGACCTGAACTCTGAAAAATATTTCTATTAGCCTGGCCAAACATTCCCACTGCAAGTATTATAGACAGAGTTTCTCCACAAATACAACACATATTCCTGTCTATTTGAACAGCACTTCCTCCCTTGAGAAAACAGTCATCTTTGTATGGATAAATTGATTAGTTAAGCCCATACTGGTCCAATTTTAAAATAGCATGAAGAGCTATGTTTCAACACTCAAAGATGAGGAGTTTCTTACTTAAGTAATGAGATACTTTTCAAAGTAGTGACAACAGCAGAACAAGATAAATATTCTGTGTGAAGTAGAAAGCTACTTCAGCTAATGATTAAAAGGAAATAAAAAATGAGGACCCAATATTATATAAGGTAAAGGAAACAACAAAAAGGGAAACCAAGTGTCTGGATTTGAGGGGTTTATGATCTTTGGTGGTTATGCTGATAAATTATCCATATAAATGTCTATATATAAACTCTGTGACTGCAAGGTAGGCCACTGTGTTCAAAATATTTAAAAGGTATTGTGGGTAATTTTTAATCTACATGTAAAATTTACATTTGAATTTAATTTCAATTTAATTTAATTTAATCTACATGTGAATTCCCATTCACGTGGAAGCATGTAATAAGGACAAAATTATCAGAGAACAAATAATCATGGCACTTTCCACCCACTCCATTGGACCCCCTAGGACTCAGTGCTGAGACTAGTCGTAAGTCAAGAACAAGAAGATCCCATTTTATTTTAATTAATATGGGCAATGTTATTGTAGTTTGTCAGATAGAACACTGTGCTGAATCAGGTGTATGAAAAGATAGTGAAAAGCACAGGTTAAGGAAGAATTGACTAACAGTCAAGCCGAAAGCAGATAAATATTGTGTAATTACAGACCATGCAAAGCTACAGTATCGCACAACTCCAAGGGCACCACTTTCGAAGAACAAAGTGGTGGTGCTTGCCAGAATCATGCAATGGCATTTCCTCTAAGAACTTGCCTGGTGAGGATATATGATATGATCAAGGCTGTAAGTGTTGCATCTGATAAGAGAAAGGATTTGATTAGTGAAAAAGTCAAGAGTTTAATAATTATACGTTCTGTTCAAGACAGACCGGAATATTGTCAGACTGCAATAGCGATTGCTGGTTTGTCCAGTGCAATTGTGGGTCTTGTAATTCTTTTAAGTAGACCACTAAAATTTGTAGCAAACTCTGAAATGGAAAAGAATGAGAACCACTGAACTTAGCAAAGAAATTCCTCAGTGCAGCAAAATCAGTGACCTCTTTGGGTTGAGTGATTTAAGGAAAAGCCAAAGACCCCTCTTCTCAGAATGTCCCCCAGGTCAGTCTACTATGATGCCAGTCCACTCATGGAGGCCTATTTTCAGTTTCAACATTAAAGGATTTGGGGGTAGTACAGGTATTTCTTTCTCTCCATTCTTTATTTATCTCAGTGGTCTTTTTTCAAAAAGAAAGAAGAAGGAAAGAAAGAAAGAAAGAAAAGAGTTTGAGAATGACTTACATTTACACAAGAACCTGCACATAGATGTTTACAGCAGCTTTATTCATAATTGCCAAAACTTGGAAACAGCCAAGATGTCATTCAGTAGGTGAGTAGATAATAAACTGTGACAGATCCGGACAGTGGAATATTATTCAGCACTAAAAACATGAGCTATCAAACCATAAGGTGGCATGAAAGAGGTTTAACTGGCATTACTAAGTGAAAGAAGCCAATCTGAAAGGGCTACATTCTCTGTTATCCAAACCATTTGACATTCCGGAAAAGGCAAAACTGTGGAGACCGTAAAAAGATCAGTGATTGCCAGGAGGTAGATAGGAGGAAGGATGAATAGGTAGAGCACAGACGACTTTTAGGACAGTGAAAATATGGTACTGTGGTACCGTAAGTCTGTATTCTATAACGATGGATACATGTCATTATCCGTCTGTCCAAATCCTCAGAATAAATAACCCCAAGAATGAACTGTAATGTGAACTATGGACTTGGAGTGATGACAATGTGTCGATGTAGGTTCATCATATACACATTTCAGGCGCATAGGGTAGTATTTATATACCTTGTCCCTAAGGTCTGTGGCCAATGTGGTCTGGGAACTGTGGGCTTCTGCTTTCTTACGATATAGTGAGTTCTTGGGTGTAGTTTCCAACCTTTTTGTTGTTGTTATTACTGCTGCAAGCACTACTCTATAGTGTCATAACTGAAAAAAAAATGACAATATTTAACAAAACCATTTATCAAAAAAATGTACATGCAGAGAATCATGGCAACTGTCTTTAATTGCCACCTTAGCATTTGAAAAGCATCTACCACGTGCATCTACCAAAACCAGACACAGAGCTAGGTGTTTTGCAGTTCTCACAAATATGCATCAAAATATGCATCAAATATGCATCAAAATCCACAGCTTGTACCTGAGGACACCGGGGTACCTAAGCCCCAACACACAAAAAGAAAAAAACAGCACAGCTAAGATATAACTTTGAGACTCAGTGACCTCAAACTCTGTCAGCTCTTCACTATACCCAGCTATCTCCCTAAGAGAATTTTGTACATGTGGTTCTCTACTCAATGTTTTGGTTTTTTACAAAAAATAAATTATGGGTAAATACTCATTTGTCAATGCAACTAGACCCTTAATGCACAAAAACACCAACAAACAGAACAGTAAAGACAAAAGAAAACAATGCAAATTATAGCCAGCTCATAGCCATGTACACTAATGAACCCAGAGCACTTTAGACAGACCAGCTGTACCCTGTGCAGGCCAATCATACATCCATGAAGACTGGTGTTGTGTGCTTTCCTTCCTAGGCTGGGTTTCCTCACCGGCAGACAAAGAGAAATCAGTAAATAAAAATTCCTTATAGAGTCAAATTCAGGTGACACCCCCAAGGGAGTTACCGGTGAAGGTATACATGAGAGAAAAGAAATAAGTTAAATAAAGTATTGGTTTTATAAACCCTCAACTATTCATTATTATTATTTTACAATCTGAATCTTAGTCCTGGTGGTATGTTTGAGCATTTAGTAGACTTTTTTAAGTAAACTCTATGCCAAATCAACATGGCATGTTGGACTCACGACCCCAAGATCAACAGTTGCATGCTCTATGGACTGAGCCAGCCAGGTGCCCCAATAGAGTTTATTTTTTAGAGCGATTTTATTTTCCAGCAAAATTGAGCAGAAAGTACATAGAGTTCCCATACTCTTCCTGTCCACCAACATTCATAGCCACCTCCACTATCAAGATCATGGGCCAGAGTGGTACATAGAGTACTCATATTTTAATAAGTTATACAGTATTTTCATCCTTTCCATAGAATTTGTTGAGTGCTGGTTCATCATGTTCCAACTCCCTGAAAACCAGTTAAGGCATACAGAAATTCTCATATAATCAACATGTAAGATGAATCCAAATAGCTCATCTCCAGCCATTTCAGAAATATCAGAATTGTAGCTGACAGTTGCTGAATGTTTCATTTGTCTGTGCTTTTCTAGCCCTTGAGTTCTAAGAAGTCATTTAATTCTCCTAACAAATAGTGAAAAGTGGGTGAGTATACATATTTTAATCAACTATAAATGTCTCCATTCTCTCCATGGAATTTGTGGCATCCACATATGCAAGCTACATATGCCAGAGGTAGATCAGCTAATGCATCCAGGAAAGGCAGGAAATCAATCTAGACTTATAGAAAAATACAATAGTCATATCTTGGGGGAATAATACGGTTCATACCACATATTATCATGTGTACTTGTGTTTCCTTCCAAATGGCCACATAAAATGGAAAAAGAAATTATTTAAACAAATAGGACAAAATCTGTTGGAGATATTGTTCATCGTACTAAAATATACATTATTATGAAGAATCTTGACTCTGCATAAAATAGATTAAAAATGAAAAGTAAACAAGCTAATGCCAGGGATTGTATAACAGATTTTCTTAATGAAATGTGTCTTCCAGAGCTGGCTTATGACAGAATTATCATTAAAGTCCATGATTATGACCTTGGGATATGGCAAATCTTGAAATACCTTCTGAGTCATTCTTTAGAAAGAAAATAATCTGCAATGCCTGGCAGTTAAGTATCCAGCTCTTGACTTGGTCTTGGTCATGATTTCAAGATTCATGAGTTTGAGCCCTGAGTCAGGCTCCATGCTAAGTGTGGAGCCTGCTTGGGATTCTCTGTCTCTCCCTCTCTCTCTGCCCTTCGCCGACTCATGCTATCTCTCAAATAAATAAATAAATTTAAAAACAAAAAAAAAAGAATCTTCATTATCGGGGTATGGTTAAAAATGGTCTGTGGTATGAATTGTAACCTGTCTAAGCATAAGGAATTAAAGAAAAATCTTTTTCAAAATTCTGTAGTCCCTACATGTTGTTTTTGTATCCACTTATTGAGCAAATGCATAGTGACAAAACTCCTAGGACTTTTAGTGCATTCACATTTTATTAATTACAGCTGCGCGCGCGTGTGTGTGTGTGTGCGTGCTAGGGAAATGGTTAGGGATGTTTTGCATATGTGAGAGAAGAAAAAGAAAGACTCATTTTATCTTGCCAATGCTCACTGCACAGAAGTGTCCGTGGTGGTATCATACCGCTTCACAACTTGAAATGGTCCGTGAGGCACACCTCTGCAAATACTGGTCCATCATGTCCTAGTGCCCTAAAAACTGGTTAAATCATGTAAAAACTCACATAAACTCAATTTTACAATGAATCCAAGTAGCCTATTCCTGGCCATTTCAGAACCATGAAACTCAGAGCTGACACTTGTTGTGTGTGTTTTCTTTGTGCTCCTTTGATCACTTGGCTTGTTAGTTCATTTCTTCTTCGCAACAGCCTCATGAGGTAGATGCTCTTATCACTCCCCATGTTACAGATGAGAAAAACAAAAGCCCAGGAAAGTTAAAGTACTTGGCCAGCATCACAAAGGGAAAAAAGTCAGAACCGAGATTCAAACCCAAGTTGTCTATCACCAAAGCCTTCGCTTACAGGATGAATGGGGTTCTAGTTTCATTTGTGGAGGCATAATACTTGATTAGATGAGACTGCCCCACACATTTTAGGACATTAAACATTCCTTCCCTTCTCCCATTAAATGCAACAACTCATAGCCCTCATACGTTATGACGGTTAAAAGTGGTTCCCAATTCCCAGTTTTTCCAAACACGCACTTGGGAGAGGAATTGTCTAGGTTAAAGACACTACAAGCCTTATTTTCCAAGCAATAGCACAGGTCTCTGAGCATTTACACATGCACACACACGCACACACACACACACACCACGTATACATATACATATTCACGTACTCATACACAGCCAGAATTTGAAGGGGAAATAAAAGTCAATTGAGTCAAACATTTTTCTTCCTCATTTTACTTTCTCAACAAACATTGCCTTTACTCCATCCCCCATGTCTAGATGGCCCAGGCAGGACGAAGGAGAGGAAAGGTACAAAAAAATTTTTAAAAGAACAGAAAATATAAAAAGTAAAGGTGAAGAAAAGAAGTGGGAAGAACAGAAATCAAATAGAAGACAAAAAAATGTTATCTCTACAACCTATTGAGATAGGAACTAACTGCTCACAAGTCACTGAACAAGATAAAAGCAGTCACAAAGCCAAATCCATCAGCTGATGTGACTTGTCTCAAAATATGTTTATATATTTTCGAGAACCATTGAATTTCAGAATGGTGAATTTCAGACCCAGCAAATGACTGTGGTCCAAACGCCCACCAAATGGAAGAAGGCCCCTGACAACTTTTGCGACAGATGGCCATGCAGCCTCTGCCGCATGTCATTTCCAAGAGCAAGGCAGATCATTATCTACTTTTAGAAGGAATCCATGTCTCTTTTGTGTGGTACTAATTGTTAGAAAGTCTTTCTCACTTAGAATAGAAAACGGCTACGCCTCAGCCCCATTTCGACTCTCTGCAACCATATGGAATAAGTTGCATCCTTCTTCCACATGCTACTGCTCCAAAAATTTGAAGCAGTTGTTATGTTGCCCCGAGTCTTCTTTTACCCAAAATCAACATATGCAAAACATACGACATGTCCTCCAAAAACAGGATACCTGGTAGTAGGAGCGTGTCTTCAAAAGGCCTGTCTCATTTCTTTCTCAATAGTACTCTTTCTCTTCCAGAGCTCCAAATCAGCACATCCGGTGTGTGTTTGTTTGGGTGTGCTTTGTGCACTCCATACATGCATATGCATGTAACGATGGATATGTGCACACAAACATAAACGGCACGTGGAGTTTGTGTGTTTGCATGTAAATATATAGACATAGATGTGTGCACACGTGTCAAATCTACATGTTGCTCATCTTTCCTTCGCTCTCAAATGTTTCTTCTTTGCGTGGGTCCAGTTCAGCCCCAATATGTGTGTGGGGGGGAGTTCCCCTAATTCCAGACTGATTGATCCCTCCAGAAATATCAGGGGCAGGGGGGCTTTAGAGCTGTCTTCCCCTCTCTCAAGTCAATTGTGAATGGATGTGTGCACGCTTCTGTCTCCTGTGTTTCCAGCCTTGCGTAATTAGTTAATCCTCAGCTTCCAAAGGGAAAGAAAACACTTAGACACTCCATGTCAGAAGAGCAGAGTAACTCTGAAGCTATGTGATAATGTAAACAAAATTCAGATTCTGTGATAAAATACAAGCCTGACATTAATCTAAATCTATTCTTCTTTTCTATTCTGAGCTTCATTTCCAGTTAGGTATTGCTTCCTCCATACCTCAGTTCGTATATCACTTGTCCATTTCTTAGGCTGTTTTCAGATTTTAAAAATCTACTTTGATATTGCGGGAAATGTCCAAAGGGCCCTGAGTTCAAATCTCTTTTATTTCTCACACTGTTTTTGAGTTTCACAGTTCAGTACTTTAACAAGCCTCAAATGAGAGGGTTGTTTCAAGGTTATGATAACGTAATTGGATCCAAAGTCATTGTCATCATTTCAGCCCACAGACAGTTATTTTGATCTTTCTCCTGGGGGCAGGAGTTGAGTTGGTGGGGGCGGGGGGGACAGCAACTTGCTGTATTTGAAAGGCTTTAATTTCATCCCACTTCTTCATAGCACATGAAAAGTGCCCTCAAATGCCCTCCATAGCTCTTGCTATCTGCCCCTCCCATGACACTTCTTTTTCTACTCTTCTTTGTTAAAATGGAGGTCATAAAGAGAACAGAAAGGTACCAGGGTAGGAAGGATGAGAAGAGAAGTGTCAGGACATGTTCTGAGAGTATTATTTGTATAGGCTCCTGGAGAACCCAGAGGTGGCCCAAACTGGGCATGTAGAGCTCCCTGGGGGTCAGGACAGAGGACTGGGGACCAAGCACTCTTTTCACTTCACCAGGCAATTTTGCTCTGGCCAAGCCCTAAAGAGACCTGGCCACGTCTTTGTTCTTTTAACCCAAACTCTGCATATAAGTCACTGAAACTTTTAAGGGAGTGATGTCAGAGAGCAGCTGAAGATTAATCCAGTTTCTTCCAAAAGAGACAGAGGCAGAATTTTTTCTATCATTGGTAATAGATTTTCAAAGGTAAAGCCCCTACACACCTGTGGTCATTAAGTATGCCTCCTTCCACCAAAAAAAGCAAACAGCAACAACAGCAAAAAACCCTAGTACCTACCTCCTATTCTAACCTGTGTGAGTTCTATGAATGCTTCAGGATCCAACCATTCCACTTCCTCCAAGAGGTAAGAAGTGTTTCGTGACATCCTGCTTCCCACCAAGGTGGTCAGAAATCACACTCCATATCTGTTTCCCCCTCACCCTCTGTCACTCGGCCTCATGAATGTTATGCGACTCTCCAGATCCCCACTCTGTTCTGTTGTCACTCAGTGTGTTTTCCCCTGGATTAGAGACATTGGTTTAAATGTCATTGGCTCCCAACTTGTCATGTCTGCCCTGTACTTATTTAAAACAATCTGAAGTCTTCATGCACAAATTCTCTCAACTTCCCTTGCTTCCTATCCACTCATCCTTATCTGCCCTGGAACAGGTACAGTTTCAAAATGAGACTTGCCCCTAGTCCTTTCTAATGAATTAAAGAATCCACCTGGGTTTGTAAGCCTATTATCTGTCTCCTCTGGGACTTCACTTTTATCTGATAAGACCTTATCTACTCTCCATCTTTAATCTTACCATCTCCCTGCCTTAGTCTGGAAAACATCCAGCTCTTCTCTAACCTCCAATAAAAGACAGTCTCATCAAGTTACTGACTTATCCCTATTGTTCCCCTATTTGTAAGAAAATTTAAATAAAAGCATTTATTAAAAGATCTTACTTATTTAAAAGAAAAGGCATTCACTTACTTATAAGATTTATTTACAAGAAATTTTACCATAAATTATGCTTATGAGAGGCATTGCAATGTAGTACATACATTTTTCTCAATGAAGAGATGTTGCTTTAAGGGGGCAATAATTGGACTTTGGGGCAAAAAATTCTAAAATATTACAATTGTTTCTGGCCCTCCAAAGCTCAACTCTACTCAACAAAATAGTAATTCTGAGTAATTAATTTATCTCTCTTTAGGGAGTTTTAATTTAATTTTTTCTCCCAAGGAGTGGGGTCCAATAATAAAAAGGAGATTGAGAAATACTGGTGTGGATCCAGACTACCTGAGTTCATATCCTGGACCCACCAATACTCAACTGGTTGTGTGAGCTTTGGCAGGTTACTTAACCTCACTATGCCTCAGTTTTCTTATCTGTAAAATAGGGATATTAGCACACACAGTTGATTTTTTTCCCTTTTTTTATTTTTTAAATTTTACTTAAATCCAAGTTGGTTAGTATATAGTGTAATAATGGGTTCAGGAGTAGAATTTAGTGATTCATCATTTACGTATAACACCCAGTGCTCATCCCAACAAGTGCCCTCCTTAATGCCCATCACTCATTTAGTCCTTCCCCCCACTGACCTCTCCTCCAGCAACCCGTAGTCTGTTCTTTGTTCTTAAGAGTCTTTTATGGTTTGCCTCCCTGTTTTTATCTTATTTTTCCTTCCCTTCCCTTATGTTCATCTGTTTTGCCTCTTAAATTCCACCTATACCGTTGATTTTTTAAAAAGACTACCTGAGGTAATGTACGTAATGCCAGGAATGCAAGCCCGCTCTTTTAGCCAATTCAATCATGTATACAATAAATTAGCTATGATATCTGGCCCCTGCCTACCTCTCCAAATTCATCTCCTTCCACTCCAGGTCTCACCCCTTCTTTTCCAGCTACATGTGCATTTCCACCAATCCCCCGCACTCCACGCTTGGGCTCAATTTCTGTCTTGGCTCGTTCTGTTTTCTCCACCTGGAATCGCTTTCCCTGGATGTTCTCATGGGTCACTCCCTCACTTGGTTCAGGTTTATGCTTAGATACTATCTCTTTAAAGAGGCATCCCTGATTTATATTCTTATTCATCCCTTTCTCTTCCCTTTTCTCTTTCTAGCATGCATCAGTACCTCTTTCTAGCATTTTCCTCAGGTTATTTAGTTGTGTACCCCCCACGAGAGTGGAACTATAGAAGCATGGACCCTTCTCTGGTTTAGTGATTCTTGTAGTCTCAGTGCCCAGAACGTTGTGAAAAGGTTGCATATTGCATGATTCCATTTACATGAAATATCCAGAATAGGTAAATCCATAGGCACAGAAAGCAGATCAGACTGCCAGGGACTGGGGGAGGGGAAGTGTGGGGAGTGAAGGCTTAATGAGTCGGGGGGTCCTTTTGAGGTAATGAACATTTTTTGTTGCCTGTACAACATTGTGAATGTATTGGATGGCACTGACTTATTCACTTTAAAATAATTTTATGTTATATGAATTTCACCTCAGTAAAAACAGATTCACTTGAAAATGACCAAAGATCTCTTAACTGGCAAATCTAAAGGATTATTTTTAGAATACATTTGGCTTAATTTCTTAGAAGCCTCTGACCCTGTTGACTGTCTTCTGTTCCCTCCTCCCTGGGATTTCTTGACTACTTTTTTCCAGACTTCCTGTTCTCTATTCTTTCTCATTCTCTTTTTTACTATACACTTCTACCTTCCTTGTATGATTTTCCCAGCTATTTCAGGTCTTGTTCTCTCTGCCACGTTAGAGTAATCTTATAGTAATCTTATGCATACAATACTAAATATATGCTTATGACTCTACAAAGGCCTTGAGCCTTGGCTTCTTTACAAAAATCCAAACCATTTTTTAAATTTTTTTACAAAGCATCTCTAATCAAATATTCATTGGCATATGAAACTCAGCATGACCAACCAAAATTATCATCATCCTCCACAGACTTCTTTCTCCTCTACGCTCCTCATTCTTAGCAATTAGCCTCATTAGGGAATTTGTTATAAATTACTAGTAAGTTCCGGGATTCATTGCAGACTCACTCAATCGGAAACTTTGGCTTTAAGGCCACTAGAGCCCTGGGTGATTCTGGTTCAGGCTAAAGTTTGGAAACCACTGGATAAAAATATAATAGCTACCCAGTCACCCAAGTAAAAATCTTGAGTTTCTTCTATACTCCCTGGGGTTATTCCATATTTCTTGTCTCACTCACTGAGAAATTATAATTGATTACTAAACCCTCCTAACCATTGAGTTCTGTTCTCCCACCTCTTGCACCCCCACCCACTTTCACCCTCTTTCTATACTTCTAAAGCCCTCACCATCACTCTTGGAAATGAGCCCTGGCACAATTTCCATCTTCGGTCTGGGTCTGGAATCCCTTCCTATCCATAAGGTGAATTCATACACAATCATCACCAGCAGAAGCCTTCTCAGCCACCCCCCCCCCCAATAAATCAGTGGCTTGTTTCACTTTCTTTAATTTTAATATTAATATATTTGCTGCCTCTATTGAACCATGGAGCCTCAAAGTATGATTCTTGGTTCACCTGTATCAGAGTCATCCAATAATCTAATTAAAAATCTAGATTCCTAGATTCTGACCTCAAAATCTCTGAGGGTAAAACATGGCAATCTATAATTTAACAATCCCTCCCCATGAGCTTTTTCATATACAACAAAATTGGGAACAACTATACTAAACTATGAGCGTCAGTTTTTTTGTTTTCCCAAAGCCTAGTACATGATTGGTGCTCAATAAATATTTGGTAACAATAATGTGATACACACACACACACACACACACACACACACTTATATAATCAGCATATATATTTTGTATTTTCAATTCAAGTATAATTAACATATTATGTTATATTGGTTTCGTGTGTACAATGTAGAATATAATCATTAACAATTCTATACATTTCTCAGTACTCATAAAGATAAGTGTGCTCTTAATCCCTTTATCTTTCACCCATCCCCCACCCTCTCTGTTTTGGCAACCATCAGTTTGTTCTCCGTTTTTAAAAGTCTTTTTTGTTTCTCTTTTTTTTCTTTGTTCATTTTGTTTCTTGAATTCCACATATGAAGGAAATGATATAGTATTTGTCTTCCTCTGACAGACCTATTTCATGTAGCATTATACTTCCTAGGTCCATCAATGTTTTGCAAATGGCAAGATTTCATTTTTTTATGGATGAGTAATAGTCATGTGTGTGTGTGTGTGTGTGTGTATCACATTATTGTTACCCATTCATCTACCAATGGACAGTTGGGCTGCTTCTATATTTCGGCTATTATAAATAATGCTGCTATAAACATAGGGGTGCATACATTGTAGAATTATTGGATCATAAGGTAATTCTATTGTTGATTTTTTGAGGGATTCACATACTGTTTTCCACAGTGGCTGCAACAGTTTGAATGCTCACCAATAGTCCACAAAGGTTCTTTTTTCTTTATATCCTAGCCAACACGTATTATTTCTTGTGTGTTTTTATTTTAGCCATTCTCACAGGTGTAAAGTGATGTCTCATTGTGATTTTAATTTGAATTTCCCTGATGATTAGTGATGTTGAGCATTTTTTTCATGTCTGTTAGCCATCTGTCTTCTTTAGAAAAATGTCTATTCAAGTCCTTTGCCCATTTTTTAACTTATTTGATTTCTTTTTGGTGTTAATCTCCATATATATTTCAAACCCAGCATGCTTAAGTCTAAACTTCTCTTTTCTCTCAAATTATCCTTGTTCTCCCTGCCTTACCTGTCTGAGTTAGTGAAGCCCTTGTAAGAGTCACCCTGTAGTATTTTCTTTTTTTATCCCCAAATTCATAATTAACAATACCAACAGCTCTATTAGCTTCATATTTGAGTTACAAGTCTTGGGCTCATTGACAACTTGACTTTTAGGGCATTTTCATTTTCTTTTTTCTGATTATTAGTGCATTTTTTTTTTATCCACAGGAGATACTCCATTAATGTCTTCCATTTAAATTTATTAAATTTTTCCTAATCAAAATAAAATAATCCAGAATTAAAATTGGCCAGGGGCCTACAATAGAAGCACAAATGTTGACTTGGTTCTACTCTTCAATGATCAGTGAAAACTGAGGTCCAAGCACGGTATAATCTCTTTTGAGGAAGGTCTTGCTTTCTTTAAACACAGGCTTAACTGGTTGTGATTTACCACCATTAACATAGGAAACCCTTTTCTTTTTTTTATTATTATTTTTTTACATTTATTTATTTTTGAGAAACAGAGTGAGACAAAGTGTGAGCGGGGGAGGGGCAGAGAGAAAAGGAGACACAGAATCTGAAGCAGGCTCCAGGTTCTGAGCAAGCAGTCAGCACAGAGCCTGCTGTGGGGTTCAAACCCACCAACTGTGAGATCATGACCTGAGCCAAAGTCGGACGCTCAACTGATTGTGCCACCCAGGCGCCCCAGACCCTTTTCAAGAACAAATGTCTAATGGAATATTACAACAGCTCTCCTTCTCTGGGCCTTAGACACTGAGGCCATTTCTTAACCAGCTTTCAAACACTCTAAAGAAGGAGACATATACCAATGCTTAAATGGCTGCCAGAATTTATAGTCAATTGTCTTCTTTGGAGGAACTGGTCCAAATGGAATGAGATTCTGATTTGTATTTTCAGTCTACCCATGGATTTTGCAATAACTCCAGCCTTAAATTATAATTCAATCTACTCTCTTTTTTTGTGTGTGGATTTTGTTCACAGGATGGTGATATCCTGTTAAACGCAATTTCTCTTTATCTCCAAAAAAAAGAAAAAAAAAGAATTTTGAAGGAAAAAACATAACCATATTAAAACAAGAAAGCAAAATGATTTGTAACATATACTTGGCATTCTTAGTTGAATTTCCCAAACGAATAATAATTTCATCCCATATTGTCTTTAAGTAGAATCCATAAATTTATATCTAACTTCAAATTCAGTGATGCATCCATAGATTATCATTATTCTCTGTAAAATATATGTCTAAATATATTTTTTTAAAGCCGTTGTAATTAGAGGTAAGCAGTTGAGTAAAAATCATAAAAGAAAGTAGATGCTAAGTAATTGGAATTTACTTATATAGTCAAGAGCTATTCAAATACCCTGAGAAAGTAATTTTACTGCAAAGCCAGAGAACTAGAACTCGTGCTTCTCAGATTCTATATTTCCACTGGAGAAGTTTAAGGACAGAAATAAAAAGCATGTTTATTAATCTCTACCGATTAACAATGAAGATGATTCAAAGATATTTGCCATGGAAGTAGAATAAAGGTTCAGGTCCCACACTATACACAGCGCTGTCCTGCTGAACAGTCCATGAACTCGTCTGGGAGAACCTAGTGGCGGGAACTCAGTAAATTTTCAAATTTGGTTGCTGTTAATATAATTATTTTGACAGCAACCAAGTAAAGGACAACCCTCTTCCTACCGATATACCCATTTCACAGAAGAAAAAAATTATTATTTTTTTTTTTTACTACACAGGCGGAGTCAGAATGAAAATTAGAACAGTGCCTCCAAAAGCCTCCCAAGGACTACTTGATAACTCAAGGTTTATAGACCGATATCCACTCCAACAAAGTGTGTGCAGATTCTTGAGAAATTTGATCAGTTAAAGCTACCATTTGGGATGACAGCTAGAAGTATCTTACATAGCCAACCCACCCATATATGTTTTCTGCTGGTAATATGGACATTAACAGCTAAAACAAGAAACAAAAACAAACGAACAAACAAATAGCACCTTTTACCTATTTGAAAGGTCATCTGTTGGATAGTGTGTGTATTCACTTCTATTAAGTGTAGAATTTCTTAATTTCTTTATTTTCTATTTCTTTGTCTTTACACTTTTGTCATTCATATGAACATCAGGTGTCCACACAAGAGAGGAAAAAGAGGAGAGATGTATAGCTGTCAGGGGTCACAGAAATTATTGCTAGGTTCCTGAAGATCCATAGTGTTGGGTTTGTAATGTAGTTTAAAACCAACTTCTGTCATCCTAACAGATTCTTATAGACTCACTGGTGGGCGGGGGGGTGATGGGGAAGAGGCTGAAAGAGGCCTGTAGAGGAGCTTTTTCATGTGTGACGTACCCATAATTATGTCTATTAATAATCAAGTCTGGGGCGCCTGGGTGGCTCGGTCGGTTAAGCGTCCAACTTCGGCTCAGGTCATGATCTCGCAGTCCGTGAGTTCGAGCCCCGCGTCGGGCTCTGTGCTGACAGCTCAGAGCCTGGAGCCTGTTTCAGATTCTGTGTCTCCCTCTCTCTGACCCTCCCCCATTCATGCTCGCTCTCTCTCTGTCTCAAAAATAAATAAACGTTAAAAAAAATTTAAAAAAAAAATAATCAAGTCAGTACTTTAAACCAAGTCTATCAATCCACTCCTTCTATTACAGGGGACTGGGTCAATGCTTCCTTCCTTTCTTATGTACTCTTCACATTTTATTCTGTATTTTATATCAGCTGGAACTCAAGACTAAGGCAGAGTTAATACAGAACTTTAAGTAGATAAGCCAACACTCTCCTTTAATTTTCTTAACAATTTTCTCTCCTGTTGCAAGTGCTTTATGTTTTGATTTGTATGGACAAACCAGAGACAGAGAGACAGAGGGAGAAAGAAATCATTGTTCTTTGAGCAAATGAATATCGAAGACTCAGGATATTTTTCAAGCAGTGTTTTACAACTGTCAAGATGAAGTAAGGATGTAATAAGTGTTGACTTTTCTACCATGAGTGTGATTAATTCCAGATGCTGTTTGAGGTGGAGATGTTGTTGGACAAGACTTACATCTTGGATATTAAAATATTTCAAAGACTCCTGTTTTCATATTTAAAGCAATATTGTAACATAAACCACATATCCACGATATGAGAAATAATTTCTCACTTTATTTTGGAACTTGGATCCCAATTAGTTGCACTATGTTTTATGTTGAAGGTATTCTATTTCAGTGGAGTTTTAAAGCCATTAGGGGCAGAAACAATGTTACCAACTTCAAAGTTTTGGGTCTGTAGTGAGTTCTCGGTGAGCAATGGTTCACTGAACCCAAAATAAAGGAAATAAGAATAGCAAGGAAAAATAAAATACTCAACTATACTTCTTGTCCTATTGCCAAAATCATGTTAGTCATCAGACTTCTTATCTGATTTTCAAGGAGAGGGTGAGTTCAGTCTCCCACATGCACCCCCCCACTGCTATCACACAAAAGATCAGCAACCAGATTAGAGACAGTGACTATCATTCAATAGAAAAAGAATTTTAAATGTTTTCTCTAATCTTTATATTCACCTGCAAGGCAAAACTCGTTTTCTTCTTCTTCTTCTTCTTCTTCTTCTTCTTCTTCTTCTTCTTTTTTAATGGAAGAGTAAACACACAAAATTAACTAACTTACAAGATTATACAGCGAGAGAAGCAGTGCTCTGTGGCATTTAGCCACGTGGACTGTCGTGCCACACAGTCATTTATTTGAGATCCCAATCCTCCTTTTCCACTTCAAGTTCTTTGACCTCTCTAAGCTGTGTTTCTGTGATAAAAAAAAAAAGTGATAGTTCTTTCTTTATTAATGTTTTTAATGTTTGTTCATTTTTGAAAGAGGAGAGACAGAGTGCAATCAGGGGAGGAGCAGAGAGAGGGAGGCACAGAAACCAAAGCAGGCTCCACGCTCTGAGCTATCAGCACAGAGCCCAATGCAAAGCTCGGACTCACAAACCATGAGATCATGACCTGAGCCAGAGTTGGATGCTTAACGGAATGACTCACCCAGGCACCCCAACAAAGTGATAGTTCTAACTGTATCTTCCTGACTGCGTTGTTTGGAAATTAAGTGAGATGCTCAATGGAAAGAGACTAGTAAAGTGTTTGGAACATATTGGGTACACACGCATGCACTCAGGCATGCTCAAGCCAAAGCCTATGTTTCCAATCATGCTTGTTCTCAGAAATTTATTTCCCATCAGGTATTATACGTCTCTTCACTTCTGTGATTCTGTTAATTTTTTTAACGTTTTTTTTAATTATTATTTATTTTTGAGACAAAGAGAGACAAAGCATGAACGGGGGAGGGTCAGAGAGAGGGAGACACAGAATCCGAAACAGGCTCCAGGCTCTGAGCTGTCAGCACAGAGCCCGACGTGGGGCTCGAACCCACAGACTGCGAGATCACGACCTGAGCCGAAGTCGGCCGCTCAACCGACTGAGCCACCCAGGCGCCCCTGTGATTCTGTTAATTTATCTGCCTTTCACCATCCAACTAATATTTCTTTTCTCAGACCACAATATGAGCCAAAATAACTATATTGTCATTCATCTCTCAACGTTAAGGAAAATTTCTTCAAAAATTATCATGCAGCCCCAAACTAAGCGAGGTCCCCATAGAATCCAGTATATTATTCTCTCATATTATTTATTATGTACTATAGATGTGTCTACCTGTCCACGTCCACGTCCAGTGTGAGATCCCAGACAAGCACTATGCCCTTTACTTAATATCCCTCAACACCCAACACAGGCCCTGAGTCATAAAACATAATAAATATTGGAAAGGTGGATGAATCACAGCAGGGAGGAAATGGCTGAGGTACCAAGGCTGTCATCCATGTGGACATCCCAAATCTGAGTGAGCAGCTGCTGAATAAAAAGGAGAATTGGGGATTCAAGAAACATCTTACTGTAGCTGCACTTATCTAGTTCTCTGCTTCGGGGCAAGGTGCTAATTTAAAGACCAAATGCTACAGCAATGCGTAAGTATGGAGAATTCAGAATTTGTCCTTCTTGGGGTGCCTGGATGACTCAGTGGGTTAAGTGTCCAACTCAATTTCAGATCAGGTCATGATTTGACAGTTCATGAGATTGAGCCCTGTGTTGGGCTCTGTGTTGACAGCACAGAGTCTGCTTGGGATTCTCTCTCCCTCTCTCTCTGCCCCTCCCTCCCAGTCTCTCTCTCCCTCTCTCTCTCTCTCTCTCTCTGTCTCAATAAATAAATTTTTAAAACCTTAAAAAATAATAATTTGTCCTTCTTCCCTTTCCAAGTCTTTGGGAGCCTAAATTTATCTCAAAGCAAAGAGTCTATACCCCTCCTGACACTAGAGTAGTAAGTGGTAACACCAGCCACCGATCACTCAAAGCTCATGGGAGAACAGTGCTTCTGAGAAATTCTTCTCAAACTTTATGGACAATGTTTATAGCAGGTGATGTTAAAACGCAGTTTCACTCTGTTTGGGAGGGAATTTCCCAAAAACTATGAGCAGCGTTCCAGAACCACAAAAATAAGAGGTATTTTATTCTAGACCAGCGTGTCTCAGCTTTGGCTGTACATTATAAAGACCTGGGAAGCTTCTTAAAAACACAAGACCAGACCAGCTGCCATTGTTGTCGCCACCCCCATCAGTCCATCAAAATCTGGGGGGACATCTTTAGAATGATTCTTTAAAAAATTTTTTTTAACATTTATTCATTTTTGAGAGAGAGAGAGACAGAACATGAGCGGGGAAGGGGCGGAGAGACAGGGAGACACAGAATCCGAAGCAGGCTCCGGGCTCTGAGATGTCAGCACAGAGCCCAATGTGGGGCTCAAACCCACCAACCGTGAGATCATGACCTGAGCTGAAGTCAGGCGCTCAACCGAATGAGCCACCCAAGCGCCCCTTTAGAATGATTCTTACGCAAAGCCTGGGTGGGGTCTACCAGGGCTATTCCAACTCCGATCCCACCGCTGGTCCAATCTGCAAAGCTCTCGATCCTGATCCGTGACAAGATGAGTACTGAAACCCAGAGTAAGTATGCGTTTAGCAGCTTTTACAGCAATGCGACAAGTCACCTTTATGTCTGGTGAACTTAATAATAAAAATCAATGGAGCCAATTTAAAGATCCGTTGACTTATAAAGAAACATTCTGAGACCCACTTGAGAAAAACTTCTGAATAATTAAACATCCACCTCTGGCACGGAGATTATGGCACCTTCTTTAAGCTGTTAACATCTCAAAGCTGAACCACTAAGGTCAGTGATTATTTGCTGGGGCAAATCATTCAGAGACCTGGGGACAACAGGGTTAATGAGCAGGCATGGGGTAGGTGGGGTTACAAACCAGGAACACATGCCCTCCAAGTTTTCTTTCCCTTTAATTGCCCTGAAAACACACATACACACACACACACACACACACACACACTCACCGAACATGGAAGGTGCGAGCTGAATGAAGTTTTCTGGGTAACGGCTTGAAATGTTTTCCTTATGAGAAGTGGTGTTGAGTTACAGCGTGCAGACGGGCGAGCTGGGAGGAGAGGAGTGGCCGTCCCAGCCCGGCCCCCACCTTTTCTCGGGCTTATACGAAGGTGGATGTGGGCTCAGGGAGACAAGTGATATGTTGAATTGTCTGGTGGCTGCAGTCAACTGTTCCCAGGGTGACCTGAGGGCAGTGTTTAGCACAGTGTAGCCAGGGGCCAGCCAAGCAGGCAGCGATGCTCTGCTGTGAAATGCCACGCAGGCAGAGACTGACAAGCACTAGGAGCTGAGCTTTCCCCCTTGGACTGCTGTTTCCTGCTGTTTTCAGGGGAGGGGGTGCTTTCTGGCCACGCTGCTGCTACTTGAGCTCTCTCTCCACTCAAGGTAAGCAGGCTCAAAGGGAGGGAAGGCTGCAAGGGGAGCCTTTGCACCATGAACAAGATTCGAAAGTTTTTCCGAGGAAGTGGGCGAGTCCTGGCATTTATATTTGTTGCTTCTGTCATCTGGCTGCTCTTTGACATGGCAGCTCTCCGCCTGTCATTCAGCGAGATCAACACTCGGGTCCTCAAGGAAGACATCGTCAGGAGGGAGAGGATGGGATTCAGAGTTCAGCCAGACCAGATGAAGATCCTTTACAGTAGCATGAAAGAAATGAAGCCCCCACTGAGGGGACATGGGAAGGGCGTGTGGGGCAAAGAGAACTTTAGAAAAACTGAGAAGAGTATGGTCAAGGTTGAGGATGACTTGGACCAAACCCAGAGGGAAAGAAAAACGCCGAACGCCCTGGGAAGGGGCAAGGTTGGCCCTTTGTGGCATCCTGCGTATTTCCAGAGCCTTCCAGTGACTTTCACCAAGCAGAAGACAGAGAAGCAGGACCTCGAGCCTGAAGCCTACTCTCGCCACATGGCAAAGCAAGGGGGCACTCGGAGGGCTCAGAAAACCCCGTTCACAGCAGCAAGAGAAACTCAATTGGTAGAAATATCTGTACATGCACGACCTGTCAGTATAAACCAGGAGACCCTGAAGAGTCATAGTCTCAGCAGTGACACATCAAAACAAGCAGCCGAGAGAAACCCAAATGTGACCATCGGGCCTAATACTGACAGATCAAAGCAGCAATCACAGGCAGTAGCAAATGAGAGGGCACACCCTGCCGGCCCACTCGTGCCAAAACCCAGGGAAGCCGTAGCCTTAAATAAAACTGAGACTCAGAGCAAAGAACTAGACTCAAATAAACACAAAGCCAACAAGAACCTTCCCTTTTCCAAGTTGGTTGCCAATTCAAATCGCTCAAAGAAGCAATATATTAATGAAACACAGTTGGGGGGCTTGCCAAAGGACGATCGAGCCAAAGTGGCTGGTGGGAAGAAATTCAATTTCTCTGAAAGCCACGTTGTGATTATAACCAAGGAGGAGGAGCTAAGGACAGACTCCAAGGAGGCCCCCAATCCTAAAAACAAAACTGTACTCCCTCTTGTATTGGGTGAAAGCCAAGGGAAACACATTTCCAGGAATAGAAGTGAGGCATCTCTCTCTCCACTTGCTCTACAGAGAGTGACAGTATCTCAAACCCATCAAGCCTTAGCTGAGGGGCCAGAGCGAGCAAGAGTCAACTTGACTGCCAAGGCCCAACCTGCAGAAGTCGACCAAAACCATACAAAAGCCTTTTTACCTGAAGAACATGGAATGCACCATGTGTTAAGAATTGACCTGACACTTTCTCCAAGGGACCCGAAAGCTCCAGGCCAATTTGGACGTCCTGTAGTTGTCCCCCGGGGCAAAGAGAAGGAGGCGGAAAGACGATGGAAGGAAGGAAACTTCAATGTCTACCTCAGTGATTTGATTCCAGTGGACAGAGCCATCGAAGACACAAGACCTGCTGGGTAAGATCCGTTTCTCTTCTCTTTCCTCGACCCAAAGTATTTTGGCTCTTATGTAGAGAATATATATTTCTAGACAATTTTGCATGAGTCTTGGTCACCTAGAGAATTAAAGCAACATGAATCATTAGACACAGTCCAAATAGTCTACCATCCACAGAGAGAATAATTCTGATATACCACACCCGCGGTGTCCTCTCTCTACACTTAACTTCTCTGAGACTTTGGCTCCCACCTCTGTTAGCTCATGTTCCATTCCTTCCTGCTACTGAAAACCTATTAAACTTATTAGATGAACTTAATTCCTAATAAGGTATCTATGAATGATAGAGCTTAAAATGCAATTCCATTAAAATAGTGACAACGAAGTGAATTCCCAATTTCAGAACTTATACATGATTAGCGGGTTTGTCAGGAATGTATTTGGGAAATGAGCATAGAGAAGGTGCCTTCCAGGCCTCCCTGGAATTATATCTTAACCAGGAGAATTCTGCCTAACCGTGACTAATGATCACCAGAATAGCAAGTGAAGAAATGACTTTACTCCCTAAAACTTAATATCCTTTGTAGGTGGGATGATAGACATTTTGGGAGTTCATTTCTACAGGAAAAATAATGTCGGAAAAAGTCAATTGGTCAATAACTTACAACACCTGCAGGGTGTACGAGTGCCTATTCCTAACCACTTAAATGTTTAGAATTTCACCATTTACAAAGAGCCGGCATACCCATCATGTGAACTTCATAAGAGACCTAGAAAGGAGCCGGCAGTTGTTATGGGTTCAAGGTAATAGAGGACACTCAGAAATCATAGCACTTCCCCAGGATAGCACAACTCTGAAGATTCCCGATGAGGCTTCGCCAACCAATTCTTCAATGAACTAAATTCCTCTAACTACATCAACGGGAGGTGGATCAAATCACAAAATATCTCCTCTGATTCAAACGCATTTTGGTTTCTGGTCCCTTTTGGCCCATTCATAAATGAAAGTACGTTGTAGGCGTATGTTCGCTCTCCATCAATACCGTTAATACAGTTAACTGATACTACAGATCCATGAATGCCTGGATATGCAATCCCTGAGCCACAGAATGTTTGCCTAAAGGTCGGAATTAGGGAACGTCAAGACTCAGACTTAGCACCAGTGGTATGTAAACAGTGGCCTTGTTTATCCTCAGTGGAAAACTCTTATTTATGACCGAGATAGTCAGCGTTCCTAGGAGGAAGGCAGACAGAGATGTGCCTGTCATGTTAGTAAGAGGAGCCTCTTCAGCTAAGGGAAGCCCTTGTCAGCTCTCTGAGCAACTGGCAAGTAGCTTTCAGCCAAGCACCAACGCCTGCTGAGACCAAGCACTGTGCCCCCCCCCCCACGTCCTTCACCCTGGGGGGCTCACAACCTGGAGGAGAACACAAACATGCCCAAACTAAACATGGTAAAAGTGAAGCCCTGGGAAGTTATATTGTCCGTGGGCAGAGAGCAGTAAATTTAAAGAAGTTATTAAAATCCGTTCCCGAAATTATGCTGTGCTCTTTATTGCTTATCTCTTGCCGATTACCGCCCCCCCCCTCCCCCCCCCCCCCCCCCAACGGATCCTAAAAATTATGTCGGACCAGCTCTGATCTGAAATCCTGGATATCACATATCACACATTTATTTTATGTATGCACACATAAATTTGCCAGCTTTGAACACGAAATGCCAGAGAGGGAAGCAGTAGGCAAAGCGGCTTCAGTTTTACCTCCCTACCGTGGTCTGGCAGACTACTATGGAGCGTGGGGAAGAGTCAGGCAGCGCCCAGGAGCACGGACCCCAGTTCCCAACCAGAGAAAGGGCAATCGTGTGAGGGCCAACAGCAAGTAATAATGATGTTATCAGCCATGCGGTTTATTGAGGGCTCAGTGGTGCCCAGCACCTCGTAGCTTCTGCAAATTGGTCTGTGGCAGATGAAGTTCGTGGAAACGTCATAGTCAGGCTCTGTCTTCTGAAGGAGGCTGTCCCAACTGGGGAGGAACTGACACGTAGGCTTGACAGGATGAGTCAGGCAGCATGTGGCCAGGCCCCCTCCCTCTTGTCACACAACCCACCTTGGCTAAACATAGGCGCTCTTGGCCAGCTGCCTCCCTCGTGCTCTATGCCAGCAGGGTGGAGGGGATGGTGTAGCCACAAGGGATCCTAGGTATAGGGCCCACCGGACTATTTACAGCCCTTGTGTGCCGCTCTTCCTTGAAAGAGGATACATTATTTTGCTTTTCTTTTACCCAAACACCCTGCCTACAAATATATGCAAATTATGTATTCATATGGATACAGTTGGAAGAAAATACAAATGAAAACCATTTGACTCATCAGGCTGCCGTGATCTGTGGCCTTCTGACTTCGAATTTATTTATTTTCAGCCTTGCTCAAAAAGTTTGTGAAATGGTTTACAAGAATGCACACAAGAAGAGTTTTGGAGCTAATGCATTTTAAAGTCAGTGTGAGGGGGAAATTGTTATAGAATATAGCAAGAAAATATGTGTGTGTGTATGAGAGAGACAGAGACAGACACAGAGAGAGATCTGTTAAGAACACAGGTGGACAGGAGGGCTTGCCTTAAAAGTAGCTACAGTAGCCCCCCACTAAAACCCTTCAATGTTAAGAATTCTGGGGGATATCTCCCCCACTGTTCTTGATATTTCCAAAAATCCACTGCTATGGAATGATTAACACAATAACTGGCATATCATAACTGCCTACTGAATGCACACTGAACCAAGAGAAAGGGGTAAAGACCATAGATTTGCTAGTATGTTCATTTGGATTCAATTCCCCTGAATAAAGATATTAACCAGTTACCAGCTAATAACTTCTTCAGGATGATTTAACTGATATGCTAGGAGGGACGACGTTGGCCCTGACAAAGACAGGAGACAGGCAGGATGCCCAGGACGCTTTCACCTGCTCTAGTTCCAAAATCAAACTCTCTTCTCCAAAACTGCCCTGCCCTCCTTTTCTCCTGAGTCCCAGAGAACCATTTCTAAGCTGTTGAGATGCAGTCGTGGCTTTTTCCAAAAGCCCAAGGGCTCCTGTCTGTCATCAGCATTGTTCTCACTCTCCTTTTCAGTGCCACCCAAGTCTCTATCCCTTGCAGTGTGGCTATAGCTTTCTGCATGTGACATTGTCTCTTCTGTGGGCCCTTAGCATTAAGAAAGTATCTCATTACCCTTGCCTGCCTATGATGCTCGTACCATCTACTGATGTTCCTTTTCACTGGCGCCTTCTCCCAGACCCCCACCTTGCGGACCTTAGTCTGACATCACTTTTCTCCTGCACACCTTAGTCTGACATCGCTCAAAATCCGACTGTAGTTTATTTCCTCCTAGACCATAAATCGACTCCGACCTCTAAATTCCAATGACCTTTAATGTGCTCACATTTACTGAACCACTCCTTGTTGTGTGCTCTTTCTTCACTGGAGCCTCGAGAATCCGTTTTGTCTTCTCACTGAAAGTGTAAGCTTCTGAAGGAGACTCTGTCTCTTCCTTCATTTTCTACCCCCTTAGCATCGAGCAACATGGTTTTAAAAGGTATGTTTCTCAGAAACGATTTTTGAAAATTGGTCCTATCTTAAAACTGTACATGAGAGGTAGCTATTCAACTACGGCATGCAAGACATCTTTTTATAAATTAACAATGACTACCTAATTTTTCATTTTGAATATATAGACTATGTTAGTATCTGGTTTAAGGTAAATACATCCTGTTCTAACACTATGATCTATCCGTTGATCTATTTTATCTATTCATTATTCTTTAGTTCATAGTTTCGTTGTTTGGTTTCTCATTTCAGTGTTTTGACTTTCAAGGGAGGAAAAAAAAATCTCCTTATTTTATTGACAATGATGCTTTATGTCAGTAAGTAAAGTACAATTTCATTTTTTGCCCAGAAGTTTTGCCTGTAAAATACTCTTCAAATAAAAAATTGTTGATAGTCATTTTAAAGTTCCACATGTAACTTTTTCTTCTTTATAAAAAGCTAATCCTTATGGTTCTTGCTCTTAGTTACTGAAGTTTGTTTCAGTCAGCAACAATCAATACACACAGATTTTGCTAAAACGTGGCTCTGTCCATGGAAAGTGTAGGGCCATGCTACAGAGAGAAGTCTGTCTTCTGGCCTGCAGCTATATAGTTAGGATGAAAGTCCAAAAATGAACTTATTTTCAGAGTGCACTTCCAGAATCTGTTTTAGAGGAAAATGACTCAAGAAGGTTTTTGCTGCCAGCATTTGGTTTTTAAAGTACAATAAGAATTACAGCATGCTGTTCTACGACTGCTGCGTCGTCATGAGGTTACTCGATTGCTTAATTTAATGCTTTGCTTTTCCTACAGAACTCTGGCAAGCCCCTCTATAAAGCAATTAAAACCAGTCTTTACTCTCTTAGCCCAGTCCTGGGATTGTCAACCAATAATTTGATTCCTTCCTACACAGCTATGGAGAGTTTTCTTTTGGCTCATACGAAAAGCAAACGATAGCACCAGGCGTTTGCCACAAACCAGTCTAAATTACTGAGGGGAAAGAAAAACCTTTCTAGAACCCTAATTTCCACCCCTTCCTCCCCTCTCAATCCTACTGAGGTCAAAAACCGTAACTAATAAATTACTGGAGGAAGAGGAACGATCGGGAGGGAAAAAAAATAAAAACTGACCACACATCTTTCCAAGGATTGGGCTCCTACAAGTTCATCAGGCTGGGAAAAAAAGAGAAACTTTAAAGTTAAATAAAGTTCAAATGCTTTATTTTTACATAGGATAGATATTTTAATTGATGAAATGAGACCACTCTTGTGACGAACAGTGATCAGGGAATATTATCTAGAATTGACTGGTGATGCTGTAGGATCTCCCTGGAAAATGAAACAGGAGTGGGAAAGAAAAATCTGACAAGGTGATTTAAAAGGGTTATTTCTGGTGCTTTGGAGTGTGTGTGTGTGGTGTGTGTGTGTGCGTGTATGCTCATTTGTGTGCCTTTGCGTGTTTGTATGTGCTATTTCATGTGGAGAGCAGGAAACAAAAAGCAAAAATTGCTTAAAAGGTACAGACTAGACCATAGCGTGACAAAGGTTAAATGGGGCCAAAAGATGACACAGAACATTTCCATACTCTCCTTTATCACACCCTCCCCATCACGTAAGAGTAATAAGGAGAAAGATGATCAGAGGACCTAAAACACATTTCTGCTACTAGCTCAGAGAGAAGGAAACAGCTAAACCACGCCTCATTAATGTAAAACTGAGAAAACTGTTGCAGCAGATCGGGGACTTTTTCTCCCAAACACTGCCAGAGACTTAGAAATATTTCTGGGAGAGAATAATTAGTAAATGCAGGAATCCGAAACTATTTACATGTCTCTTTTACACATCTAATCCATGTGCCTAATATAACCTAATTTTATCAAACTCTTGCTGCTCTTGTCTCAGAAAATAAGTGCCTGTTGGGCTGTTCTGGGAGATCCATTCAGAGCAGAGCCTCTCAAGAATGAAACGTTGTTCACTCGAGGGTCAGAAAGTTGGGGGAAAATGACAGTGTTTAGAAGCTCTATTTTGTTGTTTGCTCCAAAGTGAAAGAGGCTTTGCAGAGTCCCCTCTATGTTTAAAAAAAATCTCTGTTATTCCAAATGAAAGTATCTTCCAAATGGGCTCCACTTCTAAAATGTTATGTGTGGACACGTGTGAGAAGGAGCAGTATTTACGAGGGCCTTTCTGACTTGCCTCCTCTTATCTGATCCTTAAGACCATTCTCCAAGGCAGGTGCTATCATCGTCCCAGCTCTGCCGATGGAGAAACAGGACCTAGAAGAGGCACCTGAGATCTGAGACGGCAGCAGATAATTCCCCGGGGGCAGTCCCTTTCTTTTATGTTCTGGGCAGTGATGTGCGTGCGTGCGTGTGTGTGTGTGTGTGTGTAGATTTTCTAAATGTGTGTGTGTGCATGCTTTTATTCTAACCAATCCTCACAGCAGCGCTATGAAAGATATCCTCCCTCTCGTATGATTTACAGATGAGAAAAATGAGGCTGAGGCTCTAAAGGAACAAATGATATATCTCTTGTCCCTGCAAGCCAACAGCCGAGCTGAGATTCAAAAGAAAATTTCCTGACAGCTAATTCTAGTGGTCTTTCCATAAAGATACAGCTCCTCCTTCTTTTGCTTCCTTATAATCCTATAACTTTGACAGAAATAAAGACATCTCTATTTCTCTTCCTTACACGTGGGTCAGAGGTGTAGGAAAGGAATTAGTTTTGCATGTCAGGTACCTCTTCAGAGAGAAAATTTGTAGGAAATTATTTTCTGCACAGCACTAAGCAAAGGTGAGTCCAACACTGCCAACAGCCTCAGCAGTGAACATCCCTAGGCTCCCGCTATGTGATCTGACATCTGAACATGGCCCCTGCCTCCAAGGTGCATACAGCAAAACGTTATGTGGGAGCACTGGGTACTCCTGGAGTAAGGAAGAGAGAGGCCAAACCCGGCCTGAGAGAGGACAGAGGTGTTTGAAATGTGACCTAAAGGGGTAGGAAGTTGGAGAAGTGGGGGAAAGATATTTTTAAAAAATGATCCATTAAGAAACTGAGGGAAATCTGACATGGGGTGGGAGAGGGCCGTGGAAATGAGACCACAGAAGATCAGCCAAATCCAGATCACTCAGGATCTTGTTAAGGTTCTTCTAAGGGCCAGCAAGAAAAGGTGGGAGGGGTTAAAGCCATAGTAATAGGAATTTAATTTCCCTTTTCTGAAGGGTCTCATGACCCAGAAGGAATCACTTATGGGTGAATGAGGCTAACGCGGTATAGAGAATCACAGAACGTGAGTACTGGATGAAGCTTCGAAGTCCATCTAATCCAGTCCCTTATGTGACAGAGAAGTCTGAGAAGGGAAGTGACTTGCTCAAGGTCACACACCATAGGCGAGACAGAGATACCTACCCCCAAGGTGCCCTGACCTCCACCCAGAACTGTTTCTGCCACATTACCCCACCCCCGCTCTTCGCCCTTTCATCCCAGTCTCACTCTGACAGCTGCCTGCTCAAAATAGACTATTGTTAAAGTGGTGCATGTGGATCCTGTGTCCAGTGGCTTTGATGGATATACGGTTACTTCAGGAGCCACAGCCTCAGCTGGCGAAAGCCTTTGGAGTAGAGGTGGTGAGCGTGACCGAAATCTTATAAATTAGTTGGGCAATTCTGACTGAATGCCAAGGTAGTCTACCCTAGAAAGAACAAAACATATAAAAGTAAACTTTTTATGTAACTATGCCCTGTGGTCAGGGAGAGGAAAAGAAGCCCCAATACAGCTAAGTTCTCATAGAAAAGAATAGAATACTGGACAGAGCTCCTCAGCTGAATGCCCGATTCTCCTTCTGATCCTCCCGAAGATAGCAGAGCTTGGGGAGTGAAGGCCCCTGAAGGCTCACCTCCAGGCACTAGTTGAATTGCAAATCAAAGTTGAGAAACATTCTCCTCGACCTTCTGTTCAAACCTGAGAAGACTGAGACTTGACCCACATAGTGCATTTTGATGGTTTTGGAATAAAATGAAAAATTCATAAAAATAAGAGAATGTTATCGTTCCCCCCATCTTATGATTTGAAACCTTCTTTATTGGAGAGACTACATTCAAATCAGGTGAGTGGCTGAGCATTCAGCCTCACAAGCCAAGAAGGCAAAACGCATCACTGTTCTGAGTCTCTTGATAAACGATGAGCCCTTGATAGAGCTGAATTAAAGGTTGGCCTGAGAAAAGGTCAATATACCCAGTCAAAATGGGTGTGTTTGCATTGTAGGTAATCACAGGTCCTCACGCGGGTTTTGACTATGGAACTTACACGGTATTTTTATATCCATTATCACATCAAATCTTCTCAGACATTCTGTGATGCAGGCACTGTGATCTTCACCCTAAAAGTGAAGAAACTGAGGGTCCGCACAGTTACACTACTTACTGATGGTCACGCAGTCAATAAGTGTCAGAAAGGAATCAAAACTCGGTCCCTCGTCATCTTTCCCAAGTCTAGACAAAGTCCAGAAAGCTGTCCCACGACGGTACTCCCCATTTGTACTAAGTACTTAGATTGTCTGCCATAATGTGAGTCTAGGCTTCCCCCAAACAATACAGATTGGGTTCATTTTTAGGTGCAGCATGAAATCTGTGGACTCTAAACACCTAATTTGTGTAACGGATGAGCATACGGAAGAAAGATGTGACTCCCTAACCTCAAAAAACATTACCAACCCAGAAATATCTTGCATTTAAATAAGGCTTGACTTGGGCTTCAGCCCCTCCCTTCAGTACAGCAGAAAGGTTTCCAACAGCCACATTGGAAGAAAGGAAATTTGTTTTAGTTGGGTCAGCTTTGAAATAGTTTTTACAGACTGCAGAAACTAGATGACTGTACATAAGAAAGGGAGCGAAAGTTAACATGGAAAGTCTTAGTGGCCTGCTGGTTTTTCTGGACACCTGGAAACACGTTTAACCTGCTGAGTTGTGCAGGAAACCAGGTACCTATAAATGCTAGAGTGCCCTGATATCCCAGCCACCTGAAGCAAGGCACGCTCTGCAACTTTGTACTTCAAACCTCTTTCACCTCCTTCTGTGCCCCTTTTCCCCATCCTTTCATGCTCCCCCTTTTTCCGGGCACCAGTATGGCCTGTGCAATATTACCTTCTTTGAATGGATTCCGTCCATGCATCTGGAATATGTATCTGTCAATAATTGGCACAGGTCCTACTTATTTCTTAGGAAACTGGCATCTAGTAGAATCCTTCAGGACCCACCCATGTGGATGCCTAATGGTGAAACTAAGGAACCATGATAGGATAGGGTAAATGGAAGCTCAGATATTTGGCCAGGGGAGGCGCTTTCCCTGAATCTTCCAAATCTCTGAGAGCTGTTTCTACCTCCAGTTTCAAACTGTCTAGCATTATGACACATCTTAGAACTTCCTTCTAAAAGAGACATAAAAAAATCTACTGATTTATTATCCAAGAAGATTCATCTGTTAGCCTGCTTGTTTACCTCCCCAATGTATTCTCATTTGTAGCTAGATTTTCTAATGTCACCCAAATTTTAACAATGAAGAAACTCTCAGGACTTCCCAGTGGAGGCTTATTGGTTCAGATGGCCCAGGCAGAACTTGGGCAGCTGACCCTTCCTTTTTAGAATTTTTTTTTTCTCAGCACCAAATGTTATAAGGAACGTTTAAGAGTGAAACGCATTTTACATCCACTTGTGTTATAAAATTAGAAATGAGGAAGTCACAGGAAGTCACCGACGTCTTCTGTAGGCTTCCTTTCGCTCAGGCTATTACACTCCTCTTAGCTTTACTTCCTCTCTCCCAGCCTAGAGCCCACAATGGCACATCTATCTATTTTATACCAGTATCCTCAAAATCCGCTACCACTTTTCTACCTCATTTTCTCTGATGACCTCTGGATTTGGATTAATTCAGCAGTTTGCTTTTATCTTCTCCTACCCCGGGGGCTGACCGACCCTGGTGGAGCAAATCGCACCGGGTATTTTCACTAGAGGTTTGAAATCTCCCAATTCAGGAGTATACTCAACGCTCCTCAAAAATCCTTTTAGGTGTAGTTAGCCAGGACTCCTTCCCTTTATTCATAGTGTCTCAATATTCTCTCTTCTTCTCAACACCCTACCCTATTACATTAACAAATAACCCTTTCTCCAACATGAGCTACAAATTCTTTCAACTTCTCATCCCATGTGCATAAACTCATCTATGTACATTACCACGTTTTTTCTTCCTATCTCAGAGAAAAATACCTCTTCTTCCACCATTAATCTTTTGATTTAAGCTCCATGCCATCTCCGTTTTTTTCCATCCATCCATTTAATGTATATTTATCAAATATTAATTACGTGCAACTATGCTACAAGCTTGTGGCGTTGTAGTAAGCAGGAAATTCTAGATGCAGAAGATATGAAATAAAATCAATAAATTAATGCTGTGGCCTCCAAACCTGTGAAACCACATGTTTCTGTTGTTTTAAGCCAGAAGGTTCATCATAGGCAGTCACAGGAAACTAAGAGTTCGGAATCAAAACGTGGGTTGCTGCTATAATAAATACCTAAAACTGTGAAAGTGTCATCCATTTACTTTGAAGAAAATTGCTGACAGAAACACAGACGTCAGCGATGCTGCAGGTGAGGGCTTAGAAGGAAGTGAGGAGCACAGAAAAGAAAGTTTCTGTCCTCTTTAAGAATACATACATTTGGGGGGCCTGGGTGGCTCAGTTGGTTGCGAGTCCAACTTTGGCTCAGGTCATGATCTCGCGGTTCGTGGGTTCGAGCCCCACGTCAGGCTCTGTGCTGACAGCTCAGAGCCTGGAGCCTGCTTTGAATTCTGTGTCTCCCTCTCTCTCTGCTCCTCCCCTGCTCACGCTCTGTCTCTCTGTCTCTCTCAAAATAAATAAACATTTTAAAAATGCTTTAAGAATACATATATTGTCTTGAACAGAATGTTGGTAAAAAGATGACCTTTCTAAGTGCCTTTTGTGAGGGTTCAGAAGGAAATGCAGAACACATTAGTGTGAACTGGAGGGAAGATGATCTTTGCAAGATAGTGGCAGAAACCTTGGCTAAATTGTGTCCTACAGCTGTGTGGAAAGAAGAATGTGTAAGTCATGAACTTGGATATTTAGCTGAGAAAAATTCCAAGCCAAGCGTTGAAGGTGTGGCCTGGTGTTTCTGTTCATAGTAAAATGTGAGAAGAAAGATAAATTGAGGAAGAAACTGAGAAGCAGATTTTTTTTTCTTGTAATTTGTTACAGCAGCCACAGGAAACTAATATAGCCCTTAGTGAAGTCAAGAATATCTCATATTATTCAGAAATGCCAATCTGTGGATCTTTAGTGTAGGATAAGATTAGTTTAGGCTGCCTGTTAGTTAATGTTAACATTAAATACCTGATCACTAGATCACGATACCTGATCAAAACGTGTTTGTTTGTTTTATTTTATGTCACTTGAACACTCAGGTCATGCTCCTATCAGCACTCAGTTGATTTTTTTTTAAAGATTATCCACCAAAAATAAGTAAAATAAATCCACTTTCTCTTAGAACTCAAGTTCCCAAACTGGCCTATTAACAACTCGTGAGTTGTCCTTTTGTTTGTAGATTTTTATTTATACTGATTGTTTTTTAAGACATATATTCTCAGAGCCTACCGCTGAATTGATTTTGGGGATATGGAGATTGGATATTTATGTTTTCATGAGGCTCTTGTAGGTCACTATAATAACCATCCACTTTAGGGAACCATTGGAATTACAGACCAAAGCTGGATTTGCCTACCTTTTCTTAAGTATCTGCTGCGTGTCAGGTATATACTAGGTGAGTTTTATATAATATTTGCATTGAATCCTACAATAAGTGGATTCTTAATCTCTGCTTGGAGGTTCTTAATCTCTGGCAAACTGAGGTTTGAAGAAGTTGTACAATTTATCTAAGCCAGTAATTAGGGGAACTGATATTTGACCACTTATCTATCTGCTGCCAAAACCCATGCTCGTAGTACAGAAAAATCAGCATAACGCAGTGAAATGAAGACCATTCGTTCGCATTTCCTTATATATCTTTTCCAGGTGAATCATGCTGAGTAAGTAATCTAACTTCTCAAGCGTCAGTTTGCTGTATTTAGAGAAGAGGTTAATAATATGGATCACAACCAGTTGTTACAATTATCTGCATAATAGTACTTTATTAAGTATGATGGGTAAATGGTGGATGCACGCAAATATGGTTTTACTATGGTTTTTACTCTTATCTATTTCTTCTTTACAGACTAAGCAAAGTGTAGTTATATTATCTGGCAGAAGTGTCTACTCCCACAAAATGATACATAGACATACAAAGAAGCCAGCTTCTTTTATTCTCAAGAACTGAAGGCTTCCTGAATGGCTATTTCTAGAGCTAGACTGCAGCAGAGTTTGAGTCCCAACTGTGTCATTCACTAACAGTCCAATCGTGAACTAGCCTCACCATGATTTTAATTATTCACCTGTAAAAGGGGGAAGAGATCCTGTTGGTTTAAATTGAAATGATACAGAGTGCCCATAATATTTATTTATGATCATCATAATTTAATTATGACATTACTAACAGTAGCCGTGTTAGAAGGATGGTGAATATTCTTTGTGAGGTTCTGCTGGGCACCCTCCTGAGAAGTGTAGCACAAGCAGGGGATGGAAGAAACCAGCAGTGAGGCAATGGGCACTGCAGGGCAAGGTAAAAAACCAAGACAAATTACAACCTACCTGAATACCAACTCCCACTGGAGCCTTATCCTCCTCTCTATGCCAGCAAAATTATTTCAACTGTGGTTACTCTGTAGCACAGAGAGTCTCAGCAAGCAACCCCTAAGTAGATAGGGAAGATGAAGAGTTTAATTATATATCTCCATATATCTCCATACATGCATTCACGTGCAGAGTGAGAAAAAGAATATTTCCTTTGGCACTTGGCAGGAGGCCAGTTGGAAGGGCAATCATAAGCTATTTGGTAACATTAATTATGTCGGAGTGTTCTCTTGTGGTATATGGTCTAATTAGCATAGCGGTGGCTACCATTTGGTGAATTCCTGTGCCAGGAACCGTGCTAGACAATTTATGTGCATTCTTTCTAGACCGTAAAACTCTATTGAATAAGAACTTTCACCTAATTTTAAAGATGAAGGAACTGAGATATAGAGATATTAAGTACGGTATCAAAGGATAAAGATCTGAGAAATATTGGTGCTGAGATTCAAAATAGTGTCTAACCAATACAGCCTATCTCCTGTCCACTACAACGAGATGCCTCCACAGGAAGTTCTCATGGCTTGTGTTGCTTTTATAGCAACCACTGTTACTGGTTATTCTTCCTCTGCTTGTTTATTTTATTTATACCCTTCCTCAAGAAAGATACATGAGAAAATTATCACTGATATATGTAGTAGATGACGGATGGATGGATGAACAGATATATAGAAAAACAGATAGACATACCCACAGATAAACAGAGCATGTGAGTCTATGTGTACATACATACAATTATACTCTGTGACTTTTAAAACCATCTCATGGCTCTTGTTAGCACATCACTGTGCCCTGCTTGTGTCCTGGCCCAGGTGTGCAGAGCAGCTAGTTCACAATAACCTCCCGACCACCAGTGTCATCATGTGCTTTGTGGATGAAGTGTGGTCCACTCTGCTGAGGTCTGTTCATAGTGTACTTAATCGCTCTCCTCCGCACCTCATCAAGGAGATTCTTCTGGTGGATGACTTCAGCACCAAAGGTAAGAAAAACACTCCTGAAAATTAAACTTTGGTATATATGTAACAAGTCAGAGTTAGACTCCGTGGAAAACAAAGATATGGACGGTCTGTGGTTTCTTCCTCAAGAGCAAAGCACATTACATGTTAAGTGTTGAGAAGACAAATTGTCTATAGGACCAAACAGATGAAGCTTCAACAGAGTGCAAAGGCAGAATCCACCATGGTGCAGAAGAAGTGAAGAATCTCTCTATTGGGGTTATCACATAATTTGTGTACATAAGTGGCCCTTTTCCACCTGAGGTCCCCTTCCCACCACACCACAAATTTCCAAAATGCGACCCACTTCAGAAAACTTTAGCGAATAGCAAAGAGAGGACAACCCTAATAGAACAACGTAGCTTTGATCATGACCACAATGACATGGGCCAGTTTCATCAGCCTCAGAGTGCCTACCAGAATCACACTGAGGTCCGGGAGCAGGGAAAATCCATGAGAAAAACTGGTTGAAAACTTTGAGAAGGGGCCTTGAGAACAACAAAGAAATAGTATCTAGTCACCAAGAAAATGATAGTCTTCTGTATGAATGGCAGGTCCAGATTTGGAGGGACCTAAAGCTTAGATGGTTTCAGGGTCCTCTTTAAGAAAAAAATCCCACAGGGGTGCCTGGATGGCTCAGTAAGTTAAGCATCCGGCTCAGGTCATGATCTTGTGGTTCATGAATTCGAGCCCTGCGTAAGTTCTGTGCTAACAGCTTAGAGCCTGGAGCCTGCTTAGGATTCTGTGTCTCCCTCTCTCTCTGCCCCTCCCCTGCTTGCTCTCTCCCTCTCTCACATAAACAAACATTAAAAAAAGAAAGAAGGAAAAAGTCCCACAGAATTAGTAGGAAAGTGAGCAGCAGAAGTACTTTTGGAAGCCATTCCTACCTAGGATATCTGTCAATAGCTTAATTACACATAGAAGTGATTGCAAGTCATATAAATATACCCCATAGAACCCCAACAACATTGTTTTAGATGGATTCCTCTTTGGCCACCCAACAAGACAAAAGAGGTATGATGGAGAGGGCATCATAGTGGGGAAGTGACAGTGGACTTAACCAATTGCAGTTGCAATATCTTTCTTTCACAAATTTTTCAATTTGCATACAATGTTTATTTAGCCTTCTGCCTGGGTCTTGGCTTGGCTTGGTTTGTAAGCTGGGACGTTCGTACAGAAACCTGAGCTTATTTTATTTCAAGGCAAATTTGCCCTGTCCTGACAAATACTCAGAGAAGGTGAGCCCTCCTCTGTAACTTGGCAACCCTGAAAAGGATTTGAGATTTAAGAAACAGATAGCTTAGAGAATTGAATACAGACAAAAACCTATCCAAGAAAATGACATCAGAAAATAAAATCATGGCCCAAGGAATAAAATTTATCGACGATAGTAAATATCAGAGTTTCTAGAATTTGATGTTAAGGAGGCACTGCTAGTATTATCCAGATCTAGTTACTCAAAGTGTTTCCTTATCTATTCTTGCTGTGATATAGACTACCTAAAAGATAATCTGGATAAATACATGTCTCAGTTTCCAAAAGTTCGAATTCTTCGCCTCAAAGAGAGACACGGCTTAATAAGAGCCAGGCTGGCAGGAGCACAGAATGCAACAGGTAAGAAGCTGTTAATTTTGTATTTTGGCTATATTTTTGTTTTAGTTTCTTTTTTTTTTTCAAATATACAGCAAATTTGAAATAATACTGCAGGGAACAACCATAATGCCATCATCATTCCACCAATATTTAGCTTTTTGCAATATGTGCTTTCTCTCTCTCTCTCTCTCTCTCTCTCACACACACACACACACACACATACACACGTTTGTTTACACACACTTTTTTTTTCTCAACTTTTGAATTTACAGACATCATGACCCTACAACTCTGTGTACCTTAATAGGCATCTCTGAAAAAATAGAGACATTCTATTAGATAAGCACACTTTCATATCTGAATATCGTCTGGTTTATGCTCTTTTCAGACTCCCTTATTGCTCCTGAAATGTTTTTAATAGTTGCTTTTGTCTTTTGAAATTTGAGATCTAATTAAGTTTCATGCACTGCATTTGGTTATTTACTCTTCTTGGTTTCTCAATCTAGAGTAGAAAACACCCTACTTATCACTGACTTGTGTTTTTTTCAGTGTCCAGGCCATTTGTTCTGAACATCTGACCACATTCCGAAATTTCCTCACTGTTTCCTCATGTTACAATCAGGCTAAACATTTCTGGCGTGCATACTGGATAGAATTCTACTCTGTAGGTGGTAGGACTTGCGTACTGCTTATGGCTTCAAATCAAGAGACACATGATGTCAAGTTGTCCAACTGTTGGTGATGGTAAATTTGAGCACTTAGTTAAAATGTTAACAGTCAGATTTTTCTTTGGGGGGTAAGAAGCAATTTGTGGGGTAATACTTTGATCCACATGAATACTCTGTTTTCCCTACATTTTACCCAATGGTTTTACACCCATTGATGATCATTGCTTGGATCATTTATTGCACTGAGGGCTGTTCATCTCTTCTGCCTTCCCTCCCTCTTCTTTTTCTCCCACCCTTGCCCTCTCTCCCTCCCTCCTCTTTCCCTCTTATAGGGAAATCCCCACTATTAATTTATGCTTTCAAAAATTCAATTTGTATGTTATCAGCTTCCTTCCTTCCTTCCTTCTTTCCTTTATTTATTTGTGGTACTCAAATTGTCCCAAATTTGATCACTAGGAGCCCCCTCAAGCCTAAGCTGTCTTGGCCTGATCCTATCTGTATTTGAGGACTTAGAATTGTTTACTTCTCTCTTCCCTGACCTGTGTCTGCTCTTCTGATAGCAATTTCTACCTTCTCAAGAGCAATATGCTCTTTTCTTCACCTCTTTTTAGTGTGTGGGTGTTGGGGAGTGAAAGGGAGGAGACAAATCTTTTCTCTCATGAGTACTCTAACATTAATGCCAAACATATAGGTTCATTTTCACATCCTGCTGTGGAAAGACCTGTACGCCATGATAATAGCTGAACTTACATACCAGGTTCCATTCTAAACACTTTCTGGACTAATTGATTTGATCTTCACAATGACTCTAGGAGGTAGGTACAAGTACTTTCCTCATTTTACAGATGAAGATATAAAGGCACAGTGAGGTTATGACTTGCCCAAGTTCTCCCAGCTAGTAACTGATACAACAGGATTGGAACCCAGAAAACTCCGAATCCTCAGTCTGACCTACTACATTTTGCTGCCTCTAGACATTTAGATATCACTCTCCTCTGTAAGCCATGGCATTGCAGATTTCCACCAGCTTGTATTTAAGCATGTTCTAATGGTAAATTATCTACTCACCTGAGTTACACCACCTTGTAACTAGACCACAAATCTGGAACTTTTCATATCCCACTGGTTTGCTAACAAATTTCTTTGGCCTGTAATGGAAATTTTAAACTAACTACAAACACATCACACTAAAATTAACATTGCAGGGACAGATAAGATTCTTAATGATAGGCTGCATTTGAAAAATTAAGTAAAAATCCATGTTTGACTTCTTTTGGGAAGTAATTACCCACAAATGATTCAAAACTAGGAAGTGAGGAAATAGTCCAAACTGACAAGTTTGGGGCTAAGATCTGGATAAGGAACATCCCCAGGCAAGTGGGACAAGAAGTACAATGTCCTGATGTAGAAATATGTTCTGTCTATTTAAGCTAAAGAAGGAAGTTTATTATGGTTGATGGGTGCCGACCATAAAGAGAGTGGTATGAGATTCATTTGGGGGGCAAGGCAAAGGCAGGCTTTTGCAAAGTTTTATGAGTCATCTGAGGAGTGTAGGCATTATTCTTGGTATAATATGAAGCCGATGAAGTACATTAAACAGGTGAATAAAATTGTCTGACTTAATTTAAAGCTCACTTTGGCTGCCTTGTAGAGAACGGGTATTAGGGAAATGTGAAGAAGAAGTAGGGAGACCATTTAGGAGGCTATTACAGTTGTCCAGGCACCAGGGAGGTACTAGGACAGAAGAAGGGAGTGGTCAGAGTAAGAATATATTGTGGATAAGGAGCCCACAGGGCTTGTCATCAAGTAAGATATAAAGAGAGTAATAATGAAACGAGTCAAAAAGTAAAACAAAACAAAAACAAAAAAACCCTAGGACTGGAATCAGAGCAACTTGGTGGATGTTCCTCATAACCAGAGGAACAGATTTGGGATTGCAGTTGAGTTCCAATTTTGTTCATGTAAATTTGAGATGAAAATGAGATATCCATGTAGAGAAAGCTGACAAGTGCAGAACCAGAAATGCAATGCTTATAAAAACTTCTCTCTGCCTTGCATGGAGCACGACACATGCTGGAGATGATCTCCGCAATAGTCCATACTGTTAGACAACACAGGAGGCCTCTTTAGATGGGGTGCAATGAACTTGGTCAAAGTAATTGCCTACTTGGCCTGTTCAAGTACTTATGGTTACAGCCATCAAATCATTCTTTGAATTTAGTAAATCCAAATGTAATAATGTAAATTTGGCTCTTTGTCCCTAATACTCTCAAGTACATTAGCTCAATTCTAGTCTGGTAACTCTTAAAACTATTTTGACTATAACCCATGTTAAGAAATAAATTTTGCATCAGAACCTACTGCATACCTATGTTACACATATAACTACAATAGACATTTCATGAAATAACATGTGCAACAAATTCTAGTATCTTCTCTTTTTGTTTTATTTGTTTTTTAGATTCTGGCCAATCCCACTATGTTGTGGTAGTGACTTGTTAAGGGGTCCCAAATTTACTTTGGAAAGGCCAGCTAGGTGCATCTTAATTGCTTGTCACTGTCTAATGAAGAGTTGCTTCTAAACTATCTTAGAAGAAGTAGAAAGGTATGTTTCAATGGGATTAGTAATGGCTTTGTCCAAGGATATATCCAAGGGCCCTGAAGTGTACTTGAGTCCTGTGAAAAATTCAAGGGGATTCAGAATCCTGTACCAGCTTTAGATGAGGAAATAATTCAAGGACTATTCAGGGTCTGGACTGAGCAAGGCTGGTCAACCTGGTGAGTTCTCCCAGACTCCCCTCTGGGCATTCCCTAGCCATCACAAATAGAGCATTAGTAGGAGACACCCTGGACCTGAACAGTCTTTGTAATCAGAGATCAGCAAAGATATCAGGGCAGAAAATGTCTCTAGACTGCCTCAGCCAAACAAAGAGATGAAGGACCAGAATCTGAATCCAAAATCTGACAGACCTTAATAGCTATGATTTCCTAAAGATTTACCCTTTAGGATTCAGAGAAAAGGAAGGGGAAACCACAGGCAAGGAAGGATGAGATCAAAGATCCAAGGACCTGCAAAAATTGGTCAAGTGGCCCTGTTTTGGTCCCAGGGTATTATTAGACTCTCTGAAATACATAGTACAAAATATTAAGGGAAAAACAGTAACTCTCTGACAACTGGCAATGTTCACTACATATTCGGTTTTCAGGGCACGATACGTCCTTCATCTGGATCTGATTCAGGCAAAAAGATCAGGTCCAGGTCCAATCAGTTATTTCCTGAGAATGAGGAGTTAGAGAGGCCAAACAGGATTTAAAAACTTGAAGGGTATGCCACGGTCAATGGATCTCTAGGGAAAATGTTCTATATGAAGCCACAGAAGTAAAAAGAGACACAGTGATTGAGGTGCAAGTGTATAAGCCAACCTCCAGGATCTCATGCTAGTATTGAACGAAAGAGCAAGTTACTGCCCTGCCAAGAAGAGTCTGCAGTCAAGAAGGTTCAGTCGTACACTCCAGAGAGTCAGAATAGAGATCAGATTCTCATTTCCTTTATAACAATGGCATTTAGGAAATATTTGACATTGCTATGAGCATTCCAAAGAATCAGTTGGCTAACTTTAAGTATGTGGACTAAAGTGGCATCTAATTCCTGGACAACCCTGAGGTCTCCTGAAAAGCAACAGTCCTTCCGTAAATTTCTACAACTTGTTTTTTGCTGCAGGTAAAACAGATGGTTTCCTTAGCATCATTTATAAATTATTATGAAAATTTAAACAGCCAGACAGGTTCACATTCCTCAAGGAACCCTACACACAGCAAACCAACACTAACTGGTGCTGGCACCAATATCCCAAGCTGGTTAGCTAAACATATATGGGAGCCCATACTCAACAAGAAGCCAAAGCTTTAGGCACATTAAGCATCTCTGGGCTGGTCAAAAAGTAAATAAATAAGTAAGTTACAATCAAATCCATCTGCAAACAATCCAGCATTGCTGGGACCTACTCTTAGGAAACAGAAAAACCTGCCAGTTGGCCATCAAGATAAGATTATTTTGAGCTCTTGCTTAAATACTCATTGACAAACAGTAACAATACTAGCCGTTTATAAGGAATTTAGGTATTAAGTAGATCTTAGAAGTAGCTCTATTAGGTAAAGCTCAGAAAGGTTAAGTGACTTATCCAGTGTGGCTAAGGAAAGCAGAGCTCTGTGACCTCAGTCCTACGTCTATTTCACCGTGACTCTCCAGGATAGGAATAGTGTGTGAAATGTCCCCAGACCATATCCACCACAAGTGGAAATCCTAACCAGAGTCAGCAACATAGACAGATCCCTGGTCTAGTTCCTGAGATCTTATTTTAAGTTAAAAAGTGTCTGAAAATGGAGCAATGACATTCACGCATAGGAGGATTCTCATCTTGCCCAAAATAAAACAGTATAAAATTCCAGTCTATGTTTTGGGCAGAGGCTGCTTCCTTTGGGTCCTGGCAACAAGTGAATGAAAATCTGTATGGGGATCTGGGCCAGGTGGGAAGTGAATGTAGGGTTGGGGACTCATCTAGCTACCACCAAGGACTGAGAAAGTCAATCCAGACTCTTTGACCCTATAAGCGTATCCTGAGGATAGGAACAGGCAGTCTAGTAGAGACTGCTCTTTGGTTTAAATGGACCAGCAGTAGCAGTGATAAGAGGTAAAAACAGAGAAGGAGGCAAACCATAAGAGACTCTTAAATACAGAGAACAAAGGGTTTGCTGGAGGAGAGATGGGAGGGGGGGATGGGCTAAATGGGTGATGGGCATTAAGGAGGGCAGCTGTTGGGATAAGCACTGGGGTGTTATATGTAAGTAATGAACCACTGGGTTCTATTCCCGAAACCAATACTGCATTGTTTGTTAACTACCTTGACTTTAAATTAAAAAAAATAATAAGTAGTAAGAGAAAGGGACTGTCTTCTGCACCTGTTATATATACCAACCAAGTAGGACCTTAGCAGACCATGCTTACATACCTTACACACTAGATGGCCCCTGTGAACCTTCACACACAGGGAGCGGGCTGTGCAAGGGGAGACCCTTAGGAGATAATGATCTTTCATTATCCAACGAGCCATAATCTCTGAAAATAAGACTCCCCCAGCATGATCAGGAGTTATAACCGTTGTGTCCCTACAATTGAAGATGAGCAGGGATGGAGACTTTGGTCTAGCACAACCCACTTCTGCCTAAAGAGACTTCTCAAGAACATTCCTCACCAACATTTTGGCTAAGTTCGGTTTCTTCACCCTCTTTCAAAAATTCCATTGTTGATCAGTTAATTGATAAAATATTGAACCATTAATTAAGAGGTTGGTTACGGTTTTTAGTGGATCATGATCTATCATCCAGGTATCTAATTTCACCTTGTTCTTTGCCTGCTATTGTCTTCTGCCTTTACTTCAAGCCTTCAAGGTCTAATAGCTTTTCCTCTCTCTGGCCATTTTTTTTTTCTTTTTTTAGGCACACAGGCAATGGAATAAACTCTTTTCTAATATCAGGCTGCCACTTGGCTGTGCAAACTTGGAAAAGTTTAAGTTCTTTGTTTCTCTTCAAAAGGAATAAAACTTAGACCTCCTTCTCATTTCCGAAGTGGGAATAAAAATTAGACTTATACTTCAGGGTTGTTGCATGAATTAAACAAGACAGCCATGTAGAATGCTTAGAACCATTGTCTGGGATAGAAAAAAACACTTAATTGAAAATAACTGATGTTATTACTGGTTAGTCAAGAGCTAAGCGGTGGGGGGGGGGGGGCAGCCAGGTATTAGAGTGGTCAGTTCAAACAAGACAAAATGAAAGTAACGCTCAAGTCTTTAATCATTTCCTCCAACAATGTAAGTAAGAAGTGTAAGTAAGAATTGAAACAGAAGAAAAGTGCTGACTCCCTCAATGTTCCATTCTTCCCTGTAGAGAAATGGACTGATGGATTGAGCAGATGTGAGGATCGTCTTACTGCCTAAAGGAGCCCAGAACAAAAGACTCCTCCTGTTTTATAGCCCTGGGGGCTAGGGTGAGAGAAAAGAGAGGGGTAGGAGTGGGAAAGTACCGAATGCTGAATCAGAGTGGAGGCAAATGTGCTGGAGATCTACCCATCTCCCACATGGTGAAGCTGGGTTCCTGGCCTGAAGCGGTCCTCGGAGTGGAGGAAAATGGAAGAATGTGGACTGGAAACACAGCTTTGCTGAGGGCATGTCCACTGAGTGGGAGGGAGGGCCTGAGCTCTTGACTGCAATTCCCTTCAGAGGCTGGGGCGCACTGGCTGCAGACCATGTCTGGTGTGAGAGGGCGGCCTCCCGCCACGAGGCCTGCCAGAGAAGCTTCTGTGATTGCCTCTGGTCAGGCCTGAAAGGATACATAGGATTTCGGTCATAGTTCAGATTCCTCAGGTTATTATTAATCTTAGACGCACACACACATACACACACACACACACATAATCCACCTGCATAAATCATTTGGAACAATGTAGATGCTACTTAGAATTTTATTGAGATGCAAGTATTGCTGCACACAACGAATAGGAGAACAAGGATTTTTAATGAGTATTTTTTAGCCTCCAAGTTTCTCTTTCTTTTCTCTTTCTCCTGCCACGCTCGTATTTTTTATTGTGGTAAAATACGGGTGACATAAAATTTACCGTCTCAGTTGTATTTCTTCAGTGCACAGTCCAGTGCTCTGAAGTATATTCACACGGTTGTACAACCCATCTCTAGAATGCTTTTCAGCTTATAAAACTAAAACTCTCTACCCATTAACCTATTCCCTATTCTTCCTCCCACCCCTGTAGCCCTTCCACACTGCCTTCTAGCCTTGCTGATTCCTCCCCTTTTGCCTGGTTGCACCCCTATTATGCAAAATGGTATTTCCCCTTTCTGATGCCAACCTTGGATTATCAAACTCTGCCTGGTCTTCTGAAAAACAAAGCTCAGTTTTCCACAGACCCCCCCCCACCCCCACCCCAGGGTAATGGGACCCACCCTCCTTAGAAGAGACAAAGCAGCCACCTTTTTAATACTAAGGATTCCCTTCAAAGTCTTGGCTACCCATTCAAAGTGGCTTATCAATTTTTTTTTTTTGCAAACAAAAATGATGCTTCCAGAAACAAAATTTCTTTTATTTCATGATAGAATGAAAATATAGGGACCAGGAATTCGGTGATAATTCCGGCCTTTACAATGTACTGCCTTTGCAATCACCTTTCTGGAGCAATCTCCAAGACCTTTGAACACAACAAACACACACTCAGTATATTGCTTTTTTCAAATGAACTTTCTTTTTCTGGCTCTCTAGGTGATGTGTTGACATTCTTAGATTCTCACGTGGAATGTAACGTCGGTTGGTTGGAACCTCTTCTGGAAAGAGTTTATTTAAGTAGAAAGAAGGTAGCCTGTCCAGTAATCGAAGTCATCAATGATAAAGATATGAGGTAATATTGTCATATTCCACAAGATACTTCTAAGTGACTCATTAACTAACAGCAGCAGAAAGTACTGGTCATATTCCTAGGCTGCACACTTTTACAAATCTGAGAAATACACAGTTAACCCAATTACATAAATGGAAACACATAATAGATATATCGAGATCAGAGAACGTCAATCCAATTGTTTACTTGATCATCAAAATGCTTAACCCTTAATACCAAGAATTCCTAATACCCATTGTCCAGTTCTTTCCTCTTTCTATTCAGCTGTGCCCCAAAATATTTATCTCCCTTAAGACTCATTCATCTTTTTTGTGGGAAATGTACATATGCTCCTAATTTTTTCCCTCAACAATATCCAGAACATTATTAAAAGAAAAGTAGAAGTTAAAAACAAGCAATCCGGCCAATTAGTCACTAATGCAAGTTGTACTAATAAATTCTCTTGAAATGTTATAAAAAGTTTGTGATAATCTCGAGTCATTTGTGTAAGCACTTGCTTCATTCATTTTAACAAGACATGGTGTCAGGTTGATCAAGTATATGTGTATGATCTCAAGCAGCATTTGTGTTCTTTTCCTGGATTAGTTACATGACAGTGGACAACTTTCAAAGAGGCATCTTCGTGTGGCCCATGAACTTTGGTTGGAGAACAATTCCTCCAGATGTTGTTGCAAAAAACAGAATTAAAGAAACTGATATAATACGGTAAGCGTGTGAGATTTAAGATTAGGAGGCAATCGTGTATCTTTTTGCAAAGGCATGGGAAGCAATCCCACGAAACAAGTGTTTCCCGTCGTTCTATAGACAATCAAGAATTATGGTTTTAACCAATAGATGATCAAAAGCAAGCAAAGTTTCCTGAAGAAATTAGTTTCCCACTACCAAAACTCATTTTTTAAATGGTCAATTACACCCTATTCAGCCCTGAATCCAGAGAAATTTGCTAACACTATTCCTTCTCCCTGGGATTTACAACCTAAGAAGTATAAACTAGTTGAATATGCTGCATAAATGCTATATAAGCACACATAACATTAAAGGCAACATGAGTAAAAATTAGAAGAGTAAATAATAGTAATAAAAGTATTATTGTAATAATAACTATTGTTAGGATTTTCTTTTGGTGTCTAACCCTACCCCTTCCATGGGAGGGGTGCCATATTCTGTAAGTGAATTGAGAAATATACACAGAAGCAGATATGAACTGAAAGTGGGGTTTTATTGCTAGAGAAGTGTAAAGAGAAAGCCCAGCCCAGACTGTGCATTGTGGCATTCTCTCTCAGAACTTACCTCCTATCCTTTGCTAGGTGCCATGCTTTCAGAAGTGATATTCCTAGCAAGTCAAGTAGGCTTATTATCATTTATTAAGCAGTCTGCATTTAGCCCTCTCTATAACCCTAGAAAAGGTGGTAGGTAGGATTGCCATTACAGCGATGAGGACACTGAGCCTTAAAATAATTAATTTTCCCAGGGATATATAGCTTGTAAAAGAACAAATTGGGATTCAAATCCATATCTGCCTGAATGTAACACTCTTGCTCTGATCCCACACCTAAAGAACATCTTTGCCTTTTTCAGACTCCCATTTGGAGGGTCAATGTACTGATTGAGCTCAGATTATATCCAACATAACGTTGGGAAGAGAATGCATTCTGGATAGATGGGAAAGGACATTTGTCATTCAGACAGAATATGTGCCTAAGGGGAAGGGAAGTTGGTGTGGGGTAGGAATTATTTTACCCTTGAGATTGTTGTATACCCTAAACACAAGGCAAGCTCTCCACACAAACCCCTTTCAGCTGGCTCAATCTTAACACCATGGGAAGTGATTACTGCTGATTCAAGTGTAGTTTCTATCCCCCATGATCTATAACAGTAATGAAGGCTCAGGAGTCAGACTCTTTGGATTCAAATCTCAACTGTACTATTGACTGATGGCGTGAGCTTTAAAAGGCTACTTAACCTCTTTGAATCTCTGTTTCCTCAGTTCTGCGTTAAGACTAATAGAAGTAGCTACCTGCATTATCTGAAAATTAAATCTGATTATATAACATGCTTTAAAAAGTGTTTGCCACATAACAAGCTGTCAGTAAAGTCTGTCTACAGTTGAGGCAGTGTGGTGGAGTGAGAGATCATAACATCAAACCAGACCACCTAAATTGAACCCCAGATGTACATCATACTAATCTGTGGCCTTGGGAACATTTCTAACCTTTTCTGTGTTGTCCTTTCTTAATGGTATATAGTTTCAGGGTTTTTGTAAAGTCTGAGGTTATATATATATATATATATATATACACACACACACACACATACATACATATATATACACACATACATACACATATATATACACATATATATATACACATATATATATACATTCACATATATATATATACATACATATATACACATACATACATACGTATATGTATGTGTGTATATATATAATACTTAGAGCAGTACCTGGTACTCCCTTAGCACTAAATAAGCATTTTTAAAAATAACATATTCGGAGAGTTTGGGTCAGAGAGTAAAGACAATAAGAATCGTACTTCCAAACCCCATCTTTGTTGACCCCAATCAATCTCTGCCACCATGAACCACGGAACTGATCTCTTCAGTGCTATTTGTGACTCCTTTCCAAGACCTCCCCACCCTCGATAGCTATTTTGAAATGTCTCTTAACTCCACTACAACTGCACAGGGGACCCACTCTAAAAAGTTGAATTCGCATGACATGCAAGTTTAAAAAACCAAACATTTCTTTTTGTAGGTGTCCCGTCATGGCGGGTGGACTATTTTCCATTGATAAAAATTACTTTTTCGAACTTGGAACATACGACCCTGGGCTTGATGTCTGGGGTGGAGAAAATATGGAGCTCTCATTCAAGGTATTACCAGGCGGTCCTCAAATTCTTTCTACAATTAAGAGTTTATCATTTGGTTTCATTTTACTAACATAATCAGCTATGGGACTGTCTCTGGGAAGAAATTTCACAGAAACTTTAGGGTCTGTAGATGAATGTTTTTCTATCCCAGATTGAATTTGGAAGAATCAATAGCTCCCATGAAATTTATCAGAGTTCCCTAGTATTTTATAACACTGTCTCTACATCTGAATATAGGGGGAATATTGTCTGCCATTTGACCTAAATGATGTGAGATTCATACTTCATACAAAATATCTCCAAGAACATTTTTCTGATATATCAGAAGTAATGAAAGCATTCAGTAATGGGTCATCTTAGTGCAAGTGACAGAGGTACAAAAAGTGCCTTTAGAGCAGGCCATCAACAGGTGATGTTGCAGCAACTTTGGACATCTCAGACAGCTCTGGGTATTTATGGTCATTGATCAACACCTAAGAAATCCTTGGCAGTAGCCAGAGTGAAGAGAATCCAAAAGGCAACTGTTTTCTTAGGGAGTGGGTTGGTATATAGTAAAAGGGGTATTACTTTGAGCTCATTTTCAAGTTGTGTCCCATTAAGTTATATGGATCACCCCAAGATGTAAGGAGGGAAAATTGGAAAAAAAAAAAAAAAAAAAAGGAAATACATACTCCTTACCCTGATCCAACCAAAGCAGGACTTCATACGATATATTTTATACACTGGGATTCTGTGAGAATTTCTTTATTAAAAAAAGATGTACACTGCAGGGTAGGGAAGAAAACCATATATAGTTTACAAATCCTAAAACGCTCCACAGCAATGTACAAAGCTAAATAAACCTGTTGAGCTTAATTTGAAACCATTGAAAAAGATTTTAGACGTTGACAGTAGTCCTTCAAGCTGGGAGTGGGGGGAGGGGGGTGGTCACCAGGTGGTTCCTGTCATTGTTAATTGCCCATGAATTGTGGGCAGTCATGTGATAATTGATGCTTCCTATCAAACTGTTACAGGTATGGATGTGTGGTGGTGAAATTGAGATCATTCCCTGTTCCCGAGTAGGCCACATATTCAGAAATGACAATCCATATACCTTCCCCAAGGACCGGATGAAGACAGTAGAGCGGAACTTGGTTCGGGTTGCTGAGGTCTGGCTTGATGAGTACAAGGAGCTATTCTATGGCCACGGGGACCACCTCATAGACCAAGGGTTAGATGTTGGAAACCTCACCGAACAACGGAAACTTCGAAAGAAACTAAAATGCAAAAGTTTCAAATGGTATTTGGAGAATGTTTTTCCTGATTTGAAGGCTCCCATTGTGAGGGCTAATGGTGTGGTAAGTTCAAGGAGCAAGTTAAATTGTGAGTCCATAAATATTAAATTTAAAAACTCTTGAAAAAGTGTGGAAAAGAATGAAGGATTACACTATAAATAAATATCCAATATGAGGGCAGATGAGACAGAGCATGGTTAAGGATTAAATATAGGTGAACTTAAGGGAGGCTTTTAGGCAGCTACATTCATTGATTAATTCGGCAAGTACCTACTGGATATCAATAAACCACACAGTATTTCAGAACTGGATTATAGGGTAAATATGTATAAAGTAGACGTGATGCCTATTTGTGGAGCTTAAAGGTGTGTAAGGGAAACCATGTACAAATATGTAACGCTTAAATAAAAAGTAAAATGGCTCTAATTTAGGGAACTGGTCCCTAGTGACCAGTCCTTCTAAGCTAGAATATTCAACTCTGAGGAGATATTGAATGCTAGCCCTCAAAGACAAGGGTCAGCCAAACTTCAAAAAAGAGAGCCCTAGGCAGAGGATGCCCCTTGTACAAAAACTCTAAGTTAGATGACTGTCTAGGCACTCAAGAACCAGAAAGAAGATGAATGTTGTCAGGGTGTGAAGGAGAAAAGAATGGCAACAGATGAAGAGGGAGAGGAAGGAAGAGTGGTCCCATGGGTCCTTATAGGCAGACTAAGGATTCTCCTTTCCCTTTCCCTTTCTTTTTCTTGTTTCTTACTTCCTTTCTTTTTCCTTCCTCCCTCCCTCCCTCTCTCTCTCCTGCTCTTTCTTCCTTTCCTTCTCTTTCTTCCCCTTCCTTCTCTTTCTTTCCTCCTTCCTTCCTTCCTTCCTTCCTTCCTCTCTCCTTCCCACCCTCCCTCCCGTCTATCTTTTCTTTCTTTTCCTTTCCTCTCCTTTCCTTTCCTTTTCTTTCTTTCGTTCTCTCTCTCTCTCTCTCTCTCTCTTTCTTTTCTCTCCTGAATGTAATAGGGAGCTATTGAGTAGGGTTAAGATTGGGATGACATGATTTAATTAGATTTTCACAGATTTCAAATGGGAACTGAAAATAAAAGACAATGACAGAGAAAATTCCAGGGCACAACATAATGTACCAAAAAGGAAGAAACTGAGCTAGACAGGTTGGACACAGTACAAAATCTATGAACTAAAGCAAGAAAGTAGAGAAACTGGATGAAAGCCATTCCAAGCCCATTCTAGGAGTGGGGTTTAATTCGAAGAGGATGGCAAGATGTGAGGATACTTATCATAAAATGAGTTTAGAGGTGATTAGTCAAGACTTGACCTAGAGCTTTTCCCAGTCATGCATATTTTTAATCCATGTTACTGCTTTCTCATTTAATTTTTATTTATAAATATTCCCAGCATTATTTTATTTTCTTTCAGAGTTTTCTTTTTCTTCATGCAAGAGGTTCTCAGACTTGACCATCAGTAAGCCTGCTATTTTAGGCCACGTTTTTTTCAATTCTCCCTAGAAAGTGAATTACACAAACCAATCACTCTCTGTCTAGGAAAATTCCTGATGGCAAGGATGTAGTAGAGCCATTCTCCCAGTGTAGGGAAGATCCTGGAAGAGTATAAAAAAGAGGAAACTTGAAAATTCAATTGGCAAATAGTAAAAGTGATCTGTTTGTAACATAATGTAGTATAAAATGATCATTTTTATAGGTCAAAATAGAATAGCAGCTATTTCAGGTGGTTTATCCTGATATTTTATTTCTAGGTAACTCATTAGGGAGAACACCGTGGATTTATACACTGTTCAAATTATTTGTCTGTAAAATAAACTGACACTTTTTTTTTAAAATTCCAACTCCTGAGTAAGGAAAAAAGAAATTCTCACCATATTCTGTCCTAACACAGAATCTCAGCAAGAGCATTACTGAACTTTAACCACCAGAGGGAACTAAAAAACTACCTTTTGCCTCCTCTGTGAGGCTAATGTGTGTAAGAGTTCCCATGAAATTTTTGAAGAGCTCTTCTATAAACAGCCTGCTGATGCCTGAGCTATAATATATTAAAATGCACAAAGTATTTTTAAATTATTTTTTTGAATTCTATTTGTTGCCTTCCTCAGACAAATTACAATCAAGATGCCATTGGCTTCTCTTTGAAGCAACTAGTAGGGAGCATTATTACCACTTAAAAAAAAAAGAAGAAGAAGAAGAAGAAGAAGAAGAAGAAGATCTTTCACTAGGCATTTCAGACTTAAGATTAACTGAACCATTATTTTAGGTGGAGAGTCTTGAAAAATCCCAAGAAAATATTTTACAATTTAAATCCAGTGAAAGGGTTTTTGTTTGTCTTCTTTTCTTTTTTATAAGAACCGATCATTTATTGTGGAACCAAAAATGTTTGATGAATAAAAGAACCTCACTAACAATGTGTCTTTATACACATTGGATTAAATGGTTAGTAAGCAGCCTATAGCCTAATGTTTAGCAAATGCCGTGATAAACTGTGGGGAACTCCACCTGCTAAATTGGAAAACGGAAGAATTCAAAATGGATAAATTTTGAAAAACAATTGAAAAACTTACATACTGCCTGGTGAAAAAAAAAAGATTGAAATGGTTTACATTAAAAACACAAATATAATTTTTTAAGTTTATTTATTTATTTTGAGAGAGACAAAGAGAGAGCATGAGCAGGAGAGAGACACAGGGGGAGAGGGGGAGAATCTCAAGCAGGGATCCATGCTCAGCATGGAGCCTGAGGCAGAGCTCAATCCCAGGACCCTGGGATCATGACCCGAGCCAAAATCAAGAGTCAGAGGCTCAACCTACTGAGCCACCCAGGCGCCCCTGAATACAAGTCAATGTTTAAAACCATTCGCAAGTCAATAAAGAATAACAACCCCTTAGCACTTCATAAATCGTTTATACGTGAAGAAAAACAGTTTCTCCAGAAACCTCTGATCAGGAGGAAGGGAAACAAATCTTCAGAGAACTGGGGGGAGTGGTAAGTAAGGGAAAGAAAAATCTTCTCCTTCCATCCAATGCCTTTCCATGTTTGGCAGAAGGGACTGTACAAAATAAATACAAAGTAATCAGTTAAACCAGGGGTTCCCATATACTGCTCTGGGCAAGGTTAGTTGTGCTGCCAGAAATAGGATCCCAGGGCCAAATATATTTGGCAAACACACTGCACTCCCTCGTGTAGCAGACAACTAAACATTACCATCCTAGGGGTTCTGCCAGGTTCTGGAGCAGTCCAACCTGTTCAGCTGTAGTGAAGCCAGAGTTTTCCAAACACGTGGGAAGATATTTTCTGAGTAATCCACAAATACAGAAGTTTATATTTATCTCAGTGAAAATCCAGACAACAACTGGATCGCATTTCCCTTCTTTAATCTCTAGGATTATCCTCCTTCAGTGCATTTCTATTAAATCTCTTCTCTGAAGTTGATTCCTTCTGTGTGTCCTGACCGCTCCATTAACTAGTGGTGGATTGTCTCTTCCCATATTTGTCACGTTAAATTGTGAATAGAGCTTTCTTTGAAGATTTCTGATGGAAATTCTGTCCTTCTAGAGTTCTTTTCCATGCCAGCCGCCCTAGAAGTAACCACCCTGGCACTATTTTTATGCCTGTCAAAGTTCCTATCCAATGCAAGTAGTTCACCTTGCATCTCAAACCCAAATGAAGGTCAATGCAAGGTTCAGATTCCCAAGGGAGAATCTAGCTTCCCTGTTGTCTCCCTGTGCCACTGGGTAAATTGTTTTCCCCAGGACACCATTCTAGTGAGGGTCTACAGTTGTCCACCTTTATGTGAAAGACTGCAATCCCAACTCTCTGGCTTGTCCATGCCCAAGTTTTTTCTCCTGTCCTTACAATATCAGTCCATTGCTTACCAGCATTTGCGATTTTTCCACTTGCTAAAAGGTTTTGTTTTGTTTTCTGCATTTGGTGGTCCCTGAATATTTGCCTTACTTTCTTGCAACCTAAGCTATGCATGTAAAAGTGAGGACCAACCAGTGAGCATGCTGTTATGAAGGCTCACAACTCTGTGAGCTGGACAGTTGCATCATAAAGCACCCCGGATTTAGAGTTCTGTGTTAGGCACGATAGAACAGGAAAGGGCACAAATAGTGTCCCTGCCAACAAAGACTTTCCCCCCACTCCCAGCTCAGAAGGCTTTCCTGAGTGTAGATTTGACTCTACACAGCTCTTCTAGAAATCTAAGAAGTCTAAATCGCCCTATTAACTCACCATCTCATTAGCCTTCCCCAAGATGTCAAAGAGGGCAAGAGAATCAACATTTTTCTGCATTAAATGGTGACTTATAGAAAGCTGCCTCCATATTTGACCCTGTAAATCCACTAAAAACCTGGGGGGCCTGCCAGATAGTGTCTTTAAGCTTGGCTCTGTACTAGCTTTCATGACTTTCCTATAATGAATTGTAGCTTGCCTGAGTCATTAGGAAGATTCTGACAGGGAATCAGCTGGACTCTGCTGTTCTTTGAAGGACTCCATTTATCTATGATTCAGTGCCTAAGCAGTGAAATAGCTTGGAGGGGTCAGCCAGGGAACAGAGCCCATAACTGTTGGTTTGATTAAATTGCAAGTATGTGCGTTGACTTTTAATGTATGCATCAGAAAAACTTGAGACAAGAAAATAACTACTTCTCATGCTACCTTTTGCTCATTCCCTATTCAGCATTCCAGGCAAGGGTTAATTAAAAGCTTCTGTTTGTTGGCTCTGTGGCTGAATCATAGGCCTAAATTGACAGATTGAAGCTGTACTTTAGCAAGATTACATTATGTCTCTGTTAGAGATAGCAACCAATAAAATCGTATAGTGTTAAGTAATGCTAAGCTATCAACTTAACTATCTTTTAACCTTATTATAGTTTTATGGCCTGTGTTTTCTGAATGTCTTGTTCTACTTCAAAATATTTTTTTCTTAATGCATATTTTATATTTTGCTTCCTAGCTTATTAATGTGGCCTTGGGCAAATGCATTTCCATTGAAAACACCACAGCCACTTTGGAAGACTGTGATGGAAGCAGCAAGGTACCTGGGCTGGGTTTTCTCTCTCATAGGTGCAGTGGATAGATGGCCCAGGTGTAGGTGATAAGTGCAGGGTATGGCACATTTACTGCTCGCTTGAGAAATTTATTTTCGCTTTTACAAACAATAATTAATTTATAAATTTCTACATAATCATACGCTTGGCGATAAGAGAGCCCACAACTAAACGTACAGACAGCGAGCAAGGGAGTAAAAGTGTGGGTACTGAAGTCAACCCACCAGGGACCCAATGCTGGCTCCACGGCTTTCGAAAGTGTGTTAACTTTGCAAACCCTTTAACCTTTAGGTAAATAGTCATGATAACAGTCCCTCCCCCTAAAACAGGTTTGAAGATGAAATTATGTGATACCGATGAAGCATGTAGAACGATATTTAACACTTAGTGCTCCACAAATGTTCACTGTTATAATGATAAAGACACAAAATGTGAAAAATTTAAAAAAAGTTATGTATAAAGATAAAATAATAAAGGAAATGAAGGAAGAACATATTTTTAAATAATCTAAGGGAGAAATTTTGTTTTGATTCAGTCCCCTCCTCCCCATTCTCATACATATAAAGGAGCATAATGCAAATTACATAATCCATGATCCATGATCGAAAACCCTTCAACAAATCTCTGACAAACTCAGAACACAATGGATAGGGGAGGAAGGAGGGCTCAGGAGCACAGGGCAAGGACTCTGCAGTGCTGGAGGTGAGCTCTGAGTGATGGGACCTCCCTCTTCAACATGCGTTCCCTACCCATTCTCATTCTGTGGGGATATTATTGGTTTGGGTGCCAAATAAAACTCATAGGAACATCAGTACATGAGTACAATGCAGCTTCCTAAAATTGTAGATCACACTTTGGTGGAGAAATCATTTTGTGATGACAATCTAGGCTTGCCCAGACTTTGACTTAGAGACATTGCCTATATATATATATATATACATATATATATATGTTTATTTAGTTTTGACAGAGAGAGAGACAGAACATGAGCGGGGGAGAGGCAGAGAGAGAGGGAAACACAGAATCCAAAGCAGGCTCCAGGCTCTGAGCTGTCAGCACAGAGCCCGATGCAGGGCTCAAACTCACAGACTGCAAGATCACGACCTGAGCCGAAGTCAGACGCTCAACCGACTGAGCCACCCAGGCACCCCAAGACATTGCTTATATTTTTGAGCACATTTCCTCTCCACTCTTAATTCAAAGCTGCTACTAGAAGAAAGGCATCTTTGTCATCTGTGTTGCTATAATTCAGCTAAGGATTATAAACTTGAAGCTAAGGGAACTCTCTTTTAATTAGGAAAGAAGGGAGGTAGAGGGAAGAGAAATGTGTCAAAAATCATTTGAAATACACAACTTGCATATTAACCATTCAGAGAGGAAATAAAGTCATAAATTATAAAACCACAAGTAGTCCGAATCATATGAAAGCAAAATATTATTTAAGTCAGTCCTTCAAGACTCATTATTTTAGTGATTTTCCATGCCTGATTAAACCAGTATTTTATCTGAAGACCCAAATTGTAGTCTGGATAACCACTGAGCCTCTCAAGGACATACTAGGAGGTGAAAATATGAATATGCAGCCCCCTGCTTTCAAAAAAAAAAAAAAAAACACCCATCTCCCTTTTTGTCTTGTTACTCATTTTTAGCTTCTGCTTCTTATAGTTTGTTTGAGTAATAAGAAGTAAGGGAAAGTTGGAGGAAGTTAACTTATCTGGGGCCGAATTAACTAAACTTTATACCAAGCCAGTTAATAACATTCATCCAAAAAAAGCACAAAAGGAATAAATTTCTAGGATTAACCACCAAGCTCTATCCTTCACCTTACCTAAAAAGTCCCCTATTAGCTTTTCATTAACTATTACCTTTTCAACCAGTTGAGATGTCCCTTCTAAAGGTAATATCTAGCTTCTCTTTGTAGCCACCTCACTTCCTTGTACTATGGCATAAGACCATGCATCTCAAATTTTAATGTGCACACAAATCACCTGGAAAGTTTGTTACAATACAGATTCCGATTCAATAGTTCATGATGGGGCTGAGAGTCAGGCGTTTCAACTACCTCCCCGGTGATACTGATGTTGGTCCAGGGAGTACCCTTTGAGTGGTGAGGTCTAACCCAATGACAAGTGTGATAATCTAACTTACATCTCAGTTACATTACAAATGATTCACTAGATAAAAACATTTAGATAGATTTTACCAGAAGTCTATTTTTTATGTTTATATTGGTGCAAAACAACAGACGTCCCCCAGACCAAGAGCCATAAAGTAATTGACCAGACAGATAGTACTAGGTTGTAAATAACTGGAGAAAGGACTTATAAAAATCTAAAACCTGGTTTAAATACCTGAAACAGTATTTACTTTAGACTTCAGCAACTCTCCCAAACTGGACTTCTCCAAGAGTAATTCTTGGGAACTAGGGGATGCTAACAGAGCAGAGCCCGATGAGTCTTTCTGCTATCAGCAAAGAAAGATTTTTGACATTGCTTACATTAGAAACATTTTTTACCCTTAAGAAAGATTGTGGACCTTTCCTACAAAGCCTCTAGGAGTCCAGTAATCTGGATACTCTTAAAGAAGCATAATCATTTCCACCAAAGTAATTTTGGGCTGTGACTTAGACCTCCTTGTAGCCCTAATGGCTCCAGGTGGTTTGAATGTTTCACTGCCTCAAAACACCAGGCTTATCTGGGGTTCCGAGTTACCTGAAATGACCTCCGTTTGCGCCTATGTACTAACTGCACTAAATAATTTTTATTATTGCAACTCACATTTATTGAGGGCTTACTGTGTGGTAAATAAACACCTAGCAGTCATTACCTCAACTCTGAGATACACGCTGTTGCTATCCAACTTAAAAATGACAAGAATGAAATGCGATATGGTAATAGTATGCCCGTACTGTCCGAACTGAAAGTGGCAATACCAGGATTTGGGTACAAAACATTTGATCAGAGTGCCCATCTCCTTAACCATTGCTAACAAAACTGTGAAGCAAAGACCCTACCTGTGTTTGTTGCTGAAAGTGACCTTTTCTTTATTCATTTCCCGACAGCTTCAGCAATTTAATTATACCTGGCTAAGACTTATTAAACATGGAGAGTGGTGCTTAGCTCCAGTCCCTGATACCGGGGCCCTGAGGCTGCACCCTTGTGATAACAGAAACAAAGGGCTAAAATGGCTGCATAAATCAACATCAGTCTTTCATCCGGAACTGGTAAGCAAAATATCTGTACCTCTTCTTTATCACAAATCCAACTTCCAATTAAAGGGGACATAAAACTCTCATTGTCGGCTTCCTCACTCAGAACCTTTAAATGTGTTTGTGATGATCGAGGCAATATAGAAGTTCATACAGAGAGATAAACAGATATATTTTTTTTTTATAAATTGGCAAGTCTTTTTTCTTTTACAAAATTTATTTCAGGTAGGTTGTTTTAAATATAAGTCACCGGGTTCCTTGGTTACATTACTATCAGCATCTTTGTTTCTGTAAGTCATTTGCCTCAGTCAACTAACAGCAGCAAAAATAATGCTTATGGGCTAGAACTGGTTCTCAATGGTCACCAGAAAAGCCTATAAGGAGAGTATATGGGGAAAACAAGAACCAGCGTGCTTTCTACAAGGCCTGCAATTTAGGATGAATCCGGTTTTTTTGACATTCTGCCTCCTTTCCACAAGGGGTGACTTTTCCTCATCCCCCACCCTGGTTACCAGAGACCTGGCTCTCAACAGGTGTTGGAACCAGCTCCCACCAGCTTGTAGGAGCTAATTGTGCACTAACTTCACATTCAATGACATCACACTGGTAGCTTGAAACAAGCCATGATGGGAGTATTACATAAACCCATGCTACAGATCTGGGGGTGTTTGTCCAGAGGTCCAGCTGTTAATATTTCCTAGACCACCCCTGCTATAACTTCTTCATTCTCAAAGTCCTGACAGTTTTCCTCAATGGTATTTTTTAAAGTTTATTTATTTCTTTTGAGAGAGAGAGAGAGAGTGTCTGTGTGTGTGTGTGTGTGTGTGTGTGTGTGTGAGTGATGGAGGGACAGAGAGAGAGGAAGAGAGAGAACCCCAAGCAGCCTCCCTGCTGTCCGCACAGAGCCTGACACGGTGCTCGATCTCATGAACTATGAGATGATGACCTGAGCCAAAACCAAGAGTCAGATGCCTAACTGCCTGAGCCACCCAGGCACCCCTTCCCCAATTCTATTTTAACAAGATATCAAATCGTAAGCTTTGGTGTAAGATCTTGGGGTGGCAAGAATAGTTTCAGGAGGGCCTTCCTAAAGTCTCTACTATCTCACTAGCAAGTAGCCATCAAATCCACAAAATGTACTGGGTGCATGAAGACCATCATTTTGCTCAGGCCTATCCCCAAAGTCAGCACGCTTCTTTTTCTCCTTAGAGTGCCTCCATTCCTTTTGATGTCACAGCCAGTGACCACTCCCTTCATGACAGTTTTCTTCCCGCTCAGGATCAAAACCAGGGTCTGAGCAACATGCTTCCCAATCTTCCTCCCTTTTAATTTTCTCTGTTATATTTCAGTTCCTTCTGGACATTTTTTTTTCCTTGTTAGTGATAATGGCTCTTGTTGACTTATTCAGAAAAATGAAATATTACTAGTGTACAAGTTACTAATTTTATATTTCATGGTGTTGGGAAAATGCATAAACATCTATTGAATATTCTCTTTGGCTTCCTTAACCTTATGCCAAACAAAGCAGGAGGTGTTGGGGGAGGTGGTGGGTGCAGGGGAGAGAAAGGATGAGAATGAGAACACATTTTTCATCTCCAGAAGTGAATCTGTTACCAGGGAGAAAAATTCAGGCTGGTGAGAAAATATTTAGGAGTAAGCAGCCCTTAAATCACATAGGTCTTATTTACAAACTGGCTTGACCCCATTGAGAACTTAAGCCTTCATTAGCTGATTTTTATACAGGCTTAATTTTGGTCCCTCTAAATGGTAAACCAGTTTGTAAAGAGAGTAATTTAATTAAGATAGCAAAAATTGGATAGCTGTTTCCCGACATTGGTTGTGCCTGTGACTTTGTATCATGCCACATAGCTGCCTTCTGCCTTCGGTTCCCCATTTCCATGCTGCTAGATGTTATGGAGATGAATGTCTTAATAATAGTCTTCCTTATTTTTTCAGTGTTTTGGTAGTTTTTATACTAAACCTCCTGAATCCTCCAAAGCATGTTAAGAGAAATGGAGAATACGACTATGAGTATCAAGAACATATCTTTTCTTTTAGCATTAGGAGTTGAGAGCTTCATGGAAGGAAGTAGGGTAATAGTGAGTTTGACCCTGAATACCAATGCATTGTTAAAATGATACATTTCCAACCTGCATTTCAAAGATGTTCTCTAAGCCCACCCACCCAAATGCTCTGGATTATGGACACCTAAAAGGAAATCATTTCATAGGTAGCTTCTAAATACTGGGGCATGGAATGACCCTCCACTACTGGTTCCCTCATCAAGTGTCTTTAGGTTGGGGACAAGTTGTTCAGTTACCACTTTATAATCCACTGGCAGAACATTGTAGATAATCCAGGATGATTTTGCTCAAGGCCAACTCCTTTACAAAACCTTGAGCATACTCAAACATCATCTTACCAGAGTCCTACAGGATGACAATGTTTTTGTAGGAACACCTTTAAAACAAACTATTATGAAGCCACCCCTGTTTGATATATTCTTTTGAATAATTCAAAACAATGTACGTATGATTAAGACTACCTTTGTCATAGTCATGGAAAATTGAGAGAATTAAAAGGTGAAAAAATATATAAAGCCATAAGCATGTTCTAAATTGGTTATCCATTATTTCTAGGATATTCAATAAATATTAACCAATAATAGAACTTCTCTGAAATACCTTTGACTTTTTTCTAACTACCTCTGGATTTTCTGAACATCAGGAATCATGTACTATCAGAGATTATGGTGGAAAGCTTATAAATATATACATCATTTCTAGCACTTTGTATTCCAAGTTTGCATTATAAGGTATGAACTCAATTAAGACATTAACTAACTCACTTTTTGCAATGGGTATTTTTTCATGATCACCATCAATTAGAGAACCATCATCTATCAAATATAGTAAATGCCGTATGGAATTATTTTCTTTAAATAATAGAGTTATCAAACCTGTTGTCAGAAAATAAATCTTTTGCCTCCTCCCTGAGGAAGTCGTAAAAGTCTTAACAGCCTTGTAGCTTGGCAAAGTGAGATAGAGACAAATTTAATACAGTCTAAAGACTGTGTGCATATTGTTAATTTAGGCAAGAAGAATTCCTGAGGAATCAAAAATATAATTATCTTTTTTTTATTAGTTTGTATTTCTTTATATGGCAGTTGTCAAATTCATTCTGTGGCTCATTCCAGATTCTCTTTCTTTCTAGGTGAATCACATTGTTTTTGGAAACTATCATCAGTTGTTATGCTTAGAAGGAAATGTTTCTCAGAAGACCCTGAAAGTTGGTGCTTGTGACCCAGTGAAGCAGTATCAGAAGTGGAAATTTGAAAAATATTATGAAGACTAAAGAGCAACTAATATTTTTTTATCCAGTAAACCCATTAGACACTGAAAATTACAGTGGAGGTGGGGACTGTGTTTCTCCGTGGTAGTTTACATTCTCAAAATTAATAGCCTTTGAATAGGAGATTAAAACACCCACAATAGTTAAGAAACCAAGAGTGAGCTCAGGGAAACAGTCTAACATTGGATTGGAGTCCTTCTTCAACTCTAGGTGGCCTTTTGAATTGCTGCTTCCTGTCCTGTGCTGGACCTCAGCCTGCAAGCTTCCCTATGTGATCAAACAGGTAACTGGAAATGAAGCCAAAAGTACTGGAGGAAGCACAGTGATATTCACGATGACTGAGTCTGATAATAACCAGCTCCTTGGGCGTCACAAGTTGGTATAATCAATGAGAACCTAGACCTTTATTTACTGTTTTTAATAAAACAATGACTTGAGTTCCTATGGTGAAAAGACCTTAGAAACACACACAGATGCCGTCTTGATGAAGTCCCTTCCAATTACACTCATGTTCGCCTACCAGTGTGAAGAGTATCAATATCATACTCCCCAATGGTAGAGCTTTAATCTAGATGACTACATAATGTTATTTTGTTTTTTCCCCATATGAGTCAATGGAAAAAATTTTCAGTGAGGAAGTCAAATGCTGATTCAATTCTAGATATACACATTGTTTTAATTCATTTTGTGCTTTTAAAGCTACACTTAAAAAAAAAAAAACAGTCTTATTAGCAACCTCCTAGACCTATGTGGATGTTAAAAAGGAAAGAAAAAAGGCAAAGAAAAAGACTGGGTGGGTCACAGTACACAGTAGTCACGAAAAATACACTTAATCGTTGAACACGCTCTAATGCAAGATCAGATAAGAGGAGCTGAAATAAATAAAGCAGAAATAGAGCAATGAGGGGCACCTGGGTGGCTCTGTCAGTTAAGCCTCTGACTCTTGATTTAGGCTCAGGTCATGATCCCATGATGGAATAGAGCCCTGCATCCTGCTTGGGATCCTCTCTCCCTCTCTCTCTGCATTTCTCCTGCTTGTGCTGTCTCTCTCTCTCTCAAAATAAATAAATAAATAAACAAACATATTTTTTTTTAAAAAAAGAAATAAAGCTCTGAAAAATATTAAAGATTTATATAAAATAGTATTTTAGATTTAACAGCATTCACAGGGTTGAAATATGTTTAAAAAGCTCTAAAAGATTCCAAAGTAGAAATAAAATGAAGTAAACATAATGAAAGGGGAAGAGAATAAGAATATACAACCCTTAGGAAGAGAGTTAAGAAAAAAATTGATCTAGACTTGGCCAAAAAAGAAAGGGAATATAGCACCTCTATGGGGTGGGGTGGGAGTGGGGAATGAGGCCATAGATGTGGACCTAGTGATAACACCGATAAATTGGGGACAAAGTCCAATTTTTCTTTGGTCCAAACTGAGCTCCTAATCTTAGGGATGCCAATACTTAGGCATACTAGAAAAGGTTTTAGAAATCCTAGTATCTTTTATACTGGTTTTTTAGTAAGAAAATTGATACCCAAAAGATGAATTATGTGTCTAAAAATCCCACACCAGTTAGTGAGAGATGATGATTAGAATTTGGATCTCTAAAGAGAGGGCTCATTCCACTGCCCCAAGCCACTGGCCCAAACAAATCTGATCTAGAGCATTCTTAAGATAGAGATACATAAAGCTTTTCGCTGGAGTTGGGTCTCTGGAGGATAACCATGCTATACGCTTGTTAATATAAAAACAAATGAAACTTTGTTCAGTCGAGCTGATGGTAAAACTGGGCATCTTCATTCTGACTTCCTATTTAAAATTTAATTTTATCTCCCAATTAATTACACAAAAGCGGAACTATAACTATGACTCAGAAGGGAAAATAGGTTTGCCTATTTGCATCGTATTTAAGATGTTTTGTTCTGATAACTGACATTGCAGATGAGATAAGAGAATGACTAGAAAATGAGATAATTCTTTTCAAAACGGATAAAACACAAGCCAGTTGCCAAAGGACTAACTGAATTGCTGACCCAAACTGAATCTGCTGAGTGCCTCATGCAATTATTTGTGTGACTGCAAAAATGTTGAAAGGTTTTATTTTATTTTTTTCCCCCAGTGTAAAAACTCTCTTTTTATTCAAAAAACGTTTCCATGAAAAACATCAACTCTGTTCAGAAAAAGACGAATTATGGCTTGGATTCACTTATCTTTGGGCATACCAATGAAAGAAATTGGAATGTTTTTCACAAAAAAAAAAAAAAAAAAAAAAAAAAAAAACCAAAACTTCTATAGTCTGTTTAGTACACACTCTCCCTGACTTCACCATGACATGCTCATAATATGAAGCTATATTTGAATCCATACTGTCAATATCACAGAGGATTATTTTCATATGTGACACGTTTATTCTTAGAAAGAATTTTAAAAACAGCTTTTACCATGTATTTTTCTATTACTCTGAGATTCAAGCAATGAATCACTCGTTAGAAATCTTATAGACCTAAATTTAAGAGTATTGACTGTGAAATCTCCTACCAACATTTTTTAAGCATTATCCTCTAAATTCTATTTTTAGAAGACTATAGTAAAGGAGTAAATGCTACTAGGTCTCTAGTACTTCTAGTGAGAAACCTTGAATGGGACACATTAGGGTCCTCTTCAGCTCTAAATCCATCAGTAGGAGGCAGTGTTACAGGGACTTCAGAGTTTTCCCTGAATTGGTTTGAGTCATTGCCTTTTCTTAGAAAAGCGTCTATACATTTTGTTACTTTAAACACAAGCATAGTTTTGGTAATATTTCACAGGACTTGTTTGATCAAAAGCTAACTTACCAGACCATCAAAGTACTTCTGAACCTTTCAGTTTGCCCAGTTTCTTTCTCTTTTTCAACAGTTACCCAGAACTTCTCCCTAAAAGATGACAGAGCTGTTGTTGGTACAGCCATGTTTCATTACTAGCATCGAATTTGCTCATTTCTGTCTGCTGACGTTCAATCAGCTGTCATTCACAGGGCCCCCAAACCACCATATGCCATAATCACAATGTATTGTTAGCTTCTCCACAACTAATCTGGAAATATTCTCAATATGAAAAACCCTTGCTTATAGTATCGCCTTAGGGATTGTAGAGGGGTAAAAAGATACCAGCTATTGTACGTAGGAATTCAATCTCTCCAGTCCACCTTGATTTTATGAATGGCTTAGAATGGTTTTCAAGGGGCTCTCATGTAAGAGAGTAGGGTTGAGGCCAGCCAGCCAGTACCATTTTATTTGTTTTAACAACTTTAACTTCCCATTCAAACACAGAAAAGAAATATGCCGCAGGTGAGGGTCCCAATATCTTCCATAAAAAACAAGGAATTTACAGAGAATAAAGGGAAAAGAGATGAGAACTAATTATCTTTGAATATCTTTGATGTGCTAGGCACTGTTTATGCCCCATCTCACTGTTGTGCACAACTCCATGAGTTAGGTCTTTTTCTCCCCAATATGCAGACAAGGAGGATGGCTGAGAGGGATTGTCTAAGATCATCCCACGAGTAAGAGATTAAAATTTAGTTTCCATTCTGTCTGAAGAAGAAGAAGAAGAAGAAGAAGAAGAAGAAGAAGAAGGAAAAGGAGAAGGAGAAGAAGATGGAAGAAAAAGAAGATAGAAGAAGAAGGAGGAGGAGGAGGAGGAGGGGAAGGAGGAGGAGGAGGAGGAGGAGAAGCAAAGAATCTCTTTGACTACAGCATGCTGCTATGATTTGTTTTTTAAGTAGAGAGGTCAACTCAGGTGGACTCAGTTAAAATCCCTTCATTGTGATGTCAAGCTTCTTAGGTCTTTCTTGGCTGTTGTATAGATAGGATAAAAGGCTACATCCTTTCTGTTAATCAACAGAAATGTAGGCTTAAGGTTAGCTACTCCCACATGCTTTGCAATAGTCCATCTCCTTGACTTCGTGGAGGACATACTCTTTTCCATTTCCTATAACATATATGAGAAGGAGAAGCAGACATAGAGAAATTGTTTCTCTGTAAATAATACTGCCAACCCTTTCTTCTACCAACCATTAATCAAAGCTGAAAGATTGTCCAGTTTGAACAGAAGTGGGAAGTAAAAAATTGAAGGGTCCTTTAATTTAAAATACAAACCAAGTCTTGTAACTTTTACTACATTGTGCAGATTGTCACCATAGTGCTTCTACAACTTTTGTGTAGGTTATTCAAACATTGCTACAAGCTGCATGCCTTGAAATGAGAAAAGGAACAGTAACCAAAGCTGATGTACACAAAATATTTATTTCTGGCAAACAGCCATTCCATGGACAGGTTTGAGTAAGCCAATGTAAAGCATTATCTATGCCTGCTGAGGTTTAATGGCTATTTCAGGTGTTGGTGGTCCTAAAAGAAAGGACCTAAAAGAAAGGGGAGGGGGGGAACCCCGTCACAACAAGCAGATTTAATGCCTCTGTTTTCAACCTAATGGGGCAGCTTATAGTTACCATCCCAATTAGGGTCTGTTTGCAAGCTTATGTGAATCATCACTTTGCAAAAACATACAGGAAAGTTCTCATTTTTCAGTAGATAGAGCAAGTTTCTAATATGTTGCATTTCTAATGATGATAGTTGCCATCAAATAAGTAACAATTTTTTTGATAACAAAGGCTTTTTATTTTATTATTGATTGGTATTTGCCAGTTCAAGGATATTAGTCATAAATATCTATATAAAATATAACCTATATATAAGATATTAACACTAATTTTTGAGAGCACAGATTACTTGACCAAAAAAAATCAATCTTTGTAAATATATATGTAAATAAACGTATATTTATATAGATAAATATGTGTATATATTTATATATATATGTGTATATATAAATATACGAGGCTCTATCTCTTATGTTTTGAAGTGAGAGAAAATAAAACCAAGAGTTTCTACTCACAAATAAAGAAAATTATGAAATGTGTTTAGATATTTTGAATTATTTTAGGTGCACAGCCTTGTCTGAATCTGGCCTTCTGGACAAAAACGTCTCCAGTAGACTTTCACTCTGGGTATTGTTTTCCATACTTCAAGGGAGTAACCAAACTTTAAATTATCAAGATGCTTGTTATTCACTCAGGAATATGCACATGCCTTAATTCTCTTCCTTCAGACAACTGCCTAAATGTTGCAAGTTTTATACATATTATCTAGAAGAAGTGGGCAGAGAAACAAGAGAAGGCAAAGGTAGAGTTAATGAAAACATCTGTTCATTCTGTTAACAGAACGAGATTAAAACTATGGAGCATAAAGGAATTTAGAGTAATTTGAACATTTTGAAGTATCCGTTTTTTCCTGCCTCTGCCCAACTGAAGTCATTATAAAGAAGGAATCAAATATGTAATATTACGTTTTGAACTAAAACCGCAAATTACTTTCCAAATTCCTGTCCAAAACTCTCCCACACTGGCAGTTAATTACTAGATATCATCCTTTGATTTTGTAACTTGCCACGTATCTATCTGTTCGGTGACCGCTGCTGTTGATTACTGCCCACGTCATTGTGTTTACATTGATTGTATGGCTTAGTCGCCTCGTGTTCTTCATGAGCTATATACGGATTTTAGTATTCATATTTATTATGTTACTGTCTGATATTTTAATATTGGCAAATGTTTGCTGTAACTTTTGACATTACTTTTTATAACCCTCTTGTTTTTATAGAGCAATGAAAGTTAAGGCTTTAAAAGTAGTTGCCTTTCTCATATGGTCAAACATATTTCTTCTTTATGATACCCCAGTGCTTCATCTTTTTCCATAATTCTCTATTATTATGTATTTTAAATATTTTTTCCTATCACTTTGAAAAACTTCAATGTCCGTTCTTCATTAGAAAATGTGCCAAAAGTACTACCCCATGTGAATATGCAGAAACAATTACTATAAAAGTGTCATCATGGTTTAAATGTATTACCTTGATGACTATAAAGATATATATATATATATATATATATATATACATACATACACACACATATGTTTTTCAAGTTATTGGAATTAAGATGTATCTAAAACAAGGGCTCAGTTCCTGTAAAAATAATAAAGCTTTTTTTTATGAACATTACATATGTATCCACCAGAAATTTTTTTTTTGCAATTTTCTACACAACCATTTTAAGACCTTTTTGAAATAAATAATGCTGTTTTGATTTTAAATAAGGTGTTCTGTTGATTTCTAAACAGCATTTATGAATAATCTTTAGTAGCTGTTGATATGCAAGGGCTCTTTCTACATTTTAAAAAGCAGCTAAAGAAAATAAATTCTAGACACCAAAAACAAGGACACAAACTTTTATTGAGAGCAAGTCAGACACAGCAATTTTTTTATTTAAGTTGTAGACAGATGATAGACAGATTCGGACATATTCCATGTCTTTAAATCTAGCATTATATGAAAGGTGAATTTTATATTGACTATGAAACAGAGCTTTTTATTAATTCCTGTTCACCCAAAAACTAAGAAAAATTAAAACTCGTGTAAGGAGTATCAACATTCTCACAATAAACCAATTTCCCTCCTACCAGGTACCAGAGTCCTTCTTCCACCCTCAAAGCTTGAACCACAAAAGCAGTAAATCTTCCAGTATAATTACCAATTTGTGTTCTAATTTATCCCGTAGAGTTGTCTAATATGTCAAATATCCCTCGTGCAATCTGAATCATACCCTTGCCTTTCCTAGGTTATAAAGAATCAAACAGTCATCTAACCCCATCATGTTACTTATAATCACTCAAGTCTGTGGCCTTCGTGTAAGATGGCAGCACAGGGCAGTGGGCATTAATGTCAAAGAATAGTTTCGGTGCTCTTTTGCAACTACACTGCCTCATCCATGAGCACTAAGCATTTACTCATTGAGCTTACCCTGAAAAAGTCTTTGTTGACAAAATATTTTGTGGTTGGTTAATTTTTGGTAAGAGCACAAAGCTAAAAAAGCCACGGTTACTAGGCGTTGGATCCCCATAAGAGCTAGGTGCTTGGCCGTGTCACACTATAGATGGTGGCCGTAGACCACCCACCTCACTCAGATTCCACAGGGATTCAACACTTCTGCTGGAACAGTTCATAATATAGGCTCTGCTGATGGTAGGTTAACAAAATGCTCCTATTCCGTGATGGATAACACATTACTGTGTTTTGAAGTTAAGTGGAAAATTGTAGGGGTCATCAGTAATCCAGAAAAGAAAATAGGTTGTCCAGGTAGAATGATTTAGAGGATCTAAATAAATAGGAAATTGTCCTACTGCACTAATCTTCTACCTAAATTTATCAAGAAAGACCTGATTTCCCTGGCTTTATTCTGAGAACTTGCATTGTCAAGAATGAAATCTTTAAGTTCCACAGATGAAGAGTGACAGAACTTTTACGTGATCAGGTTGCAAAATATCTGTTTGAAAGAATAAAAGGAGCACTTCAATCTTGAATTCAAAATTGAGTCTTGTAAACAGTAAATAATAGTACATGATACCCTGGAAATATATGACCAGGAAGAATTAAAGAAATTTCCATTAGAATGTGCAGGATTTGTTACACATAAATAAGCAATAATCTAAGAAGGGCTAACCCAGGGTTTTTCACAAAATGAAAAAGAAATAAACAAAGGGTTGAATAGTACAATGAAGACTGTATTACATTCAGACAATAAGGAATTGTCTTTTTATTTGCAGGGCCAAAAATATCTTTAACGGTGGTGACAGAAAGTTCAGAGTGATATATATGGAAGCATGAAATGAAAAATTATGAAACTATCTAAGAATATAAATATAGACTCTCCCTTTTCATAAATATTCAATACATTATTTGACACACCGGTTTGAGTGAAGCTCCATAAGTACAATTTTAAGCATCTTGATTTGGGCTGAGGTCCAGTAAATTATATATTCCCAACTATCAGAGCTTTCTCACTAAAAATACAGGCTCACGCTCTACTTTGAAAATACCCTAAGATAATTATTTCCATTTTCATAGTAACTAGTACAGTTATGACGAGACTTCTCTTGGGTTTCTAAGGAAAGAAAATTCTTCTGAGATACTGTTAATAAGAGCAAGTATAGTAATAGAGAAGGATATCCTCTTAAAATTTCACCGAAGCTGTCATTTTCATTTTTAATGAATTTAACTATGCCAGATGAGATTTTATTTTCCATCACAGAAATAAACTATCTGACTCTTTAATCTATTGCCCACCCATCTTCTAGCCCCTCCTTGTACCAACCTTACAATGAATTTCATTCATCCTGAGAACATAAAGCCAACATTTAGTCAACACAATTGTCCTGACTGACAATTGCTCAGCCCCTCTAGTGAGAAAATTTAGTGAATGATAACACCTACGAAGGAAGCCTATACAGAGTTTTCACTCTGTAGATGCCAAGGAAAACCACTTAAAACCTTTTCTGAAGATAATAGGAAAGCAAAGTATTTTGGAAAGCTTATTGCCAGAGTCTATAAAAGCATATTTAAAAGAAAGAGAACGGAACCAGTCTTTCCAGCACCCTCAATGTACAGGAAGAAAGATACCAAAAGAAATACAGGTCATTTCTAAGAGTCCTCTTTCATTTGAAGACTGTGTTTTCCAGTGTTGCTACTTTTAAAGCCGAATCATGCCACAGTCTCCAAGAGTACTTGCTATTTGCTATCTAGTGCTTACCACACGAGGCTATATTAGTAAAGTTTTAAAAAGCAAATGCCCAAGAATGAATCTAAAGCATTTTGATTTGAGGTTACCAGACTGAATTTTGTCTAGGGTTATTTCCATATTATTCTACAGTGAAGCAGGGGTTAACCTCTCACATCTTTAAAGGGGATGACTCAAATAAGGCAGGCAAAGACGCATCTCAGGAAAATAGAATTAGCTTTTGCTTTAGTGGGCACAAGAGCTTCTCAGTTCCATTTAGTTTATAAATGCATCATTGACTCGAATTCATCAATTCTTTGTTTGGTGTTCCCCTTCCTGATTTTCCGATAGGATATTGTATTGTATCTTGAATAAGCATTTCTGGAGATATCACTCTTCTTCTCAAAGTTTGGCTGCTCATCAGGTGTCACAGGTTGGGAACTAGGGCTGCTCAGTGGGGAGTCCTCATTTGCATTTCCTTCCTCTTTTAATTGGGAATCTTCAACATTTTTTTTCTTAAATTCTATCACTCGAACTTCATCTTCGTCATCATTGCAACCATCATCATCATCGTTATTAATTTCTTCATCCCAAACCTCTTGCTCCTCCTCATGTTTAGAATGCAACACATCGACTTGGCTAGGTTTCCGATATCCCAACCATTCAATTTCAGTTGCTTGATGAGCTTTGTTCTTCCCGTCCTCCTCTCCTTTCTCTTCTAGAGATTGTTCAGCAATCCTTTCCTGTCTACTTATTTCCTGGTTACCGACGCTCAGAGGAATCTTCTTCCTTTGATACCCTGTAGCAAAATCAATTCGTAATTGAAATACCCAGCTGTTATTCTTTAAATTACCTTTCTGGGCAATCATTTCCCCACAATATTCTTTATAGGATATTATTCTGTGGGCTATGGGTATGTTTTACACAATAAAATGGGTTGCACCATCTAATTAGTTTGGGCCATGGGTGGTCAGGAGTCAAATGCTAGGCTAACCATAACATCAAGCCCCCCAAAGCACACACAATGTAGTCTAAGATCTGCCTCTGATTTCTGGAGAGCCTAGATTTAAAAATCATGCTGAGATCATCTCTATATAGCTAGATTGGCCTATTATTTTAGACATGTCCCTAAAGACAACTGAATCAAGTGGTTTGGTATCATGGAGTGACTTTTACATGGCTTAATTCATCACAAATTTCACTTTTCAAGCAGATCACATCAGCATATCTGCACAATTACTACAGCATATCAGCACAATATTTATTTTACATGCTAAAGAGAACTAATTATAAGAGAATGGAGAGTGGAAGTTGTTCTCTAGGCTTTCACCACTAAAGGAACTTCTTTTATATATATATTTTCTAAATTTGTTCTTAATGTTTATTTATCATCGACAGAGAGACAGAGCGTGAGTGGGGGAGGAGCAGAGATAGAGGGAGACAGAATCTGAAGCAGATTCCAGGCTCTGAGCTATCAGCCCAGAGCCCAATAGAGGGCTTGAACTCAGGAACCATGAGATCATGGTCAAAGTCAGATGCTTAACCCACTGAGCCACCCAGGTACCCCTCTAAAGGGACTTCTGTGGGAAGTTTCAGTCTATCGTATGCATGACTCCAAGATATTGTCTGGATTCTGTCCCTTGTTGGGCCTTGGTTCACTATTCCCTTTCAACACCATAAGAGTCTTTAAAATAAAATGAGAGACAATGTTCCTCTTTGCCTTTCCCCTCCACGATTTTCTACTTTTACTGAAAGATGTTCACAAATCCATGTCCAGTTAAGAATTTTCATTTTTTTTTTCATTGTTTTGTTTTCCCAACTACAGGAACCAGATTGTAAACTCGTAAAAAGAGACAGAAGTAAAGATGGATTATCATTCCTAACTAGTTATACACGGTTCCTATCAGCATGTTTGTGCCTAGTCAATGTTCTTTACATTATAAATAAATATATGTTAGAATGTTTGCTATAATATTAAGCTTTCTTTTATTCACTTTTTTTCCCCCACAGAAACAAAGAAGCTGATCTTTAAAGAAGAAGAAGAAGAAGAAGAAGAAGAAGAAGAAGAAGCTGATCTTTTTGCTCATATCATGACTCAGGCCTGGAGTTGTCACGCACGAAATTACTTCTTGAATTTAAATTACAGTTTTTCCTCAGTTTTTTTAGCATCTTGCTATTTTCAACCCAGGAGTATTCTCTTTGGAGACTTTATAGCTGTTTGTCATTGTGAAAACAGGAGACACCAACATGTGTCTTACAGGAAAAACATATGTTCCACCAAACACAAAAGGATTTATTCTGGGAAAAATTCACCCTGAGACCATCTACTTGAAAATCCAGATTGCATTCATTCTCTGTTTGATAAAAATGAAAGATTCCAGCAAACTGTTGTCTCCAGCAGACTTCCTGATCAGAAATTTGAAAGGGTCTCCTCATGGACCTTGACATCCCTGCCTCTGAGAACTTGCTACATTGGGAACAGAAAGATTAGGGCAAAGAAGTTATTTAATTCACTTCACGGGGCATAAGTTTTATAAATGACGTGTGATAATGTAAAAGCTTAAAAATGGTTGTTCCTTACTACATTACTACAATAATGGAGGTTCCACCACTACATATGGACAGAAGATAGTCTGAGAGGCATCCAGGCAAAGTGGACAGACCCAAGAAACTGCCAGTCACATCCCTGTCTTTTTTGGTATCTATTATTTTATGCGATGTTCTAATATTTTTTTTTTTTTAAATGTATCTCTTCCACATTTTTTCCTGTTAAGGTCTTAACTAAGCTAAATCGCTCAGGTCTAATGAACTGACTTCAGTTTTGAGACAAGATGTTTATGGCGGCAAAAGAGGAAATGAGTGCTTCATTAATAGGTGTTTATCCTGTATTTGATTTGGAAATTGCTTCAACATAGATATCTTCTCAGAAGTAAAGTCTGAAAGATTTTGTGTCTCTTAGTCTCTTGAGTTTATTTGAAATATAAGTCTCTTAAAAATCAATATTCTCTTGGGGCGCCTGGGTGGCTCAGTCAGTTAAGAGTCCGACTTTGGCTCAGGTCATGATCTCGCGGTCTGTGAGTTCAAGCCCTGCGTCAGGCTCTGTGCTGACTGCTCAGAGCCTGGAGCCTGTTTCAGATTGTGTGTGTCTCTCTCTCTCTGACCCTCCCCCGTTCATGCTCTGTCTCTCTCTGTCTCAAAAATAAATAAACGTTAAAAAAAAATTTAAAAATCAATATTCTCTCATTTTGTGAAAGAACACAATTAAAATTAACTTCATCACCTGGGAGATTTCATTAACAAGAATTAGATAACCATCTTCTGCTTGCATCAGAGGCCTGGAATTTTTCTACAGATCAAATAAATTTATAGTGTTATTTTAGGTAAAACTTTAGGACAAACCCCTTTATGAAACATTCATATTTTGCTAGGTACCTGACGCAGATTTGGAGACACTAAATAAACCTGTTGTTGTTGATGTTGTTGATTTAGTGGACTAACTTACTGAGAAACTGATATCATATGGTTAGGTCAAGGCATGTCAATCAGTTATGCCAATCCAGTCAGTATTAGTCTTGATCTTCCTAGAATACTCCTTAAGGTGAAACCCACAGATAATCAGGACTACTCCCTTATCTGTCTCTAGCAGCTCTGAGTTTTTGAAGGCATTGCCTGGATTGCTTTTTCAACACCACACTCACGCAATATCCCATGCAAAACCTGCCATCCATATTCAGTCAAACAATTTCGGTGTACAAAATGGAAGTTCGTCTTACCTCCTCTGAATGTCATTTCATCGCTACTCGTTTCCTGGAGAGAAAGATCTGCCACAGCCTTATGAACAATAAAAAGATTCTCTTCTGGTTTTTCTGAGGGGAAAAACAAAAAACAACCGACACCCACAAGATTAATCCCATAATACTTAAAGCCATTCAGGATTAAATAAATTATCAATTTAGACTCGAGCTAGGTAGATCTATTTGATTTGCAATTGTGATCCCTAAAAGTAACCATTTCACTTCTTCCAATTCATTTCTTCATTGGTTCCTACTTATAAACATAAGGATAACCTCTCACTTTACATCTATATAAAGGTATAGAACCATGAACTGGGATACGTTCAGGTATATTTCAGAAGAAAAACTTGAAATACTGAATTTCCTTTGCTTAAGTAATATGTGGGCTGTAGACAATAATGATAAATAATGGCAGCAAACGTTTAAGCAACACTGAGTAATCCTTGCAACAACCGTACAAATGTCAGTACTGTCATTTCTGCCTTCTGCTAACAGAGAAAGCTAAGGCTTCAGGAGGCTAGGGGAGTTGTCTAGGGTCCCAGAGTTATCAAAGAAAGAAGCCTGAATTTGACCTGAGGCAGAAGTTTTGTCCTTCTGCTATCCAGCTCCAGTAGAACAATTGCTCAGGTCTGGGACACGGGTGGGAGGAAGGACAGCACATTCCTGTCATAATGGTTTATCAAAAGAGAATCCTGAGTTTATAAGCCAAATCAAGCAAATCGAAGACAAGGAAAATGCTTTACCTTTGAGAAGCTCCCCATCGGTGGACCAGCTGACAAGCCTATTCCCTTGTAATTTTTCATTTTTCTCCTGATTTCCTTCTGTGGGTAAGTCTTCAAGACGGCGTTCGACCCGGTAATATGGTGGGGTGCCATCCACATCACTGGCTCCCTCATTTGTTTTAGGGATTGGTTGTTGACCATTTTCAGGTGGTGTATCCCCGTTGCACTCAGCCTGACTGAATGTCCCGGGAACGTCTGTCATGATGTGCAGTTGAGCTAGATGATGTGGAGACAGCTTTGGGGAAACTGAGTGAACAGGTCCTTGATAGAAGCGTTCCAACCCCTACTCTAAGAATACAGAGTATTTACTTTAGTACATAATAAATGCTGCTTTTCTTAAAGGTATCCAGATAGAGCTTAGAACCAAAGCAATAGGATTTGTTAGATTTGCCACCAGCCCACGAGCAAGCATCCGGCCAATCACCACCTTCTTTGTCACTGAGCAGCCCCACTTGCTGAATTAATGGCAGCCTTTTGATTTACATAAACAAACAATCTGAGGCAATCAGGCTTTTGTGTTGGCATGTAGATGGGGACTTTCAGCTTGTCAGTCCCCCCTCTGGGAACAGAGATTTTTGTCCCTTTTCATAATGGCCCTTTGTCATTTTCCTTGTAACAGGAGCCACAATTGTTCCACAGCTTTAATCCAGAGAGAATGACCACCTTGAGGCATATTAGTTCTGTGTCACCAGCTTAACATTTCCAAACGGATTTTGTTCAAGTAAAACCTCAGCTATGTTGTAGGGGATAATGGCATCATTTCTCATTTATTAAAGAATAAAAACAGCTTACTGAACCTGTAAACAGGACGACCTTATTGTAAGTGGTTCTGGCAGCAGATTCCATGGTGTACTTTCAGGAGCTCAGAAAAAAGACCGAAGTAGAAGCAAAACAACACAAAACAAAACAAAAACAAATCTTGCTGTATCTTGCTAATACCAAAAATTTTACATTTCAGAATAATCCACTTGGTCTGTAGCTTCTTTTCCTTTAGTTTATTTATGTCTACTGAAGCCCAAACCCATCCTTTATAGCCCTAGTAGAATTTCCTCCGTGAAATTTTCCCTTTCCCCAGTCAGATTTATTCTCGATATTCCCTATTGATATTACCTGATGCTGGTAAAATTATAGAGCACCAACACAGTCTGCCCTTGAGGGAAACTGGTACTTATGGAAAACACCTGCTACTTACCAACCTTTCCTTTTTAAAGGAAGATGTTAATTCTTTTTCTTTTTTCTTTCTTTCTTTCTTTTCTCTTCTTTCTTTTTTTTTTTTTGGATCTCATATAGTGCAAATGATTCCAGAAACTTTTGTCCATGCTGCTCCCTCTGCTTAGAATGCCCTTCTCTTCCTCAAGGCCAAATCCCTGGCCTAACCAGTTCCTTTAAATCTCAATTCTTCAGCTGAAATATTGTCTCTTCTGTGACACTTTCCCTGACCCACAGGGGTAAGATGGGACTCCTGTTTCACATTATTTTGTCCTTCAGAGTGTTCTTCACAGTTATGATTAAACACGTAAGTGCACAATTATCTGCGTGACATCTCTTTCACCAACCAGAATCTAAGATTTTTCTAAGCAGGGACCATGGTTCGCTTGTATACATAGGTCTCCAGCATGTAGTATCTGCTTCGAACTAGGTAAGTGAGAGATATAGATAGACAGATAGATAGACAGATAATAGATAAAATTGAATAACTAAGTAAATTTGACTCCCTATTAGGTCATTTCTAAAGGGAATAATAATAGAGGTTGGCAAATAATTAAAAATTGTCACCTTTAAAATTGTGTTTAGGGCTGAGCCCATTAGGATCTATAGCAGAGATGACAAATATCTGACACTCTGGCCTCATCATCTTGTCACATGTCCTTGGAAGACATGTCTAACAGACTCTAGAATGCTTTCCCTTATCATCACTGGCTCTTCCCTACCCAACACACTGATTGTTTGTGTAGGAGAGGAAAAATAATGGTCCCTCTACCTTTTTAAGTCCTTGGCTGAGACCCCTGCAATAAAAGATTAACGAAAAAAGGAACAAAAGTTTATTAACATGTGTACCTGATATATACAAGGGAGATACCCAGGATAACTGAGTAACTCCCTGAAGGCCCAAGCTACCAACTTAAATAGCATCTTCAGTTAAAGACAAGAGGAAAAAAAAAGTTGTATATTGGGGGTTGGTGTGGGGGCAGTTATGACGAGTTACCAGGAAAAGCATAGTCAACAAGGGTGAGGTTTGTTATCCACATTTGAGTGGGTGCCTTTTCCATTAGTAAGATTCTCTCGTGATTTAGAGTCATTTTTCTTTTCCTGATACAGAGAGAAAGACAGATAACAGGAAATTTTCTTTATAAATGTCAGTTTCCCCTATGAAAGAGTAACTTCTCGTTTGTTTTCAGAGCTTCTTCAGTGTCTGCTGCTTCTCAAAAATAATCGGCTCAACATAATCCTGATGCCAAAGAGACATATTTTGAGGTGGCATAATCTGGTACCCTTCACTTAGTTTTCAAAGATTTTTTTAATATTTATATAGCACTTATTATATGCCAGGCACTGTTCAAATTGCTTCACAAATAGCAACACATTTGATTTTCATAACAGTGCTATAAGGTAGGTGCTATTATCATGCCCATTTTGCACACTAATGAAATGAAGCACAGAGAAATAAAGGAACTTGCTCAAGGTCACAGAGCTAGTAAACTCACTGATGAGGTTGCAGCATAAATGAAACCTAGTGCCATCCTTGGCCTAGCTACTAATGTTTCCTTGGGCCAGAGGTCTCCGTGGGCTCCATCCAGCCTGATGCATGAATCTCCTTGGCAGAGAAGTAGTTGTAGCCAGGAGAGGGCAGCAGAGGGCCTGAGGCCATATCAAGGCCTTCCCAAGACAGACAGCCCAGCTGGGGTGAACAGGGTTGGGAGGCCAGGAAATTTCCTCCCACCAGGAATAACAGGGTTATCCACTTAATTCCAAGATCAGAATCTGAAGCTTCAAAGGCAGGTCAGACGGCCTCACAACTTAGAGCTGGAATAGCCCTTGATCTGGAGAAAGAAGAAAATATTGAATGGAATCAGGGGAAATGAAGACACTAAGACGAAAGCTAGAAATATGTGGGGATATACTAAATTGTGAGGCCCTTAAGGGCAGGAAGGGGCACAAGTTCAACTGAATGCCCAGCAGTAAACATAGACATAGAGAAATGCTCTCATTGGCTTTAAAGACCTGACTCCAATTCCCATACTCCATTCCCTCAAGACTGCCATACACTTCAATTCAAGGATATGGCAGAGCTCAGAGAGTTTAATTTGTCTCTCTCCTACTCCTATATTTCCGTGACCCTGTAACAACATGCAACTTATACTTTAGTTTTTATGGAAGTTTTATTTTTCTTCTTTGGATTATCTTCTTTCTGAATGCCCTGCTTTGACAGTTGTTTTCTGGCATTAGAATTAGTTCAGCTTTGAAACATAAAAGAATAATCCAGAGTTCTGTCTATGCAGCATGTTCACCTCTATAAAAAGCAGTCTTTATGCTGTCCTACAGAATAGGAGGTCAGGTAGACGTTTGTAACATACATTATTTTTCCTACAAGCACATGGCGACACAAGATACATTTAGCACCAAGATGAGTCTATCCAACTACCAAATAAAACATAGGGTGTTTTATCCATAAAGATATAATAGTAATAAACTGTCACCGGTTGTCTGTAATGTTGGGGAGAAAATCATTTTCTATACCTTTCACAATTCTTTTGGTTGGTCTAAGAATTAAATTGACATGAAAAAAATTAACAGGAGAAAAACAAAAGTTTAATAACACATATACCTCCCGTATACACAAGACAGACCCAGGAAAACTGAGTCATTCCCCAAAATAGCTGAAGTCACACCTTAAATGCAATCTTTAGCTCAAGACAAAAGATATTGGGGATGGGGAGTTACTAATGGGAATTTACCAGGAAAAGCACAGTAAATAAGGGCAAGTTTGTTATGCAGATTTAAGTCATAGGCTTCTCCACTGATAAGAGTTTCTAGAGACTGAGTCATTCCCTTCTTTCAGGTAGAGCAGACAGACACCCTTAAAAATGGAAATTTCCTCTATAAAGGTGAATATCTCTTAAAAGAGGGTAATTTCTACTTGTTTTTCAAAACGTCTTTATTTTTTCTGCAGTTTCTTAAAAGTAACCAGCTTAAAATAATCAATATTCCAGAAGCATATATTGGGATAACAATATTTTCTCCTCTTCAGTAAAAACTTATGACTTGTACAGTTTTAGAATTTGCACTAATAGTCCTTAATTCAAATACTATTGCATAATCTCCACTGCATGAAATATGACCTTTTTAGATGACTTAGTGGAGTGTTTGTCTTTTTTTCCTGGTGATTATGCTGAATGGTATAGGACATTGTATAAATGTAACCATCATCACATCTATAGTAAAATATGATAATAATGAAAGGATAATCGTTTGGGAATATAAAGTATCAAAATAAAATTATGTAAATACCCATATTCCATTTGTCAAATACCAAATGATAAATGTTAAGGCTATATTAGGTCCAGAAATAAGATTTGGGGGAAAGTCATAAAATCCTAACTTTTAATAATATGTAAAAAGCCAAGCCACAAGTCAGTGTTATATCTAAAAGATGGCCAATGATCACTGGAGAAAAACAAGAAATAAATTTGAAACATCAGCTTTTGATCCTGACAGCTTGGAGTCAATTCTTATACAAATTGATTTGTATGGCTGGAAAAGGGGTATTCCAACAATCAGGGGTGAAACAGAAAAGTAGAAGCACTAAGGGATCTATAGCTTGATCTATTGTGATCTCTCTATCTATCTGAAGGGTTTTGACCTTACACAATGGTGAGTGCTGCTTAAGGGGTCTCTGTAGGTTTGTGGTTGAGTCTGGTACTGGGGCTTAAAGTCTACAAAGGCAGGAAGTTGGGAAAGAAAGATGGATGTGAAAAACAAGAACAAGCTGGAACACACAAGGACAAATTGAAACCTCAGTTCTCGCTGCCTCTGACCTCAGTGGTAGGAGTGTCCTGTAGGAGAAGGTGGTCCTCTTGTCAAGGCCGAGAAATCAGAGAAGCTGAAGGAAGATCCAGGGGAAGGTGGGACACTTGCAGGCTGAGTACCACCATGCAACAGGTAAGCCAACAGGTCAATAAGAGTGTATGCGTTACAGAATAGCAAAACAATCAGGAAAGAGAATTTGGGGAAATGTAGTTTAGACTGGCCAGGTTGATACATAACATCAGCAGGATGGACTTTCATCACCTCTCTGAGCCGGGTGGTACTACAGGCAAACTTTCGGCTCAAAATCCTACCAAAAACCCATAGAACCTTCTTCTATAGGGAATAGGTAATGCCTCAAGGGAATGTGCAGTCCTGAAGGAGACAGGATAATCCGAATCGCCTCATTTAAGGGATTAACATTCCAAATTGGAGGGACAACCCAGCTAAAGGAAACAGCAGTATAAAACATAACATAATAAAATCTATCAGTATCCATATATCCATAAAAAGTAATTGCCTGCCACTTAGTACAAATTAGATTAAGTTGATTATCTGATGTCATCTTAATACTTTGTGTTTATATTTATGCCTGGTATAAAACCACACTTTCATTTGGCAATATAAGATTTCAAAGTATAAAGGATGGGGTTTTTCCCTCAAAAAGCTAAGACTGAAGTTTATGAGTAGCATGTAAGATTTTAAAATTTATTAGAATAGGGACACCTGGGTGGCTCAGTCAGTTGAGCATCTGACTTTGGCTCAGGTCATGATCTCACAGTTCGTGAGTTCGAGCCCCACATTGAGCTCACCGCTATCAGTGCAGAGCCCATTTCAGATCCTGTATCACCCTCTCTCTCTCTCTGCCCCTCCCCCACTCATGCTCACTCACTCTCTCTCTCTCTCTCAAAAATAAAAAAACATTTAAAAAATTTAATGTAATAGAATTTGACAATTCAACCACATCTTACAAAAACATGCTTTCCAATCTTGGAGGCAAGTCGGGGTTGGGAGCAGGTGTTGTCCATCATCTCTATAAAGATACAGACTTTCTTATACTCCAGTAAAGGTAGATCTCTTTGTGGTCCTAGAGTCTGAGGCCTGGCATCCCAGTGAGTCCCCAGTACACCTTTTTTTTTTTTTTTTAAATGGTACCTTGGTGAGTTTTTCTTTTTTTTTTTTTTCAACTTTTTATTTATTTATTTATTTATTTATTTTTGGGGGGGGGGGACAGAGAGAGACAGAGCATGAACAGGGGAGGGGCAGAGAGAGGGAGACACAGAATCGGAAACAGGCTCCAGGCTCCGAGCCATCAGCCCAGAGCCTGACGCGGGGCTCGAACTCACGGACCGCGAGATCGTGACCTGGCTGAAGTCGGACGCTTAACCGACTGCGCCACCCAGGCGCCCCGGTGAGTTTTTCTTTAAGTTTGTTTATTTATTTTGAGAGAGAGAAAGAGAGAGGTCATGAGCAGGGAAGGGACAGAGAGAGCAGAGAGACAGGGCGAGAGAGAATCCCAAGCAGGCTCTGCACTCTCAGTGCTAAGCCTGATGCAGAGCTTGAACTCACAAACCATGAGATCCTGACCTGAACCAAAACCCAGAACTGGACACTTAACCAACTGAGCCACCCGGTGACCCTTCCCCAGTACAGCTTTTAAAGAAAAGTACTGGTAGAAACAAGCTAGGTATTTCTTGAGGACGAAAAAAGAAGAAGCCACAGCATAAACTCCTGTGGCCAAGGCAGGGAGGTGTGTGGGATTAGAATTTGTCCCCTCAGAGGACAAATGAACATTATCATCACTGATTCCTATAGTGGTCAAGAGGAGGGACTCAGGCATCAGATGACCTGACATGAAATCCTAGCTTTGCTGCTTTGTAATCCTTGGCAAGTGTACAAATCAGGCCTCTTTGGGTTGCAGATTAAAAAAACACAATTTAAAGGATCTTAAACTCTGTGAACATAACAGATCATTTAACTAGAAAGTCCAGAGTTGGTTTCCTACTTATTTGGATCCAAGCATTTAAGCAATGTCACAGGTAACCTTTCTCTCTCGGCCACAAGCTGGTGAGTATTAGGAGATTAGGAGGTATTTAGGTGAACCTGAGGGTTCAATCTTTTTCCATGTCTCATAATATCTCTAGCTGAGTGTAGTGGATATCCAAAGGTGTCCAAGTTCTAATTCCTATAACTTCTGAATTGTTACCTTACATGATAAAAGGGACTTTGCAGATGTATTAAATTAAGGATTTTGAAATGGGGAGATTGTCTTGGAATATCAGATCAAACCCAATGTAATAATCATAAGGGCCCTGATAGAGGAGAAGCTACAAGGTGAAAGGGAGTACTAGATGTGACAAGATAGCCCATAAAAGCTGGAAAGGCAAGGTAACAGATTCTCCCCTGAAGCCTCTAAATGAAACACAGGCCTGTCAACATCTTGATTTTAGACGTCTAACCTCCAGGACTGAAAGAGAGTAAATCTGTACCGTTTTAAGCCACTAAATTTGTGATAATTTGTTACAGCAATAATAGGAAACTAATACACTGAATTTCTTGCTTCTCTGCCTTGGTTTTCATTGACTGGCTAGGGGAAGAAAATTTAGCTTTCCAAACCATTTGCAGGATATGTATTTTTGAATCTCAACTATCATGGACTGCTTGCTACAGGTCAAAAAGACTTCCCATAATAAGGTTGTATTTTCTTCTCTTTTCATCTTTTTGACAGTACAGGCTTGATTGAAACTTGTAGTTTGGGTGGAGTAAGATCACCAAAAGGCTGTTTTTTACTCAGTAGATGGCAAACTGGAGACTGTGATATGCTGGCTCCTGAGACTTCTGCACATACATGAAGTTTGAATCTAATATGGCTTCAGTCCTGTCCCTTCCTGCCGTCTCCAGGAAAATTTCAGTCACTGGAACTGTTTAAAATGGCTTGTTGTAGAAGATCGTTGCAGACAATGGTGGCAACTGTTCCATCTAATAACACCCACTGGAATGAGTACCGTGACTTCATCCTTCTCATCTTGGATTGGAATGAGTGTGTGAGTCCCAGCCTATGGCCGCTACAAACACCCCCCAGTGCACTGCCTTGCTAGAAACTGATCCTAAAAGTGTATGAAATAATAGGGTGACTCTCTAAACCCTGACCCATAGATCTATCTCTCGTACAAATCCATGCAGTAGAGAATGAATCGTGTTTGAGATTATTGGAGAGCAATCACACAAGGAAGGAAAAGGGAAGCCCCATGAAATAAGCTTCAGAGTATACTATCTTACATACATAAGGAAATGTTCTCCAGAGCTTTGGGCCAGAAAATTACACTCTTGTCCTACAGTGGGATTTCCCTTGATGCATTTTAATGGAAAACATGGCTTCACCATTCATGAAGAGTCCCTAAGTGTTCAGTGGATAGAAATGGAATGTGTACAGATGTTTATAAAACCACAAAAAGGGAATTTTAACTGTATATGCATATACACTGTTTGGCAGTTTAAAAGCATTTTATAATCCTCCTGGGGAAGCAGAGCTGTATGAAAGTAGTATCACCATTGGCAGAATCTCTCCTGAACTATGTTGAATGTTACTATGAGTTTAGGGCAACATGTTTTTCAGAGGAGAAAGGCAACAAAATAATTAAACACATTTTTCCTTAAAGAAAAAAAAAAAAGAAGTAAGTCATCTATACATTTGAAAGAAGGTGATAGTGACATGACCATGAACAAATAAAATTTCTCTCCTAAGATGCCTGTGACATTTTAGTTTCATAAACTTTGTCTCAAGGTGAGCAGGAAAAATTTGCATACTCCCAATGAGTGAAATAAATCTGTAGGTGTATTAGCATCTCTTGTAAAGCCTTTGTGTTGAGTCCAAGAAAAGAACATTGGACAGCTGTGTAGATTCTCCTGACCTTTAGATGAGGGGGGCAATGATTTTAAAGCTCTATTGATTCGCTTACTCATCCCCAAGCATTTGAAGACAGAAGATGCACTGTAGGAGCTGAACAACTCAAGAGAAATGTGGGGAGAAGAACAACACACTCAATCAGTGGGGTCGACACAGTAAAGTAAATTTGGGCTCTCAGATTTGTCCACATGGACCATTGTAAGAGTCTTCTGCCTTGTTCCGCACCTCCAGTCTCCAGTCCTTTGTCCCCCACCTCCCAATTGAAATATTTTGAATAACCCCTTAGTACATTATAATAAATGTCCAATAGAAAAGGAAAATTTTAAAAGATTCTCTATTTGCCATAATCTCCTACATGTGGGTGCACACACACACACACACACACTTAGCTTTTGCCCATTGCCCCACTGATTATCATTTTGAGTACAAACTCATAACATGATACAGCTACTTTTCAGGCTTATCACTAAAAATTTCCCAGCACTCTTTTTCTAGACTAGTAATAGACAACTATTCTACACTACTAAACATGATGCCCCATTTCCATGTCTTGGTTTATTCTTTCCCACACATGGAACACCTTCCTCCTCACATCCCCTAGCATCGTCTTCACTCAATACCAAAGTCAGAGTCATGTTTCAAGGTACATCACACACATTATATCTTCTTTTTTTTTTAATGTTTATTTCTTTATTTTGAGAGAGAGAAAAAGAGCACAAGCTGGGAGGGGCAGAAAGAAAGAATCCCAAGCAGGCTCCATGCTGTCAGCACAGAACCCAATGTGGGGTTTGATCTCACGAACTGTGAGATCGTAACCTGAGCCAAAATCAAGAGTTGGAAGCTTAACCAACTAAGCTACCCAGGAGCTCCAACATTACATCTTGTACCAAATGTTTTATGACATTTTTAGCCACAGTTTCTACTTGGACTTTTCTTTGAGCCTCCTTCACAATTTATCTTTATATTGTTTTATGGATACCTCATTATTTTGCCTCACATTATTATTTGTGCAATTGTTTTATCTCACTACCAAAAAACCTTGTTCTAATTGAAAGACCTCAATTTAAATCTCAGTTCTCCTACTGAAATGGTATGTGAACTTAGGAAAATTATGTAATTTTCAGGACCTCAAAGCATCCAAAGAATGCCTTATGGAATTTTTGGAAAGATTAAATTTTGTGACAAAATAAATGTAGATAACCTGTTACAGTGCCTGACACATGATGAGAGCTGAATTATAATAGCTATGCTATTTATTAATATATTATCAGGTCCTTGCAAGTTTTGTGTGATTCACTTTTGTATTTCTGCAGGGGCAAGCATTGCATCCAGTTCATGGTCTACATTATATACGTATGCTTTGAATTGGCCATAGAAGATTCTGGCATTGGAATGTGACAGGAAAATTCATTTGAACATATCCCTGACCCAGTTTTCCATCCTTAATTAATTAATTATTTTAATTATTTTTTTTAATTTGCATCCAAGTTAGTTAGCATATAGTGCAATAATGATTTCAGGAATATAATCCAGCAATTCATTCCCTACGTATAACACTCAATGCTCATCCCAACAAGTGCCTCCTTCATGCCCCTTGCCCATTTAGCCATCCCCAACCCACAACTTTTCCAGCAACCCTATTTGTTCTCTATATTTCAGAGTCTCTTATGTTTTGTCCCCCTCCTTGTTTTTATATTATTTTTGCTTACCTTCCCCTATGTTCATCTGTTATATACCTTATATTTCACATGTGAGTGAAGTCATATGATATTTGTCTTTCTCTGACTAATTTCACTTAGCATAATACCCTCTAGTTCCATCCATGTTGTTGCAAATGGCAAGATTTCATTCTTTTTGATTGCTGAGTAATACTCCATGGTATTTACGTACCACGTATTCTTTATCCATTCATCTGTCCATGGACATTTGGGCTCTTTCCGTAATTTGAATATTGTTGATAGTGCTGCTATAAACATTGGGGGCTCATGTCTCCTTTCGAAAAAGCACACCTGTATCTTTGGATAAATACCTAGTAATGCAATTATTGGGTCATAGGGTAGTTCCATTTTTAATTTTTTGAGTAGCCTCCATACTGTTTTCCAGAGTGGCTGTACCAGTTTGCATTCCCACCAACAGTGCAAAATAATTTCCCTTTCTCCACATCCTCGCCAACATCTGTTGTTGACAGAGTTGTTAATGTTAGCCATTCTGACAGGTGTAAGGTGGTACCTCATTGTGGTTTTGATTTGTATTTTGATTTGTATTTCCCTGATGTTGAGCATTTTTTCATGTGTCAGTTGGCCAGCTGGATGTCTTCTTAGAAGTGTCTATTCATGTCTTTTGTCCATTTCTTCACTGGATTATTTGTTTTTTCGGTGTTGAGTTTGGTAAGTTCTTTATAGATTTTGAATACTACTTCTTTATCCAATATGTCATTTGCAAATATCCTCTCCCATTCCATAAATAGCCTTTTAGTTTGTTGATTGTTCCCTTGAGAATCTAAGGAGAGACAAACGGTTTCTAAGACAAGCAAAAACTAAAGGACTTCATGAACATTAAACCATCTCTGAAGGAAATATTAAAAGGGGACACTTTGAGCGGGAAAAAGACCAAAAGCAACAAAGACTAGAAAGGAACAAAGGCAATCTCTAGGAACAGCAACTTTATAGGTAACACAGTGGATGTTCTTTAATCTCCAAGTATTCTTTGTCTTTCTAAATTTTTTCTTGTGGTTGATTCCGAGTTTCATAGTGTTGTGGTCTGAAAATATGCACGATATGATCTCGATCTTTTTGTGCTTGTCAAGGGCTGATTTGTCTCCCAGTATGTGATCTATTCTGGAGAATGTTTCATGTGCTGCACTCGAGAAGAATGTGTATTCCACTGCTTTAGGATGAAATGTTCTGAATATATCTGTTAAGTCCATCTGGTCCAGTGTGTCTTTCAAAGCCATTGTTTCTTTGTTGATTTTCTGCTTAGATTATCTGTTCATTGTTGTAAGTGGGGTGTTGAAGTCCCCTACTATTTTATCATTGTCAATGAGTTTCTTTACATTTTTGATTAATTGATTTATATATTTGGGTGTTCTAAGTTGGGGAAATAAATGTTTACAATTGTTAGATCTTCTTGGTGGACAGACTCCTTAATTATGATATAATTACCTTCTTCATCTCTTGATACAGTCTTTATTTTAAAGTTTAGATTGTCTGATATAAGTATGGCTACTCTGGCTTCCTTTTGGCAACCATTAGCTTGCTAGATGGTTCTCTATCCCCTTATTTTCAATCTTAAGATGTCTGTAGGTCCAAAATGAGTCTTGTAAATAACATATAGATGGATCTTGTTTTCTTATCCATTCTGTTACCCTATGTCTTTTGATTGGAGTGTTTAGTCCATTGACATTTGGAGTGAGTATTGAATGATATGAACTTATTGCCATTGTGTTACTTGTAGAGTTGGAGTTTGTAGTGGTGTTCTCTGGTCCTTTCTAGTCTTTGTTGCTTTTGGTCTTTTTGGTTCTGTTTTGTCTTTTCTCCCCTCAGAGAGAGCTTGGTTTCTTAAAAATTTTGCAGGGTTAGTTTAGTGGTGACAAACTCCTTTATTTATTTATTTATTTTTTTGTCTGGGAAACTATCTCTCCTTCTATGTGGAATTGCAGCCTTGCTGAATAAAGAATCCTTGGCTGCATATTTTTCCAATTCAGCATGTTGAATATATCCTGCCACTCCTTTCTGGCCTGCCAAGTTTCTGTGGCTAGGTCTGCTGCAAACCTGATCCGTCTTCCCTTTTAGGTTAAGGATTTTTTTCCCTTGCTGCTCTCATAATTCTTTCCTTGTCCGTGTATTTTGTGAATTTGACTATTATATGCCTTGTCGATGGTCGTTTTTTGTTGAATCTCATGGGAGTTCTCTGTGCTTCCTGGATTTTGATGTCTGTGTCTTTCCCCAGGTTAGGAAAGTTTTCAGCTATGATTTGCTCACATAAACCTTCTACCCCTTTTTTTCTCTTTTCATCTTCTGGGACCCCTATGATTCAGATATTATTCCTTTTTAATGCATCACTGAGTTCTCTAATTGTTATATCATGTTCTTTTGCCTCAGTTTCCCTCTTTTATTTTTGCTTCATTATTCTCCCTAAGTTTGTCTTCTATATCACTGATTTGCTGCTCCGCTTCATCCATTTTTGCTGCCATGGCATCCTGTAGACATTGCATTTTAGTTCTAGCATTTTCAGTTTCATCCTGACTAGATTTTACTTCTTTTCTCTCCAAGAACGGGATTCTATGCTTTTTTCAACCCCAGATCGTATTCTTATAGTGATTCTAAATTCTGGTTCAGACATCTTGCTTATATCTGTTTTGATTAAGTCCCCAGCTGTCATTTCTTCCTGTTCTCTCTTTTGGAGTAAATTCCTTTGTTTTGTCATTTTGGAGGAAGAAAGATAATTAAGAAAATATAAATTTTTTTTTAAAATTAAAAACAACACAAAAAATCAAAGAAAGTAAGCTAGATCCTAGGGGTGTTTTGGTCTGGTTGTCAAAAGAAGCTTGATAGAATAGAGAAAAAAGGGAAAGAAGAGAAAAAAAGGGAAAAAAAGGAAGAAAAAATTTAAAATAAAAAAGTATATAATAAAGTAGAATAAAATAAAATAAAGTAAGATTGAAATAATTTACAAAAAAATAAAAAATATAGCAGAAAAAAATAAAGAAAAATCTTTTTTATAAAAATGGAAAATAAAAATATGTGTTTCCTCTTTCTGTGTCCAAGAATATGAAAGGAAAAAAAAAATTGAATAGATGGACCAGCGAACAGAATGAAATCCAAATGAAATTACATCGAGTTTCCCCTAGAAGTCAAATTGTGAAGCCCTTTATAGTCCATAAACTAAGCAGACAGAGAAACTTATGGTGGTCCTCTAGAGCTTAGTTGGCACATTTGGACAAGGCTTGTAACAGCTCTGTTTTCCACTAGGTGGCAATGCTTAGCTTACTGGGTTGGACTGGTGTGGCGCATATGTGTGTATGCATATGCACAGGACAGGTGAAAATGGCATCACCCAGTTTCCTAGTTTCTAGCATCAGAACTCTGTGTTCTCGCCAACCAGCAATCAAGCACCCCCTCCTTTGTCTCTGGCTTCTATCCATTCCCTGCCTTTACACTGTCCACAACCAAGTCATCAGTCTGCCAAGCTGCACCTCCCTCCCTAATTTCATCTCAGGTGGGGCTATGTTTCCAAATCCCTCATTTCTAAGGGCCCTGTGGCTTGAACCTACTCTGATCCTCTGGGAGAGGGTCTTGCTGAACAATTGCTGGGTGCCGGCCCACTCCTGGGAATGCTCACGCTACCATGTCACTGCAGAAGCCCAGAGACTGCGACTAGGTGCCCACCCTGCCCCCCCAAAATTTGCATGATTGTGTAGCAGCAGCGGTTAAGGGACTATGGTAAATCACTAAAGACATCTTGTGCCAGGCTTCACTGCACCCTAGGGTTCTTGTTCCTACACCAGCGAACGTGGCTGTAATTTGGGGTCTGCTGGGACCTTTGTCTGTGGGGAGGCTGCACGGCCTCTAGCAAATGTTCTCCCGGCAGGGGAACCGTCTCTCCCTGTGTGGCCCAAGGACCCCTCAGACCTTGCTGTCTGCTCCTGGGGACTCGCCCTTTCCACCAGAGCACCACCAGGTATCAAGCTGCGGGGTTTCCGACTCTGTGCTCCCTTGTTTATAGAGTCCTAATGGTATTGAAACCATCTCCTTTCTCCTTTCTCCTTTCTCCTTTCTCCCTTTCTCCCTTTCTCCCTTTCTTGTTCAGTTCCTTTTGGGTGTTTCCACTCTTTCTCTTTCTCTCCAGCTGCTTTCGGAGGAAGTGCTTTTCCTATACTCCTCCCTGTCTCTGCCCTCTCTCTACAAACAAAAACAGCTCCCTACCTTCCAGGACTTATCTCTCCCCCAGTTCAGCTCGCTGTGCCATGTACTTACTGAGTTCTCTGATTCAAATTATGCATATTGTCGTGTTAGTCCTCAGATCAGTTTTCTAGGTGTGCAAAATGGTTTGGTGCTGATCTAGCCACCCTATCCTTTTATAAATATGCTTTTATCAAATATTAGTGATTCAGGATCTAAGTGTTCCTTGGGTTCTCTACAATGTAGGATTTAGAAGACACCACCTACGGGCAGACAGGCAGAATTTAAGTTAGAAAATGAAATAAAAATACAGCCCTAAGGCCACACAGAATGCTGTTCTCTCTCACCTCCTGGCTGCTCACCGGACAGACCCTCGTGGTAAAATACACATTGGCTAATACATTCTTCATGTTAAAAGAGTGTATTGTGTATCATGTATTAGAGGGATTTCTAAGTCAGCCCTGACTAATTTGAAGATGGATATTCTGGGTCAAATTTCTCAGAGTAGAAAGCCCCAGCAGAGGAAGAGCCTGTGCTGAGACAGGATGTGACTTATTTGACGTGTTTAAGACCAGATTGTGGCCAGATAGACCCAATCCCATCTTTCAAACTCCTATTATCTAGTATACCTTGGGCAAATCATTTAACTCTTGAAAGCCACAATTCCTAATCTGAAAAATTGAGATTATGATAGGACCTGTTCTTAGAAGCCTCCTGTGAAGATAAGGGGTGCCTGGGTGGCTCAGTTGGTTAAGCGTCTGACTTCAGCTCAGGTCATGATCTCACAGTCTGTGAGTTCGAGCCCCACATCGGGCTCTGTGCTGATAGCTCAGAGCCTAGAGCCTGCTTCAGATTCTATGTCTCCCTCTCTCTCTGCCCCTTCCCTGCTCAGGCTCTGTCTCTCTCTGTCTCAAAAATAAATAAAAACATTTAAAAAAAATTTTAAAAAGCCTCTTGTGAAGATTAAAATCATGTCAGAGAGCTCAGTGGTTGGCATCTAACATATTCTCTAGAAAGAGCCTGCTTCTGTGATTAAGCTAATGCAGGATATTCTTGTTGCCATCAAATTTCGGTTTGTCTCAAATCTCCTGGGTTCCTCATTTAAAACACAATTTCTACAATGCTTTTAGATATTTTGATTGGGTTAAGTCCCTGAGCATATATATGATAACAAATATCTGGGTGATTTGGGTATACATTCTAATAAACACCTATGATAACTGACCTCCAACACACTCCTAAACAAAGAAAAATAAAAAACAGCAACTCTTTTGAAGGGTAAAACTTCTTTCATTATTTGTATTACTTAAGAACTTAAAGCCTTAAGACAAACTTCTGGGAACAGTAATAACAAAAAACAACAATAATAATAAGCATACCCAACACACTCTAGAACTTATTATGCACCAAGATTGGTCAAAACACTTTGAATACAGTAGCCCTTTATTCTTCAAAATAACCCTTTGAGATAAGTACTCTTGTCGCCCCCATTTTACAGATGAAGAAACTGAGGCACAGAAAGTTTAAGTCACTTGCCAAGGTCTCTCTATAAGGAACAGAGCAAAGAGAGCCAGGTTCTAAACCAAAAAAGTCAGGCTCCAGAGCTGATGCTCTTAAACACAGATCCACCCTTCATCACAAATATGGCAATGTTCTCTACCAAACCAAATCACATGGACTAAACAGCTACTCTTCAAAAAGAGGGACTAAGTTTTCTGTAGAGTTTTTCTATTTAATGAAACAGTCCCCAGGAGAACAGGTCACTAATACTGTAGTCAATGACAGCCTTTTACTGCGTTCAACTTTTTTTTTTTTTATTATTTCTTTTCATTTGTTGCTCTCCACTTTTTTTACCTTACAATATCCCCATGCTGAATTACTGTTGTTACCATGTTTTAGTCTGATGTTCATGGATAGACGTGCAACAGTCTGTACACGTGTGTGCACCGCTAATTAAATTTTTTTTTCTTAACGTTTATTCATTTTTGAGAGAGAGAGAGAGAGAGAGAGACAGAGACAAAGCATGAGTGGGGGAGGGGCAGAGAGAGCGGGAGGCACAGAATCCAAAGCAGGCTCCAAAGCTCCGAGCTGTCAGCACAAAGCCCAACACGGGGCTCGAACCCACGAACTGTGAGATCATGACCTGAGCTACAGTGAGACACTCAACTGACTTAGCCACTCAGGCACTGCCCTCTAATTTTAAAAATGAGCTGTCTGACAAAACCAACCCATCCTTACTGAAAGTCAGGGTTCACAGAAGCTGGAGGGATGGAGTCCTAACAACCTCCATAGAAGGCTGGTTTTTGGGGAAAGAGCTAATGTGTACTTAAAAGCTTAAAGTTTATACCTCATTTTTACCAACTATAGCAAGAGACATAGTTTAATGGGTAGCATCTCCTGGGCTGTATTTTAGGAGATCAATAGCTAAGAATAAAATTCATTCATAGGGCTGGATTTTGCAACCAATATTAAGGAACAACTTGCCACTTCTTCCATCCAAAATCCCAAGGGAGAAGAGGAAAATAAGTAAGGAAATGACAGTAGTCAGAACTCATAGTCATCCTTAAGGGGAATTGGTGGCAATTCAACAGTGATTTCTTTCATTTCTCCTTTCTAACCCCGCATGGTCTGTGCACAGGCTTTGGGATAATAATTATGTGTGTATAGATAGAGCATTCCAGGGTTCATAACCAGGCATTCATTTGATACGACTGAAGCAAATCATTTCATACTGAGTCCAGTTAAGAACTTTCCAAAAGCTCGGGCGCCTGGGTGGCTCCAGTCGGTTGAGCGTCCAACTTCAGCTCAGGTCATGATCTCACAGTTTGTGGGTTCGAACCCTGCATCAGGCTCTGTGCTCACTGCTTGCTCAGAGCCTGGAACCTGCCTCAGATTCTATGTCTCCTTCTCTCTCTGCACCTCCCCCACTCACGCTTTGTCTCACTCTGTTTCTCAAAAATAAATAAATGTAAAAGAAAAAAAAAGAACTTTCCAAAAGCAATTCCTGGCAAACCAGGATCACAGACATCTTGTCAATGAACTGATGTGGGCTTGGAGAAACAGAGGGTGAGTAAGGACCTGCACTTTTGCATCATACACAGAGAACTAACAAGGTGCCTGGCACTAAATATGCACTTGATAAGTGTTTGTTGAATGAATAAATGATGCATCTTACCCAAATTCCTTCCCTTACAAATGAAAAACTCGACCTTCATAGAAGTAGAAAGTTTCATGAAGCAGAAATTAACGCAGGAGAGAGGAAAAGGAGCCAGGCATATAAAGGAGAACATGCTTCTGGCAATTACCTTCCTTTTTTCCAGTTCTCTCTCACCCTTTGTCTGTATGTCTGTGAGTCCTTCTTATTCTCCCTTGTGTCTTTGTTCATTAAGCTAACTGGCATTAATCAGTAACTAAAATATGTTGTTTACGTAGTGAATTAAGGAAAATTAAAGCATTTAAAAACACATCTTTAAAAAATAAGCTTACTTCAGTTAGTTTTGAGTTTTTTCTGTACATCTTTACAATAGCAAATTGCTTTTATTTGTCTGTCTTTGGGTTAATACACCTCAGGGGTGAAGAGGTTCTCAATTTGTAGTCTAACTTACCAGCACCTTACCTTGCTGGTTAATTTATGTAGTTCTCTGGCTCTCATTTTATTTTAGTGGCTAAAGAAGAGAATGCACTTGTTATTTTATACATATTTTCATTTTATATAAATTATTTTATATTATATATAGTAATTTATGTTTTCATATTTATTTATATTTTACATATTTATATTTTATATATAAATGTGCAATTCATGAAAATGGAAGAATGTGTAAACTCATGGAAATGGAAGAATTACCACTGAGAACTCCTGCCTCTTGTGTCCCCTGCCCAGATGCTCAGGGATGAAGGCAACTTGAGTTGAATCTATGAAACGTACCGTCCAAAAGTTTAATGCCCTCTACAACATCTGTTCAACATTTGACTATTTTCTTTTTAAACATCTCTAAATCATGGAAAATTCAGCACTTCATGGGGGCAGCCATGATTTGAACTGCTCTCAGTTCTGAAAACCTCTTCTTGTGTGGAGCTGAACTTTCATGCCCTGAAACTTTCATACGGTTATTGTTCTTGATTAAACCCTGTGAGCCTCACAGAACAAATCTGATCTGTCTTCCACCTAACAATCTTTCGGATATTTGAAGACAGCTTTTATGCCCATCCCTGTCCCCCAAATCTTCCCTTTTCTGAAATAATCATCTCTGGTTCCTTTAGCTATCCCTCATATTACATTATATTGAGTATATTTGCACTGTTCAACATTGTTCTTTGAACATATTCTTGTTTGCCCGTGGACAGAGAGACACTGCTATAGACACACTGCATCAAAATATTGAAATAGTTTCACTATAATGAATAAAAAGCCATGATTCTAAGATTCTCCCTCAGTGCTCACCACCGCCCTCCCCTATCAACTGGGACCCTCCTGACATCTTTATGACCAATAGCTAAGAATTGTTCTTAGACCACTGTCTTTTTGATTGGTAAATGACCAAGTCATATCAATTGCTAACTATTTTAAACATGACCCATTCCTAAGTATCTTTTTTAAAAGTAATGCCTGGGAAAAAAAAACTTTATAAAAAACCCTGCATTTACTCAGCACTTCTGTGCCTAGCACAATGGCAAGTGTTTTCAAATATTATTCTCATTTTGTTGTTATAGCATGACTGTAAAGCAGTCATCATTATATTTATTCTATAAATGAGAAAACTAAGATCCTCAGAGGATACATATTGTATCCATTGTTTCACAACTATTAAATGCCAGAGTTAAAGTTAAAAAACAGATCAATGGTCAAATAAATTTGGGGAGTACGGCCAGTTCTTTATCTTCTTGCAAAATCATGTTGAACTTGAGCACATTAAAGATTCTAAGACGGTCTTCAATAAAGGAAGTGGTTTATCTAATGTATTTGAATTTTTCCCCTTGTGATGTTTAATACCCCAAAACACATTAGTGAACCAATGCTTTAATTATTTTTTAAACTGATCCTCACTTTTGAGTCATGGTAATCTAAATGGTGACTCAGAGCCCCATATTATTTTCATGTCATTGTTAAGGACCCATTCTCCTTTCCCACCATTGGAAAATGTGTTCTGAACCCAAGGCCAAAAACTTAATTTTATCCCTCCTGTATTATATTTAGTTAAATTTATGTATGGGTTCAGATTGTCAGTATCACAACTCTGTCATGCTGTAGAGTCACTGTTCCTCCTGGTATAATTCATCCTCAGACTAGCTGACCATAGTCTCTAAATCTTCAGACAAAGAATAACAGATGTTAAACAGAAGAATTGGGACCTTCACTTTCAGCCTCAACGTAATGAAGTTGAAAGCCATCATTTCCATCCTTCTGATTAAAATATCTGGTTAAACTAAAACTCAGTGACTTTTCTTGTACCCATCAGAGAACTCAGGTTTCAAAACAAAACATTACTCTGTAATCTGGAGAGACAAAGTCTATAAGTGTTTACTTAGAACAGAAGGCACTGGGACCATAAGCCATTAGGAACATTTATAGAGTAGGTCTGATAAATTGCTAGAGGCTAAGTCAGGATTAGTGTGAGAGGAAAAATTCCTGGGGCCGTAGTCTTAGAAACGCCCCCACATATTTTTGAGTGCTACCTCCAGAAACCCAGCCAGGTTCTCATGGTGAAGATCTGAGAGAGATTCTCCATTGGCTCTGGAGGAAAAAGGGGAAAAATCGTCATTGTGAAATATCTTGTAGTCTTCTCCATAACAAAGGCCTACCCACGGAAAGGGGGGGAGTCTTTCCCTGAGCCTTATTCCAGCTGAATGAGGCCATTCCCCCTGCCCATTCCCCTCTCACCTCACTGTACCAGTTAATTTTAAGGGATAAATTAAAAAGTGATGCCACTGAAGAAACAGTTGTGACAGCCCAGAGAAACAGTACCCCCTCAAAGAAAAGACTGAGATTTAATCATAAAATTATCGAATGTTTTCCCTCCCCTATACCTTCCCACCACAGCAATGGGGCTCTGGTATGATAACAGAGGATTACAGATGAAGGAGTTGCAAGACACAGAGTATCTCTGAAGAAAAGTGCATGGGGAAGCCCAAATCAAAAGAGGAGACCTTTAAGAAAGAATTTGAAGCCTCTGGCACCTGAAGCTTTAGTGAACATTAAAGCATAGCCCAGTTTGTAGCCAGATTCACATAAATCTTTACAGAAAAAGCCTGTTACCTATTTACCTGTCTGACTGCCTCCCCCCAAAAAAAATTACAAAAAGAAAACAAAAAACATAGTCAGGAGAGACAAAGCAATCATTAGAACCAGACTTAATATGTCATTGATATTGAAATGATATTGAAAATCAGAAAGGGATTTTATAATATAATTTCTATGGTTAATATGTTAGGGGCCTTAATGGAAAAAGTATGCAACATGCAAGAACAGATGAACAATGCAAGAAGAAAAATGAATCAAACAAAAATCAAAAGGAAATACTTAAAGAAAAGAACCCTGTAACAGAAATGAAGAATGCCTTTGATTGGTTCATTAGTAGACCCACTAAAGCTGGGGAAAAAATCAACAAACTTAAAGATAGGTCAACAGTGACTTCCTAAACTGAAATGTAAAGAGAAAAATGATGAGGAAAAAAAATAGCACAACATCTAAGAACTATGGAACAATTTCAAAAGTCATAATATATGTATAGTTCAACTATTAGGAGAACGGGAATGGAGCAGAAGAAATATCTGAAGTAAAAATGGCCACAAATTTTCCAAATTAATGATAGATGCTAAACCACAGATCCAGGGAGATCAGAGAATACCAAGCAGGATAAATGACATAAACAAAAGAAACACCTGGTCATATCATGTTCAAACTGCAGAAAACCAAACAAAAAAGGAAAATCATGAAAAAAAGCTGGGGGAGGGGGAGTGCATCTGTAGAGGAACAAGAATAAGAATGACAGCAGACTTCTCATCACAACCGATGCAAGCAAGAAGAGAGTAGAATGAAATAGATTGCTGAAAGAAAAAAAAATAAATCCACCAACCTAGATCTCCTGTGAAATTATCCTTTAAAAGTGAAGGAGAAATATGGGGCTCCTGGGTGGCTCAGACAGCTAAGCATCTGACTTTGGCTCAGGTCATGATCTCGCGGTCCAAGAATTTGAGCTCCTAGTTGGGCTCTGCTCTGACAGCTCAGAGCTTGAAGCCTGCTTCAGATTCTGTGTCTTCCTCTCTCTCTGCCCCTTGACCATTCACTCTCTTGCTCTCTCTCTCTCTCAAAAATAAATAAACATTAATTTTTTTTTTAAAGCGAAGGAGAAATAAAGACTCTCTCAGACAAACAAAAACTGAGTGAATTCATCACCAGCAGACCTGTCCTGCACAAAATGTTAAACAGGCACAGATCCTGGGAGGCAACATTAAAAATCCTCCTTGAATGACATCATTCTGTTAAGCATCCCTTGTTTGGACATATGTGAACCATCTTGCAATAGGTTGCTTTAAATACATACTTTTTCATCCTTTCCCCAGAAACTTTATGAAAAAATTCCAATATGCCTGTGGAATATCAGATATAAAACAGGCAATGTTTTTTGCTAAAAAACAAAATGATGAATTCTGTCATAAGTTGATCATAGTGAACTTTTGTTGGATCCTCTTCTAGGATTTTATGAATCATCTCTTTAATAATTCATTCTGGAACCTTGCCCAACATTAATTTAAAGTTCACTAATTTGGAATGGCAGAATACATTTTTTTGTTCCTCTTTTTAAAATTTGAATCTACATTTGCATTTTCTTATCTTCCATTTCCCGCTTTATCCTTAAAATTTCTTCATATATTACTGTCCTCATTTGCACCCTAGGATATTGTACTCTGGGGTTTGGTTTTCCCACAGCAGAAAACTTGAGCTCATTTTTAGCAGCAGGATCATCTTATACCATTTATCTCATCTTTATCTTTATTCTTCCATACCAATGCTTACTCTGCATAGTCCAGTGTAGAAGTCAGTCTCTTTCACAGAAAAAGACAAAGCAAAATAGGAATTAAAGGTTCTACTCCATTATGTCAGCCATTGGCTTCATACCCTAATGGTGAAATACTGCCCTATTCCTGAGTCTGTTTTTATGATGATCTTATTCCTGTCCTAAGTGAAACTAAGATTTTTTTTTTAATTTTTTTTTAATGTTTATTCATTTTTGACAGAGAGAAAGAGACAGAGCTTGAGCGGGGGAGGGGCAGAGAGAGAGGGAGACACAGAATCCGAAGTACGTGCTAGGCTCTGAGCTGTCAGCACAGAGCCAGACGCGGGGCTCGAACACACAGACCGCGAGATCATGACCTGAGCCAAAGTCGGGAGCTCAACTGACTGAGCCACCCAGGCGCCCTGCAGCTAAGATCTTTTGATCGTTTTTGGTTTTATCATAAGTTGCAACCCATTTTGGACCTGAGCCTTTCTAAATCTGATCTTCAGAACTTTGCTTTCCCCTCTGTTGTCACCTTATATATATATTTTTAATATTAAGAGCCCTTGTTTCCATTGCTGTAAATCTAAGATCAATTGGAGAAGTCTAATATGATTTCTCTATTGCCACCCATGTCAATTCTCTTCTTTCTCCATACATTTATTACACTATATACAAATGCAGATGAATAAAGCTCACTTCCAGTCTATATCCCTCTTGAAACAAATCACTAGCAGAGGTTGAATCTCTTCTCTAGTTAATAAAATGCCTATCATTAAGGTATCAATATAAGGAAGCTCAGTTTCCTGTTTCTTAATTAAAAAAATTTTGCTAATTTCTATGTTACTTATATGAGATATTTATTAATAAAAGAGCTCAATGAAATGTCAGAGAAAGGCAAATACTGTATTCTATCACTTATATGTGGAATCTTTAAAGAGCTGAACTCATGGAAACAGAGGAAAATGGTGGTTCCCCAGGGCTGTGGGGTGGGAAAAATGGGGAGATGTCGGTTAAAAAGTTCAAACTTCCGGGGCGCCTGGGTGTCTCAGTTGGTTGAGGCTTCTGGTTTCGGCTCAGGTCATGATCTTGTGGTTTGTGGGTTCAAACCCCGCATCAGGTTCTGTGCTGACAGCTCAGAGCCTGGGGCCTGCTTTGGATTCTGTCTCTGTCTCTCTGTCCCTCCCCTGTTTGCACTCTGTCTGTCTGTCTTTCAAAAATGAATAAACATAAAAAAAAAAAAAGTTCAAACTTCTAGTTACAAGATGAATAAGTTCTGGGGATCTATTGTACCGCATGGTGATTATAGCAAATAATACTGTATTATATACTTGAAAGTTGCTAAGAGAGTAAATCTTAAATTTTCCCGTCACAAAAAAAGGTAATTATGTGACACGATGCAGGTGTTAGCTAATGCTATTATGGTAATCATTTCGCAATATATATGTGTATCAAATCAACAGATTGTACACTATAAACTTGCACTGTGTTGTAAGTCAATTATATCTCAATAAAGCAGGGGGGGTGTAGAATAAAAAAGAGCTGGAAATATTTGTTGCATAGTGCATACCATAATACAATACATGATCTTATAATGGAAATGGCTTTGTTTTTCAAAAATCTGGGTTTGTCTGCTGTCCACCACTGACTAAACATAGAAGGGACCTTGTAACTCCTTGTGCCTTTGCTTCTACATCTCTAAAATTGGGTTAATGAATGAATATGCTGGGAAGCCTGGGTAGCTCAGTCGGTTAAATGTCTGACTCTTGGTTTTGGCTTAGGTCATGATCTAATGGTTCAGTTCCTTAAGTTTGAGCTCCTCCTCAAACTGACAGCACAGAGCCTACTTGGGGTTCTCTCTCTCCTTCTCTCTCTGCCCCTCTGCCGCTTGCATGCATGTTCTCTCTCTTTCTCTCAAAAGAATTAACAAAACTTAAAATAAATAAATAAGTGAATATGCTGTTAGTACCAACCTCAGAAGGTTAAGGGTAAATAAAACAAACTACATGAACTTGACCTTAGTGCCTCAAGACAGTGAATTCCAAAGTTTGGAACATGATGCTTCACACAGCTGTTGGACGTGTACTAAATAGCATTAAGTCACATAGTAAGAAAATTATTTCAGTTCTCTTTAGTCCTTCTAATTATGTAAAGAAGAAAGTCTGCGTTCAGTGTTAGTACGGTTTCACACCTTTCTAGCACTTGTTAATCTCCGTTTTAAACAGAGAGAAACTAGGTCAAAGGCCTTTCTTCAGCAGGCAACGGCATTTATCTACGATTTGATTACATTATTTTGTTTTAATTGTATTTCTTTTTACCATTGCCTTCTATTTATGCCAACAATATTTGTTTTCAATTTCCCATTTCTTTTTCAAATAAAGTAATTTAAAAATTTTTTAATTGATTTATTTTAAATAACAAGTGAAAACTGGTACAGGTGAGTTGAGCTTTGGCAAAAATCATGAACTTAGTTATAAAAGACTGTGGAAATAGTCTATAATTCAATGTACACATTTTTAAATGTATTATACTAGCATTGCCAATGAAGTTATATTCTTTTTTTTAATGTTTATTTATTTTTGACAGAGAGAGAGAGACAGAGCATGAGCGGGGGAGGGGCAGAGAGGGAGGGAGACACAGAATCCGAAGCAGGCTCCAGGCTCTGAGCAGTCAGCACAGAGCCTGACGCGGGGCTCGAACCCACAGACTGCGAGATCATGACCTGAGCCAAAGCCAGACGCTCAACCAACTGAGCCACCCAGGCGCCCCCAGCCAATGAAGTTATATTCTTATTATCAAGTTGTTTCTTATTAATAAAAGAAACTAGTTCTTTGGTGCTTGGCACAAATTCCTAAGACCGACTCTCAAAGCTTCCTCCGCAGAATTTTAAAAGGATTCATCAATAAATAATGAAAATACAATTTGCATGTGATACCTGATTTTATCTCCTTTAAGTTGAGGGTAATATCCTGCCTCCTTTGCATGACCTGCAGTAACCATCTGAGTGTTGAATGCACAATTGTTGCTAACTAAATAGTCAAATGTTTGAGTTGACATTTAGACGTATCAAGAAAATTTGTTTAAGATAGGAATACCTCCTGCTCTTCTCAGATGTTAACTACCAGAACAATTCCCACACCTAACTTCCACTCTCTCAAATTTGAAGTTATAGCTCAGATAAAGTAGAGAAGAAAGAAACCATTTCTTACCTATTTGTTGATTTCATATTGTGAGCCAGTAGCCTGTAAGCAGTGTGTGTGATGTCTAAGACTAGCTCAAGGAAGTGTACTTTCTCCATAATTTAGATATGCTAAGCCTTTGGTTACCATGCTATACTGTCTTCTCTAATTCCTTCCCAACTCGGTCTCTACCCCAATCACCATGACAACACATATCTTATAAAGAGAACCTTTATCAACAGGTAAGGTAAGACCTTTGATGTTACTCTTCAGGGATCTCATCCATATCCATACTCTCTGTGGGATCCTGACATTTTAATGTCTGAAATACCTGAATTCCAAATAACCAATAGGAAAAGGGAAATAACTCTTCTACATTCTAATCACAAAGAAGGTTGCTCAAAGTCCTAAGCCAAAAAGAAATGCAAAATGTTTCCAGAACCTCATCATGGAAGATATTTAAATATTCATGAGAAGCATTATTATCATTAGAATATCTAAAAGGAAATCCAAAAGCTGCAGAGGAAGGCCAGGGCGAGGTGGATTTAAAATTCGCTGCCCTTGAAGCCAGGACAGTAGGGTTCACACCAACTCCATTTGACTGGCTTCTTCTTTAAGCCTATATAATCTTCTCAACTAGTACTTTGCTTTTCCTTTTATTTCTGACTCTTGGTCTTAAGGCCCTTAATAAAAAAGTGACATGGATGACTGCCAAAATAACATAATTGGCTAGAATCCAAAATTCTGACATTTGTCTGGCATGCTAGGTTGTTCATTGGAGCCTAGATTTCTGAATCCTTTGAATATTGGGCTGGCTGACTGCTCGCCGATAACAAGCTTTCCACCAGACTCGCATCTGCCCTCCGGTAGGAATCTGGTTTAACTACTTTGTGAAAGACCAAGCTCCATTTTGCCCTTAATTTCTCCCATCATCCTCTGAACAGCCCAGTGAAGTAATCTTGCTGGCTGTTTTCTATGGAGTAAGAAACCTGAACTTGGAAAGTTAAATAAGTTACTCAAGGTTATGGAACTGTGAAGGGCAGAGCAAGGTTAAAATCCAGGTCTGTCTGAATACAAAATCCATTCTCTTCCTATTACGACAGCCAGCTCCATAACAGTGTTATTCATAATGTCAATCTTAAAAATGTCTTAGAATATTAAAAGAAGTATTTCAATTGACTTGCATCCAATATTAGCTTATCACTTGCCTTAAGAAGCAACTATTCTTCCTCATCTGTCCAATCAGAAATTCAACTCTCCGAGGATATTTAGTATCCTCTCTGGCAACTTTTGATGGTGAAACAGGTCTTCTGTTCAAATGCTATTGCTGTCAGTTCATATACATGTGGTTAGAAACAAAGATGGCTACCATGCCCGTCTCCCTTCTGCAGAAAACAGACAATAAATGGACTCCCTCATCTTACTAATGCTTATAATTGGTCCATCATTCAGAATCCCAAGCTTCTGTTCAAGTTCTATTTTTCTACTTACCTTCTGTGTGTGCGTGTGTGTGTGTGTGTGTGTGTGTTTACCATGCATAACTTTTCACTGTTTCTTTATTTGTCAAGTTTAAGAAAGTCATGTGTCTGGAGCTCATTAACAGCATCTCTAACAGACCAACAGCACTTGGAATAAGCATGAGCAGCCTGTAAATAATACTCCTCCCATGTATGTATACTGAACTTTGAGAAATATTCTATGATTCTTTCAGCTTTCTCAAAGAAGACACAGTTTCATCTAGAGAAAAACAAAGCTTGGGACAACTGGCTTCCTTCTGAAAGCTTCCATATGTAAGTCTGTGACTCCCAAATTTTCTGACCAGGAATGCATGTTGGCACCTGTTTATGGCATGTAGAGGTAGCCTGAAGTACATGGATTGTGTGTGTGTGTGTGTGTGTGTGTGTGTGTGTATTTGTGCACCCTTCCCTGAGTTCTTCTCATAAACCAATTGTTAGAAGAAGCCCCAACAGGATCTCTTACACCAAGAATATTTTTATGAAGTTCTGGCAGTCCTTGGACCACAGTTTTTAAGAGCCCACTATTATTATCATTTATTGGAACAGCTTATTACCACCCCTCTTCAGTTCTCAATAAGAACAGACTTCCACATCTCTCTGAAGTGCAAACAGTGTGTTCTAAGTCATAAGGAGCCCACTATGTCCCCCACAGTGATTTCTATTGTTCCGGTTGCATCCTGACTGATATAGTGATGTAACTATGGGTCTAACACAGCTTCCTTCTTTAGGATTGAGGAAGCAAGTCTGCTCTGAAACAGTAAAGGAAAGAGTGAGGCATGAAAAAGTGGGTAAGCCGATTTCCCTTGTGTGCTTCAGAGCACGCAGATCACCTGCATCCACTACCTGGCAGGTGAAGGGCTGAGGGTAATGTGCACATATAAAATTCTCCAACATAGTAACCCAGCCTGGGGACTACAGGTTCCCAAAGGAGAGAAAAGGGCGGACTCAGAGTAATTTCAAGGGTTCTGCCAATACACATAAGTTCCTACCATAAATTTTGCTGTGGACTAATTAGTACCAGAAGGGGGCAATGAGAAAATAAAGTAAAATGGATTCTAACATTCCAAATGAGTAAGAGTTGTATTTTAGCGCAAATGTGTTAGCCCGGCCACATTTTCTCCATGCCCTGGCTTGCTTCCCTTCACCACCTTGGTCTTTTCTGAGTCACTGCACACCACAGCCGAAGGAGCCGCTGTGGCCTTCTCTGAGACTGCCCCAGACACCTGGGTGGGGTGAGACAGGGGAGGCAGCGGTACTTTTAGATGAAAAGGGGATCCACCAAAACAGAGAAGTTGCAAAAGTTGATCCCTGTCTCATTTTCACGCATTTCTTTAATTCTTCTTTCAATTTCGACCACAGGAAAAACAGGGACAAAACCAAACGAAACCGAACCTTGAAAAGGCTTTGCAAATATCAGCCAAGATCACACTGCGTTCTTAATTGAAATAATTATTGCAACCAGCTCTTCATGTCAATAGGAATGAGCTGCATGTCTGATGTAGAGGTTGGGGCGAGACCGTCAAAGCAACTCTGAGAGCCCCTGGACTCAATGTGATTGCACTCTACGATGTAAAAAGAGGATGGAGAGGGATATGATGAAACATGATACATGGCAAAGAAGGCCATGTCAACATGCTTGGCAAGCATTCTCCAGAAACAACGGTTGAATTGAACTTAATTAAAACTAGCTAACAAAGTGGAATTTCAACCTGATTTTTTCATATTTGATTGTAAGGCTAAAAATAACTCCAGGCAAAAGTGAATACTGTGAAGAATAGAGAAAGAGTCTTAGAGGAATCTGATAATGCCATCGGACAACTGGAGACAAATTAAACATTTTTGTGGGCTGAGATGACTAAATGTGACAATACATCAAGAAAAAATCATAAATCATGAAGTAAAAATCTTAACAGAAGGGAATAAAACATGAGGAAACTTCAAGCTTTCTCTATGGGTCAAACCACCGCCTCCTTCAATATTCATTAAGAACCTGGGAGGTGAATATTATTATTCCTACTTTAGAGATTAGGAGGTCATGATTCTGGAAGATTCATAACATGTCTGAAGTCACAAAGATATTTGTGTTCCCGCAAACGTTGGCAGGTATTCTACAAAGAGTTCCATGGTACATAATTTTTTTGAAAAGCAGATCATACTGTTTCTCTCTTCTAGAGATTAGACTCTGAGAGGTCATGCAGAGATCAATCTTTTTAACTTTTTAAATATCTCTTTAATTCAAAACTTCTCAAACTTATAACATGATGGGAAATGTGTGTGTGTGTGTGTGTGTGTGTGTGTACTTACCACCTTTGTGAGCACATGAATGTTCTACTAGAAGCATTTTGAAAAGGCAGCAAAATGCTATAATGGAACTAAACCAATAAGACTAAATTTAATACAGATAAATTTAAATCACATATTAGATATTTTAAAAGTGTAATTATATAAGAACAAAATTCAGGCCAACAGTGTATTTTAAAATGCCCAGGAGAAGGACTACTACAAGCCAAAGATGATGACAAAGCTAAAAGTTAATGAAATCTTAGACACCTTAATAAGAGGATGCTGTCTATATCAAGGGAGAGTAAGGTATATGTCTGGCCATAAATGAAACCTTGAAATAGAATGTTGACAAATTAAAGGAGGATCAGACATTGACAGTGAAGTTGAAAGTTCTGGAAACTATGTCACATGACTTTACTGGGGAATCTGGGACTATTTCATTAATGTAACTATTTGGAGGTTTGAGGTTGCTAAGATGCGGTAGTTAACATTCTTCCCATAGTTAACAGACTGTGATGAGGATAATGACTTACTTACTTAAGGATAATAGACTTACTTGGTATTTTCCTAGAGTCCTGAATGAGGAGTAACAGTTTATAGTTATAAGGGATTAAGTTTAGTTGTCACATAACAAAATGACTCAGAAGAAAATGGACGGATGAAAGATCGGGCCTGTTAGTCTCTTAAAAGTCACCGAGGAGCAGAGGTGTTTTTCTAGTTACTTCACTTAATGGGAATATACTCTAAAAATTCAGCTGTAGTGAAAAAGGAATTTTCAAAAATGCCAAGGGAGCCTGGATGGCTCAGTCGGTTGAGCATTCAACTTCAGCTCAGGTCATGATCTCAGAGTTTGTGGGTTTGAGCCCCAGGTTGGGCTCTGTGCTGACAGCTCAGAGCCTGGAGCCTGCTTCAGATTCTGTGTCTTCCTCTCTCTCTGCCCCTCCCTTGCTTGTGCTCTGTCTCTCTGTTGAAACAAATAATAAAAACATTAAAAATATTTTTTAAGGGGCGCCTGGGTGGCTCAGTCGGTTGAGCGTCTGACTTCAGCTCATGTCATGATCTCACGGTCCATGAGTTCGAGCCCCACGTTGGGCTCTGTGCTGACAGCTTAGAGCCTGGAGCCTGTTTCAGATTCTGTGTCTCCCTCTCTCTCTGACCCTCCCATGCTCATGCTCTGCCTCTCTCTGTCTCAAAAATAAATAAACATTAAAAATTAAAAAAAAAATTTTTTTAATGCCATAGCCATGTTCAAAAAGGAAATAAAAGTGTATTTACTGGTCCAGAACTGAATAGCGTCTTTGTTTATCAAAGAACTCTTCTGTTGACCCCATGGCGACTTCAGTCATTGACTATGCTTGCTATGGTGCTTCTCCTCTTTGCTGTTGTAACTGCACTGACCTGCCCCACAACCGACTAACGTCTTTCCCTTTCATGGCTTCCTCTACTTCAAGGCAGGAGAACCTTCCTGGTGGCTTCTCCTCACTAGTTTCTCTGTTGTTTGGCTTCTGACATCTGTGCTCTCTGGTGATTTTCTCTATGACATACCTTAAAACCTCCTGAAAGATCATCTTATTGGATTTTTCCTGCTAACCATCCAGGGGAGCACATTACCGTTAGATTTCTCTTACAAATGCCTTACAGACTGATCTCTCCAGACAGCGGCCTTTGAGACAGCCACTCAGCCATGATCTACCCAGTTGTGACCAGGGTGATGTGATAATAACACAGCAACCTGTATGAGAGACATTCGTAAGAGGGGCTGTAAGTGGCAGACACATTAGATGGCCCACCAAATACCACCATCTCAGAAGAATGCTCCAGAAGGTACTTCTGCTTTGTATGAGAGAGTAAATAATACCTTTCGTATAGTCCCTTCTAACACCAATATTCTATTATCTTAGAGCATAACTCTAACCCATTGTTTTTTCTTCATACTGAAAAACTAAACCTTAAGTCTTATAGAAATAATGGATTACTGGTACCACGTTTGATACAAAACATAAGTGAACATAATTTTACTTCTTCCAATAGAAGTCTCTAATCCAGAACATTTATTAACAAGTGAGACAAAAGAGAGAAATGAGAATAAGCTGTAAATATACATGGACACAAGTTTCTATTTTACATAAGCCACCCTGGCTCTTACTTGCTGAATTTAAGTAGATCTCAGTATCTTTGAGATTTGGTTTCCTAATTTGAAAAATGGAGACTATGATCTGACTTTCAGGGTGTGAGAATCAAATTTTATGAGTATGAGAATTCTGTATAAGTTGTAAAAATTTCTGTAATGCCTTAACCGATAACCCGGAAATGATTCAAGTCACAGGATTTTGTTTCCCTCAGTATCCAGTTAGCAAAATAAGTTATTTCAAGCAAATGCACAGTGCCCGTTTTCTGCCCAGCAGAAAACTGGGCACTTGAAATTTTCAAAGGAGCACAATAAATTCAGGCATCCTTCTAGGTGATGAATTTACAACCAGCCAGTAGTTCTGCCTTGATTCTTATCTTTCTCTTCCTCATAGTCTGTTGTTTGATTTCCTACATGATTCAAAAGTATAGAACCACCAATTAGTTTATATTTCATATTAATCTCTGCAAACCAAGTTGAGTTACAATCTGGACAATAAATCCTAGAGGAAATACCCAAGAGACTGTCATGACACATTGTTCTCTGGCACAAGCAGAGATAATAATTAAGAATCACATGACTTAACACTAAATATAGATTTCCTGTGTGGTTTTTGTCATACACGCATCTCAGCCTTTTTTTAAATGTTTATTTTAATATGCCCCACATTTAGCCTCTGGGAATCATTTCAGTGAGAAGCTGGGAAGCTGCAGTAAATTTTTGATTACTAAAAAGACAAATGGATGGGTTATTTAAATATCTTTATGTTTATGACAATAGATTTGTTTCAGATCAATTGTCCCATTGTGGCTAACTCATAAAGAATTCACATCAGAGTAGGAGAGGCTATGCATTGTTTTTCTCAATACATTATTATCTTGAGATATTCACTCAGTCAACCAACATTTATTGAGCCCTCACCGGGCTAAGGCATTTCTTCCCGGGCTAAGGATACTGCAGTCAAAAACACAGATGAGTCTTCTCCTCTGGTAAACTGTCAATTCTGTTTTGGAAAGGCAGACTGTAAACAAGGAAATAATAGAGAATTCCAGATGGAATAAAATGCTAGAAAGAAAAGAAAGTGGGGAACAGAATAAGGAAAAGCAACAGGGACAGGGATGAACCTATTTAGATGAGGAGACGATGGCGGGCCCTCAGAAGGGAGGTACCAAGTGATGAGGAGCCCGCCGCTCGCACACTGGAAGGAAAAGTCGTCAAAGCGTAGAGAACCACAGGGGCAGGGCGTGCTCGGGGAACAGAGGCCAATGTTGCTGAAGCACAGAAAACAGAATGCGGTTGGAGATGTGGTCAGCGAGACAGGCAACAGCCAGAGTCTACGTGCGCATGTGCGTCATGATGAGGGGTTTGTGTTTAATCTAAATTCAATGGGAAGCAATTCGAGCTTTAGCAAGGCACCCATCAGAGCTACATGTTTTAGTTTCTTCTGATTATTGGCGATAGGAATGGACTTAGGGAAATCATTTCCGTTTTGGAAACGTTGAATAACACGGACCAGTTTATTTTATACTGGTTTCTGCATAGCATAGTAGGAGTTCAAAGCTGATAATAATAATTAAAAGAAAAAAAAAAGAGTAGTCACATAATAGAAGGGTTGAGCCTTCTGGTTCTGTGATCACTGTAGGAAGACCAGAGATTATGAGTTTGTGGAATTTTCTACTTCCTTCCTGTATAGTAACAGATGACTCTACTTTGTCTTTACATTTTACCCAAGATGATAACTTTTGGGCCACCTGGGTGGCTCAGTTGGTTAAGCCTCTGACTCTTGATTTTGGCTCAGGTCATGATCTCATGGTTCGTGGCATCAAGCCCCATGTCAGGCTCTGCACTGACAGAGCGGAGCCTGCTTGGAATTCCCTCTCTCTCCCTCCCTCTCCCTCTTTCCCTGCTGCTCCCACCAAAATAAGTAAAATAAACTTAAAAAAAGACTATAATTTTTGCACAATGTTGTTTTAAGCACACAGCCCTATTACCTAATTTCAATGAAATGTCATCAGCATAAAAAGCAAACAACAAAACAGAACAAAATTTGATCAGCATCGATGTGGACAATGAAAAGAAAAAACAAAATAATAGTGCAAAAATATGCAAAAGCAAAGAGGATAGAAGAAAGAGAGGGGGAGAAGCCTGACACACGCCTGGGGAATACAAAGAAAGTTCATTTCTAATCATCGGTTTCTGTGTACTTTTGAACCGAGAGGGTTTTGAACGGAGTGAGTTCAAAAGGTGGCCAAGATGGATAAAGTGTCTTTGTTAATCGAAAAATTTAAAGTGAATCTACTCAAGAGAAGCATACCTACAAGCCCTCTAATGAATTTCTCAGTGGGGGAAAAAAATCTGAACCTAATTCTTTAGGTTAGTTCTCTTTAGTGAAAGACAAGTCTAGTGAACCAACTTTTCTGAAACGCTGAAAGGAAAATGTTGCAGAGAATTAGGGCTGCAAACCATTGCAGTTTAGGCCTTTCCCCTTGATCTATTTTATTTTATTTTTTATCTTCTTTGTTGGCTAATCTGAGAACTCTGTGTCAGGCTGCCAGGCAATGCAAAGGTCTGAACTCTTTGTGACGGGAATTTGAAATAATCACATTATGTCTGTCAAGGCTTTGTATTTGTAGAGGTAAACAGTAACAATCAAGAGAAAAAGTCTGCAATCTGTATTTGTATTACAGGGATAATGACCAGGACCCATTGTACTTAATGGAAGAATAGTGTGGCATCGCCAGCTAAGTCTTTGAAGTACAAATATGATCGCACAAGGTTTCCCATAGAAAACTTCTTCCTTGAACTTTGTGACCGTTGGTATTTTGGTAAACCTAGTTCCATAGCCTTATAAAGGATGCAAGGGAATTTCAATAAGAAGGTCATGAAAGTAGACTTGGGTTGTAGAACATTTTATAAGGCTTTACTTCTGTAAGTCTCAAGGTAATTGTAAACATCCAGTTTTATCAGTTCATTGCATCTGGGAAATAAGTCAGCTGCTTTTAGTTATGGAATAAAGACAGGAAGAAATTTAAAGGTTCAAAGCTCTGAACTCTCTTAACTCATTTTTTAAACAATTACAGAAGATATTTTGTCAACATGAATAAATAACACAAAGTGGTACTTGAATTAAAATTGGAGGTGTTGCTACACTAGATAAGTATTTATATATTATTAATGGTAAAATGGCTGAGGTAAATTGGATAATGGGGCTGGAGGGGAGGGACACATTATTTTTTTGTGTGATATAAAAGTAGAGAACAAGTTTTCTTTTTTTCTAGTACCAGTTTGCTCTTCTAGAAGCAATATTTTCCATCAGTGGAGGAAAAAGAACTATAAATAGGGATGGTGAAAGAAAAATCTGGGGGAAAATATCAAAAGCGAGATGCTTAAGCAAGATGAAGGCTTAATTCATGTTTTGGGGTCACTTTATAGAAGGCCATATGGTTTTGCAAAAATCAATCAATCAGTCAATCAATCAATCAATAACACTGGTATCTAGTAAGAAACACCTGTTTGCGTCCATTATTTACCATCCAGGTGATCTAGGGCAAGTTATTTCACCTTCCTGAGCCTTGATGTCCTTAACTCTAAACTTAAGAGTCCAAATGAATTTCATGGAGCTATTGGGGGACATAAATGAGATATCACCTTAAAAGCAGCTGACCAATGGTATATAATACCCAAAACACATTCACATCTAATTCACAGTGTCTTCACTAGTATAGCAAAACTATATTAATTTGTATTTAAAAGAAATCTGTGTTAATGCAAGAAATAAGAAAACTAAAAGAGTTCCATATTTTCATTTCCCTTTAATATACTGTATCTCCTCTGTAAGTATACTGAGGGATTTTATTAGTGGCAATGAATTAACCACCCTTTATATAAATGCACTTCTTCCTGTTACCTTAGACTTTCAGGATAAAAGACAGTGGGAAACTTGCCTTTTTTTTTTTTACAGGTTTAGGAATGAAGGAAATAAGTTAAAGCAAGAGGCTAACGAGATACGCAATTTCTTCTCTCTCAGTGGTACTTTTAGAGAGGGGATCAGAACTGCTAGAGAAGAGCACCAAACGTGGAATAATTTAAGGTGACATTTATTAGTTGGATAATGACCTGAGTTCTGAGAACTCAAATAGGATTAGCCATAAATAAAGAAATTCTAGAACCAACGGAAAAGATTTCTGCACTTTCACCTTTTTAAAAAAATTTTTTTTAACATTTATTTTTGAGAGACAGAGATACAGAGCATGAGCAGGGGAAGGACAGAGAGAAAGGGAGACACAGAATCTGAAAGCAGGCTCCAGGCTCCGAGCTGTCAGCACCGAGCCTGACCAGGGGCTCAAACTCACGAATCACGAGATCATGACCTGAGCAGAAGTCGGATGTTTGAGGGCGAACGCTTAACCGACCAAGCCACCCAGGCGCCCCTGCCCTTTCACCTTTTTAAAAGGGTTGGGAAGATAGAAACTGAAGTGTTACAGTTTTTAAACGTAGTTAAATTTACTGAATCTTTATTGTGGATCAGGCACTAGGCTGAAAGCTTCTTTGTTTTTTGAAGCTTATTTACTTATTTTGACAGAGAGAGAGAGAGAGAACGAGTAGGGGAGGGGCAGATACAGAGAGAGGGAGAGAATCCCGAGCAGCCTCCATGCCCTCAATGCAGGGTTCGATCCCACAACCCTGGGATCATGACCTCAGCCAAAATCAAGAGTCAGACACTTACCTGCCTGAGCCAACCAGGTACCCCTTGGCATCCATTTTAAAGTTAACAAAGTAAAGACATATGATATCTGTCCTTCTCTGACTGACTTATTTCACTCAACATAATACCTTCCAGTTCCATCCACATTGCTGCAAATGTCATGATTTCATATGTGGATCTTAACAAAAGTCCATGGGGGAAGGGAAGGGGGAAAAATAGTCACAAACAGAGAGGGAGGGAGGCAAACCACAAGAGACTCTTAAATACAGAGAACAAACTGAGGGTGGATGGGGGCTGGAGGAGAGGGGAAAATGGATGATGGGCATTGAGGAGGACACTTGTTGGGATGAGCACTGGGTGTCGTATGTAAGCCAATTTGACAATACATTATATTAAGAAAATAAAAATAAAGTTAACAAAGTAGGCCAAGATCATATAATTTTTAGACAGAGGATACCAGCATCTGACTCCAAAGTCCTAGTTCTTGACTACTTCACTGCACTGTTCGGTAACACCAGTACATGTCATGAAGCCTCTGCTGAAACATTTCCACTTACACAGCCTCCTGGTATTTAGCCATATTTTATGGGAATGAATTCTTCAAAAGGAGCAGTATGATATGGGATACAGTCTGATAATTTGTCCTTGTTTTCTTTAAGAGCCTATAAAGTCTCATGTTGGGATTCCTATTTTAAGTGAATTTATAAACAACACAATCCATTTTCTTCTCCTCTTGTAAGTATCATTAGGTACAAATTTCAGTGAACTCTGATTGTCAGATTGTTTTTCAGGAATTCTCTCCTGTGAGGTAACCTCTCGCTTTCAGTAGAGGTAATAATTAGTTACCGTCTCTGTAGCTCACATTTATTGAGAGCTTAGTATGTGCTAAACTTTATATATAACTTATCCCATTTAATTCTTACAGATCTCTACAGGTAGATACTACTATTATCTCCGCGTTATGGCGAAAGAAACAGGCTCGAAGGAGGTAAGTTTTGTCTTGTCCGACATTACAAAGCTAGCAACAAGTAGTGGCAAGATTTGATTCCAGAGCTATGCGCCTACAAACCCAAAGTCTCCATCATGTAAAAGTTGATTGTAAAGTTGATCATTGTAAAAGTTGATTAAAGTCACATTTTACATTTTACACTCTTGGGCAAGACATACAATCTCACTGTTCCACAATCTCCTCTTTTGAAAAATGGGAACAATAATATAACTGGCTCTCAAAGTAAGATGAATAGATATGACATAAAGTACAGATAAGAGTTTGAAAAGTGCTAGAGCATATAGTAAGCATTAGATAAATGCTAACAGAAATTTTAATTCTACCCAACAATGTTTTTTGAGTAGAAATGCTAAACTCTATATAAATATCTTTGTGTGTTTCTTGAGGTCCATGTAGAACCAAGTTACAGTAACGAGAGTGAACCTTTCTGGAAAGAACTCAATCTGATCACACACTGTTAAAATGCTACAGTTGTTGGTGGTTAATCCTACTTGGATTTGTCCTTTGGTTCCAATCCCACTGTCCATGTGAACTAGTGTCCAATTTCTATGGAGAAAGGAAGCTATAAGTGAAAGCCCCTATACTGTTTTGTGATCCAAAATATTTATAAGACTCTGGTGTATGGAAACAGGAATGCAAGGTGCCATTTCTTTATGATCAAAGTAACATGGGAAAGAGACCCTCCTAAAAGTGTTTTCTAAGAAGTTAATAGCGTATGCACTTTTTCTCTAACTTTGCCATTCAGGTTGGCCACCTTAGATGGCATCTCATTTTACACCACATCAAAGGACTATCCCGAAGGCTTACATTAAAAAAGAAACAGGCTTTACATATAGCCCTATCCTTCTAAAATTGTTTGATTTGGAATTTCAGGAAAATATTAGATTAAAATATTAGATTAGATTTATAGAATAAATATAAATATTTATTCTATATTTTTCCTTGGCATCTATGAAAAGTGTCAAAAACTTTTTAAATGGGGAAGAGCATTACAAGTTCAGAAAAGAGTTATAAAACAAACAAACATGGAAACAAAAAATCATGGGACCATATTCACAAAATCTACCAATTTCTGTACAATGTTGACCAAAATGAAGGCAAAAGCTATAAACATACATATTTAAAGTAAGCCAGAGAATTGCTAAAGATGTTTCCAATGATATTTTAAATAAAATAAGAAGGAATAAAGGCATGGCAGTCCACAAAAGACTTGGGGAATGGCCCTAAGAGAGTCAACATCAACACTATGCAAATAGCATAGAAGTAATTGATACCGAGGCTCAAAAAGTTTTGACCTCAAAAAATCCATCTGGAGGTAACATGAGAAGAAGAAGAATAAAGAGAACAAAGACCAGATTTGTAGTTAAAGATGAATGCAACTGAGCAGAAATAAATCCAGAGTGATCACTTCTAAAACCACAATAAGCCAAGAGGTTCTGTTGAAACCCAAGATGACCTCAGACTAGTTCACCTGCTCACCCCCAAAAGAACCATGCAACAAGGTCAATAAACAATTTTGAGTTGATGAGGACTAGTGAGGCACCATTCCCAATCTGAAGCTGTCCATGGCCCTGACTCAAGCCATTAGTGTGTTCCACACTGTTCTTAATCTAAGGGCTGGTAACATTAATTTCTTCATTCAAGAATAGTAACAAACATAAAGAGTCCAACATGAGACCCTCAACCAGAAGCTACAAAAACCTTTGTAAATGAACAAAAGGAGAAGAAAATAAGATAATACACTAAGAAATAGAAAACCATTAAACTATCCTGCTCTATGCTTAAAGGGATTATAAGCATATTCATAATCAAGGGGTTATGAATTCTCAAAAGGGATTTGGTGAAGAGATACAGTGATCAAGGATACACCATAAGGGGCACCTGGGTGGCTCAATTGGCTAAGTAACCAACTCTTAATTTTGGCACTGGTCATGCTTTCATGGTTTGTGAGTTCGAGCTCCTCATGGGGCTCTGTGCTGACAGCATGGAGCCTGCTTGGGAGTCTCTCTTTCTCTCTCTCTCTCTCTCTCTCTCTCCCTCTCTCTCTCAGCCCCTCCCCTCTCAGGTGTGCACATGCACACGCTCTCTCTCTCAAGAAACAAACAAAACAAAACAAACAAACAAAAAACACCATAAAAACATGTGACCCTATGTAAGAGTCACCAGAAGTAACACATAATATTATTAAAGTCTTCAGATATTGGAGCTATCAGATACAGAATATAAAACAGCTATGTACTAAGTATTTTTAAAAATAAAAGATTGACTTTTCTTTCAATGCACAAGGACAAAAAAGTAATCATGAAAATTTGAAAAAGAACCAGGTAGGATATTTAGAGAATGGAAGCATTGAAATTAAACATTTAGTGGATGGATTAAATAGGAGATTAAGCAGAGATGAAAGGACCGTGTGAAGAAATTATCAAGAATTAAGTAATTATGAAGAAATCAAGATGAAAACAAAGTGAAACTAGGAAATGAAATATGCAAAATCTACATGAAAACACAGACGTATAGAATAGGATTTTCTAGCACACATCAAATTCAAAATGTGGAGGGGCAGAATAGAAAGAATGAAGGAGAGGTGATATTCAATAGATACAGCTGAAAAATTCCCTGACTTGCAAGATAAGCAGCCTTAGGCAATGAAATCAAAATATAATATGCCATTCAGGGTAAACAAAAGAAATTAACACCTAGACATATTGTAGTGAAAAGGTATATTATCAAAGATAAAAAGAGGACATTATAATTATTCACTAAAAAAAACTAGCAAAGATAATAAATTAAGAGCAGATTTCTCAAGAGCAAAAATTGAATAAGGAAAATTGTAAAATAAAATCTTCAATGTTTTGAGAGAAACTGCTATGTGCCTATAATCACGAATCCGGCAAATCTTTATTTCAAAAAATGTGAAATACAGATTTTCTTACATTAAGAAATGTAAGTTCACCATTAGACTCTCACTGAAAAGATCAATATTGGGAAGAAAGAAAATGATGTCAGAAGCACTATCTGAGATACAAGAAGGAATGGTAAGAAATTAATAAGGATGAGAGTAATAAATATTTACAAAATAATCATTATTATCATATTTGTATAGTTGGAAGAAAGAATTGAAATACTGGAAAACAATAGCATACAATTCAAGAGAAGGGTGATCACAGTTAATGGGTAGTATCTTTGGTTTCTTCAAAAGAAGAGGTTAACTGTGTCTACTAACTTCAGACCTTGCTAGATTATTAAGTGCACATGGTACAAGTTCAAGCATGCCCATTGAAAGAACAAACTGGAAAGGTATGCCTTCAAATCCAACCTAATGGGATGAAAAGCAAAAGCAAAATACATTCATTTAAAAAGGAGAATTTTTATTTTTTATTTATTTTTATGTATCTATGTTTTTGAAAGGAGAATTTTTAAGAGCATAGAAAAAACAAGTCAATAGCATAATATAAGATACTAGAACACATACTAATAAAGTAAATAACCAAAACAAATAAAATAAAACTAAATGTTCCAAATAAAAGATAGATTTTTTTTAAGGATGAACTTTTAAAAATCAGGCTATGTTATGTTTACAAGAGACACATTTACAAAATAAAGATCCAAATGTGTTAAGAACATGGAAAATGATATGCCAAATCAAGAATTGCAACAAAAAACTCCGTAATATCTATTTTATATTAAAAATATGGACTTTAGTCCAAAAAGTATTAGAGACAAAGACATCTCTACATAGTGATAGAAGTTTCCAGGGGCACCTGGGTGGCTCAGTCGGTTGGGCATCCGACTTCGGCTCAGATAGTGATCTCACGGTTCAGGGGTTCAAGCCCCGTCCGTGTAGGGCTCTGTGCTGACAGCTTAGAGCCTGGAGCCTGCTTCGGATTCTGTGTCCCCCTTGCTCTATGCCTCTCTCTTTCTCTCTCTCTCTCTCTCTCTCTCTCTGTCAAAAATAAATAAACATTAAACAAAAAGAAGTTTCCAGTAATCAGAAAAATATAATTCTAGACACTTATACACCCATAAAATAACTCCAAAATATGGAAAGCGACCATGTAACAAGCTAAAAGCAAATCCCAGCTAATCGTAAACAATAATATTATACAAACTATATTACCTGCAGTGTAATTAAGGGATTCAATAACACAAAAGTCGGGGTGCCTCAGTGGCTCAGTCGGTTGAGAGTCTGACTTTGGCTCAGGTCACAATCTCAAGGTTCGTGAGTTCGAGCCCCACATCATGCTCTGTGCTGACAGCTCAGAGCCTGGAGCCTGCTTCAGATTCTGTGTCTCCCTCTGTCTATGCTCCTCCCCTGCTCACACCCTGTCTCTCTCTCAAGAATAAATAAAGATTAAATTTTTTTTTAAAAAATAACACAAAAGTTAAATAAAGTATCCCATACTTTTAGAAATATAAAATACAATTCTAAAAAAAAAAAGCCACAGTTCTATATAGCTCATTTGCAAAATAAGTATTCATAATGCAAATTTAAGATATTTAGAACAAAACAATAAAAAAATACACATCCAATGTTTGTCAAAACCCATGGGATCCATCCAAACTAGTAATTAGAAAGAGATGTATAGCCTTAAATAATTACTTTAAAAAGCGCAAATCCATTCTAAAAAATTAGATACGTAACAGTAGACTAAATTTGAAGAAAGTAGTAGAGGGGAGAAAATTTTGAAAGCAAAAATCAGTAAAAGACAAAATATAGTAAGTACAACAAAGATAACATGTATACTTTAAAGACTGCTGAAATAGACAAGCCTCAGCCAAAACTGAAAGGGGAAAGTGAGAAGAGACAAACAAATGTTAGGATTTTTAAAGATAGCATAACTAAATAGTTAATGAAGATTAAAAAGAAAATCAAATGATACCATGCAGAATATTATACTAAAAGCTTTCAAAACTTACATGACATGAGCAGTCTTAGAAGTATGTAAGTTATTAAAAATCGCTCAAGAAGAAACAGAACTATTTTTTTAATTTTTTAAAAGTTTTTATATATTTATGAGAGCTAGAAACAGTATGAATGGGGGAGCGACAGAGAGAGGGGGAGACACAGAATCCGAAGCAGGCTCCAGGCTCTGAGCTGTTAACACAGAGCCTGACACAGGGCTTGACTCACAAACCGTGAGATCATGACCTGAACTGAAGTCGGACCCTTAACTGACTGAGCCACCCAGGCAGCCTGAAACAGAATTTTTGAATAATCCTATAATTAGTGTATAAAGTCAAGTAAAAATGTACAGATCTTCTTGAGAAGTAAATAGCAGGCCCAGATAACTTTACAGTTGAATAATACGAAGTTTCCAAGGAATAGATCATGCCTATCTTTCAGAAACTAACCAGGAGAAGAGAAAAAAGAGGAAACACTCCTTGATTCAATCCTTAGACTGATTGGTAGGTCCCAGAGCTACAATAAGGAAAATGAAGGTGATTCAGAGAAGACTTCTGGCCAGTATCAAAAATTTGGGATAATCCTCAACCTCAGATGGGATAGGAAGAATGGGGTGGCAGGGGGTGATTGAGTACCTGCAACATAGACAAGGAATAAGAAAACCAGGAATCATTAGCATGTGCAGGGGCCATCACAGTGAACAAGGGACTCTTACTAGGATAGAGTGAGTATACTAATTAGAAGAGAATATTTAGAAACATAATTGGTAATTTCAAGGTGATATAATTCAATGCTAAAACGTTCTAGATATTAAGAACTTGATTCTGAGTTTTACAAAAATAAGTCGATGTACCAAAAAGAAAAGTAGACCATGATTTATGAAGGAAGACCATCATAAATCAAGCAAAAAATGAAGAAAAATGATGGCAACCCAGGGTGGGGGGGGGGGAGAAAAGATTTGGAGAACAGAATACGCAGATTGTTAAGCTATAAAAAGTGGGAATTCAAGAAAAAGAGAAGGTAGAGATAGAGCAGAGGCAATAATCACAGAAACAAAATAAGGGTAAGCCATCATTGGGTGAAAAAGGAGGTGAATTGTTCAGATCGAATGGTCAATCTAAACACGTGTAATGCACACAGACACCACTGATGCTCCTTAGTCTGATAGGCAAAATGTATCTGAGAATGTTTTCCAAGAATAAGTACCCAAGAATTCCAAGAGTACGTATTTTAAAATATACTTTATAAGGGAAACAAACTGGCTTTGGATTGTTTACATGCAAAATGAGAATGCAAAAGAGAGAAAATATTTATTACCGTCTTGAGAAAGGGCTGTCATCCTAAAGCACAATCCCCACCAGTAGAGCATTCACTTAAGAAAGCAAAGAAGAGGTGTTTTCATATATCAAAGGTTCAGAACATATGCATCTGATGAAGTTTAAAAATAAAGTTGTGGAACATTATATGTGGTAAAATTCAGTTTAGGTAAATGTATTAGATGTTTACGGTTTTTAGATATTAAAAACTACAATTTCATACATAAATTATATTTTTTACAGTACAATTTCATATAGACATGCCCAAAGGTCTGTAAGAAAACTCACTAAAATATTAACAATACCTCTGAGGACATGAGTAGGCGTTAACTGGAAACATTTTTTATTTGATTTAATAAAAGCCTTGAGATGCCTTGGTGGCTCAGTCGGCTGAGTTGTCTGACTCTTGATTTTGGCTCAGGTCATGATCCCAGGGTTGTGGGATCAAGCCCCAGGACCAGCTCTGTGCGGAGTGTGGAGCCTGCTTAAGACTTTCTCTCTCTCTGTCTCTCTCTCTCTCTCTGTCTCTATCTCTCCCCCCCCCCTTCTCCACTTGTGCTCTCTCTCTCTCTCTAAAAAAACAAAAAGCATAAAAATTATTTTGTCATTGCCAAGCAACGATGCCCATGAACGTTCTCGTTTGAGGATAGTCTCCTAATCCATGCTTAACTCGTGTTAAACATGTTCTCTCTTCTGGCACCTCACAGAGGATTTTGCTCTTAGAAACCTGACATTTAAAAAAATTTTTTTTGTTTCCAAAATGAGCCCAAAGGGCACACATGTCTCTCTTGCTTTCTAAAATGACTGCCAAATTTGTGTGTCCCATGCTTAGTGATGCATACACAACATTTAGCTTTTTATTGTTGTTTGTAAGACAAGAGGGTCAATAAGTATCTTGTGGATCCTTTTGTTTATTAAATTTCCCCCCTAAAGGAGCAACAATCAAAACCCTCCAAATAAATGACACAAAGGGAAAGCATGCGGATTTGTGTGTGTGTGTGTGTGTGTGTGTGTGTGTGTGTGTAATTCTTCAAATTGTAAAATCAGCAGAGATACTGCAAACATGATCGGTTACACATTAAAATCCAAGGATTTTGTTAAAAGCAATGAACATCAACTCGACAGTGGTCTGGCAACATACCATTTCTAATCTCACTGTATCTTTTTACCAGGGGCTGGTTCATCTGTCACCTCCAATGACAGAGAAAGGGGAGACGCTCGTTTGTTACAACTGGCCTACAATTTCTGAGACAGATTCTAAGTCTCTTGAGTATTTAAATACGATCGATCCCAAACCCTCTGATTACCAATAGGTTTGAGCACCCATTTGAGGCCCCGATGAGCCTGCCCATTAGCATTATTTGGTGCCAAGTCAGAGAGAGAAGAGTTTTGAGGGACAAGAATCAAAGCCAGCTTCAAAACTTCACACGTGCGTGGACAATGCTAGGTACTATGGGACACACAGAAATGAATAAGTAAGCAAATCCGCCGTCAAAGAAGGTAGCATTTTTAGCGGCATAAGGTAAGAACATGTATGACGATATATTCCATACTGTTATATACAATATAAAAAAAATACAATCAGTGCTATTAAGAAAGTGAAGTTCAAAGACCAAGGAAAGGTAAAGGATGGACAGCTCACATCAAGGAGGAGATATCAAGGGGGAAATTGTGGGTGCGTGTGTGGATGTGAATGCATATGTGTATTCACACATCTGTGGTGTGACGGGGAGGGTGGCATCTGAGCCATTTACACACAATTTATTGAATTTGAGAAAATTAGAAACAGAGGGGGGGAGCTGTATGTAGATCAAAGGAGCGGCATCAATAAAACAATAATGTCGAGAAAGCTTGGGAGTGAAATGGCGGTGCAAAATCCCAAATTCAACCCAAGATAATTTGGCATGCACTCGATCAATCTACAAATTTTGTTAAAGCAGGTGATCATAAAAACCGGAAGATTTCATCTAAAAGATACGAGTGTATATTCATTCACCAACATTGTAACCTAAAACCAAGTACCCTTCTTTGAGTATGGACTCCCTGATTGGAATTCCAAAGGCATCATTCTCTTATAAAGCATTTATCTAGAATATCCAGCCCCAATTTCTTTAAAGTGTGAGGTGAATTCATAGACCCTTGTGAAGCAAACCAATTGCAGAATTTGAGGCTTTTATTATTTTCTTCCAATGTTTTATACTGTCCTGCCCAATTTCAGTAACAATTTTTTTTTTAAATTAAGTTTATTTGTTTTGAGAGAGACAGAGACAGCACGAACAGGGGAGGGGCCAAGAGAGAGGGAGAGAGAGAGAATCCTAAGCAGGTTCGGTGTTGTCAGTGCAGAGCCAGACTGGGGATTCCATGTCACAAACGGTGAGATCATGACCTAAGCCAAAACCATGAGTCAAATGCTCAACTGACTGAGCCACCCAGGTGCCTGCCCCTCAGCAACATTTTTAAATAGTAAGTACACTTGGGAATTACAAACAACCAAACCCTGAAGAGCATAACCTCAACAAAAGTTAGATGAACACACCGAATGTGAATTAACCTGGGAGTGGAGATCTTGTGTTGGTCTGATGAGGCAGTTATGCAGAGAAGTCTGTTAAGAAAGCCTCTACTGCAGTCCAGAGGCATGAGATGCATGTAGAGAAGCTGGGGAAATACAGCTGAACGGGAAAATCAGGACTGTGTTGAAGAAAGCATTGAGAGCTCTGCTAAGGGGGCGCCTGGGTGGCTCAGTCTGTTGAACGGTCCACCTCCTTACATCGGCTCAGATCATGATCCCAGGGTCCTGAGGTTGAGTCTCGAGTTAGGCTCTGCACTGAGCGTGGAGCCTGCATAGGATTCTCTCTTCCTCTCTCTGCCCCTTCCCCACTTACACTGGCTCTCTCTCATCTCTCTCTCTCTTAAAAAGAAAAAAAAGGGGTGGGGGAGATTAACCTAGCAATCGAGTAGGATGAGAGGGAGTAGGCAGAGAGTGGGGGTAGGAGTGTGGATTGTGCAGGGAGTTTCTTCCACAGTCTAGATTTAGGTCCGAAATTGCAAACTGGTTTCCAGGAGGCTAAATATGGCTGCCAGATATATTTTCTTTGGCTTGCACTGTGTTTTCTCAAGTTCAAAATTTAGTTGTCGATGTTTAGAAACGGGGAGACCATGACCATGGACAAGACAGTTAAAAACAGAAAACCTGAAAAACAATTCACGGGAGCCGAGTAGCAGCTGCCCTTCTAGCCAGAAGCTCTACAGTCCCCATCTCTTTCTGCTGTCCTGACACTGAGGCTGATTTGTCTTTATCTTGCCTATACCACTCACTCATGTATGTACTCTCCCTAATCTTTGTAGTTATAGAAGCTGGAAGGTCTGTCCATTTGATACAATCGAAATACAGGATATCTAGGAGAGACAGGGAGAGTGGGGGTCAGGTATATTAGAAGCAAGGAATTCTGGCTTGAGAAAATGGCTGAGGAACACAAGTAATATTTCAAGTTGTGACACGGGATGAAAACCCCAGGGAAAAGGGTAGAGAGGGAAAAGCAGAGAGCAGAGTATGTAACTCAAGGAATGGCTCCATTTGGGTCAGTGAAAGAGGAATTAGAAAAGGAATAATCAAGAAGGCAGGACGAGAGTATTTCATAAAGGAGAGAGTCTGACTGCAGAGAGCAAGTGTTACAAAGAGGTTGAGAAAAACCAGGTTTAATATACACACATATTTAAAACATGTAAAATTATGACTGGATCCCCTAAGTCTAGGAGTGGAGACAAGTTATCTTGGAGTATGATTTTGTTATGAATAGGAAGTTTCTAGAGTGGATCCTTAATTAGGTAAATATAATCTACTGTCTTACAGAAATAACAGGACCTTTCATCAGCTAACTGCAGCTGCCCCTGGCATGCAAAGTTGGGCACTATTGTAGGTGAGACAAGAAAACACTGATCCCTCTTTTTAGACTCTAAACTTAGCCATTTAAGACCTCCACTGCATTGAGAATGTCCTTAATGAGATCCACTCACAGGGAAAGGACACAAAGGGACCACAAGGGAAGGAGTAGTCTCAACAGATGGTCTTTGCTCAGTACTAGAACCCTGCTAGGCATGCAAAGAGGGGTTGCTCCCATGTGAAAATTAGAATAACTCCTTCCAATTCAGCCATCCCATCATGAAAGGGGTCCTGAAGACAAAAGACTAAGCATGAGAAATTGAAAGAACTGCCATCTTGAGAGCTCACGTGCTCTTGGCTGAATTAAATACCAGATGATCTAGACTGTCCTCTTTCCAAAAAAATCCCAAGATACTGAAGCCTTGGGACCAGGAAAAATACCAATCAGTGCCCTACACTCTGGAAAGCAGGATTTCATTGATGACATTTTGTGACACAAACAGAAAGAACAGTAAGTGAACCTGGGCTGCCGAGTAACTTCTCACAGTCTCCATTTGTCTTTTCAGGAAGTTTGGAAGCACAACCAAGTAAAGTCCCAAGGTTCTCAGGGAATTTGGAAAGGAAGATAGAATAGGATCCATGAATGATAGTTTGCTCATGCTAAGTTGAGCAAATCCGAGGATCACAAAATTTATTTCAATATTGAAGACATATGACCTTCTTTTTACTTTTCATGTTGGTAAAGCAGACTTAAGTATTAAATTCAGAGTAAAGAAAGATGGCAAACATTTATAGGCCTGATGGAAGAAATCTGTGGCTAAGTACGAAAGATGTGGGACATGGGAAAAACGGATTCACATCAGTCAGTACCTTTTCTCAGAAACAGGGCCAAAGGGAAAGTGACACAGACACCACTGGGGGTAAAAGAATTGAGGATATTCTTTTCAGATGGCTTCCATTTCAGTCAAGTAAGAGTCAAAATCATTCCGTGTTGAAAATGAGGGAAGGGCACCTGGGTGGCTCAGTTGGTTGAGGGTCAGACTCTTGATTTCAGCTCAGGTCATGATTTCACGGTTCATGAGTTCGGCCGCTGAGTTCAACTCATGAGTTCATGAGTGCTGACCGCTCAGAGCCTGGAGCCTGTTTCAGATTCCGTGTCTCCCTCTCTCTCTGTCCTTCCCCCACCTGCACTCGGTCTCTCTCTCTCTCTCTCTCTCTCTCTCAAAAATAAATAAACATTTAAAAATATATAATAAATTAAGACATGTAATTTTCGATAGTTTTCATAACTTTCTTATCCTTTTTCTCTTATCACTCAGAGTCCAACCCTTTACCAATAAGAGAGCCGGCAGAGAAATCATGAGCATAGAACAGTGTTTCTATGGTTCCTTGACTATTTGTGTAAGAATCTGTCGGGGAGCTTGCTTAAAAGGAAGATTCCTGGACCCCACCCAGACCGATTTGACAGACCTTCTGGGATCTGATGCCTGCATTTTACAAGTTTCCCAGGTGGTTCTTATGCAACAAGCCAGCACTTGTCTGAAGACTGCTGTTTTAGAACCACTATCTTAGCTCATGTCTAGTCCAGCAAGTCTTAGGCACGACTACTCACCCACATCCTGTTTTTAATCGGTGGCTCTGTCTGTAGTTTTAAAACTAAAATAAAAGAGTCACACACTGTGGTGAGGAAATGGCAATTCTGTCTAATTAGGATCAGTCGCATACCCATTACTGTCTTCTATGTTTCACCTATGTATTTTTAAAAAACACTTTAAAAAATTTGCCTGTACATCACTTATGGTCAAGATTTGAAGGATACTATAATTAAGTACAATTATATAATTTTATAATATTAAACTGCATTGCCTAGTCAATCAGTTTATCATTGTCCACTATTTAGTTGTGGTGGTGATGAGGTTTAAAGATATATTGACACATTAACTCAATTTCTGGACATTTGGGGAGAAAGCAATTACAAAATTTCACCCTCCAAACAGTGTCATTATGTACTTCTCATTTCCTTTCTGGCATTACGGGTTCATTAGCATTTGCAGATTCGGATAATAAACAATTGGGGCAAGAATGGAAGACACTGTCTTCAAACATCCACTGAGAAGGGAAGGGGTACTAGGCGATATCTTGTGTGCTTACCATTTTGAGCATGGACATCAGTAATAATTTGTAATCTTACCTGAATGCTCTCAGGTTATAATCACGAAATTGACACTGTCGTAAAGAAAAGAAAAGCTTACTGCAAATCCAGGTGATTTGCTTAGAACAACAGTTTTATAATTTCCCTTATCATATATCTGATTGATTGATTGATTGATGACAAACAACTTTTTTTTTTTTTTGAGAGAGAGAGAGAGAGTGCATGTACAAGAGCAGAGAAGGGGCAGAGGGAGAGGAAGAGAGAGAATCCTAAGCAGGTTCTGCACTGGGCACGGATCTCAAGAGCTCAATCTCAAGACTGTGAGATCATGACCTGAGCTGAAATCAAGGGTCAGATGCCTAACCGACTGAGCCACCCAGGCGCCCCTCATATATCTGTGTTAATGTCATAAATGAAGTGAAGTTCTTTGCACTCCTTCCCTAAAGGGTTTATGTACAAAAATAATCACTTTTCTGACTCCAAATTGAGTTAGGTGGCCCTTGTATAGGCTCCTAAAATATATTATATATCTTCTTTACCTTAGAGTTTATCATAATATAATATGTGTCTTCTGACACAACTGTAAGTTTTGAAGTAAGAAACTTTTATTTGTTTTCAGTTTCTAACACAGTTCCCCCTAATTAAAACTGGTCAGTTGTTCATTGACTTGTTGAGTGATTGAAGAAACAAATGGAAACTGAACATAAGCATTCTTTTGTGAATCAAAATTCTTGTCCCTTTAAAAAATATTTCGTTCATCTGGTAGCTACAAAATTATAAGAAGGAAAATTGTACATGCCACCAAAGGTGAATTAAGCTGTGCACCTTGGAAAGTCTGGTAGACAGTCTCATGAAAGATATCACAAAGTTACACTCTTTATCATGGAGAATTTAGTTAGTAGTAGGGAGATTTAGAAACTTGATTCTGTCATCATCAGTATTGTTCCTTGTAATCGGTCCTTTCTCTGGTTGCTTTTAAGATTTTCTTACTGATCTAAGTGTTCCATGATTCCACTATAATGTGTGAGTGTGGGTGGATGTTATTTGCCTGTTCAAAATGTAGTCTTTTTTGACTCTTGTAATTCATGGGTTTTTTCTTGGATTCTGTTAAATTCCCTTTCATCAGCTTTTCAAAACAGCAACCCTCTCATTTCCTCTATTTCATTAGATGTATCCTCAATATTTTCATTCTCTCCTCCCTCTCTTTAACCTATTTCTAATATTTTCACTCTTTTTGTCTTTCTTTCTCTATGTGAACGTAATTTCCTACATCTTTTAGTTCACAAATTCTCCGTATCTATGTTGGGAGGTTTTGCTCCTCCCATCTGGAAGGTTTAAGTTCAATGACCATGTTTTTAGAGTAAAAATGTGCTTAAATTTATTTAAATCTTCCCAGTTAATCTTAATTAAAATAAAATTCCACCGTGCTTCCTTTTCCTTCCTTTTATTCTTTTCAATCAAATTCCATGTACTTCTTTCTAATAAACTTTATTTCTTGAACAGTTTTGGTTTTACAGAAAAATTCTGGAGATAGTTCAGAATTCCCATATACCCAGCACCCAGTTTCCCCTATTACTGACATCTTATGTTAGTATAGTACATTTGTTACTGTTAATGAATGAATATGGATGCATTTTTAGTAACTAGAGTCCATACTTTATTCAGAATTTCTTTTTACTTAGTGCCTTTTTTTTTGTTGTTGTTGTTCCAGGGTGCCATCCAGGAGACCACATTACATTTAGTCATCATACCCACCTTGGCTTCTCTTGGCTAGAACAGCTTCTCAGACTTTAGTTGTTTCTAACGATCTTAACCATGTTCGGGGGTTACAGTCAGTATTCTATGAAATGTCTCTTAACTAGGATTTGTCTAATGTTCGTCTCATTATTAGACTCAGGTTAAAGGTTTGAGAAGGAAGACTACAGAGATGTAGCCCTTCTCACTACATCGTATCAAGCCTACGTGTAATCAATGTCACCTGTCACTATTGATATTGATCTTGATCACCTGACTGAAGTAGTTGTCAAGTATCTCTGCTGTAGAGATACTTTTCTCTCCCCTTTCCATGCTGTATTCTTTGGAAGGAACTAACCACGTTTAAGGAATGAGGTGCTATACTCCACCTCTTTGAGAGTGGAATGTCTACATAAGTTATGTGGAATTTTTCTGCACAGGAGATTGGTCTCTTCCCTCCATTCATTATTTATTCAGTCATCCATTTATATCAGTATGGGCCCACCCATGGATATTTATTTTATATCTTTGGCTACAGTCTAATACTCTTTTAATTAATTTGTTGCTCAAACCTCCACATTTGGCCATTGGAAGCTTCTGTCTCCCTTTGATATCTCCATTACAATGAGGTTTTGTTTTTATATTAAATACTTTACATTCTGGCACTACAAAGTACTCCAGGTTCTTGTACATTTCCTGCCCCAGTTCTAGAATCAGTCATTTCCGCAAGGAATCTTGGCTTCTTTTACTGGAAATGGATTTAGAAACCAAGATCTTAGTGCTAGGTCTGCTCATTGATTCTAGGGTATCTCATTCCTTCTATACCTTCTCTGCTGACAGAGCTAATTAATATGTGTGAGTATATTAACCTATGTATATAATATAACTATAAATATTTCTCTGTGTAACCATCTGTATCAGTATTAAGCTAATACTGAGTGCATACTGATGTCTCTATCTATAACCCATTTCCACATGGACCACCCTAGTCTCTTCCCTTACTTACAGTAAACTCCCACTCCAATAGAGAAAATCCAGGCTCTCATCATCAACCAGTCATTTATTAATAGTTCAACTCTAATATACATGTACAGCAGTATCAGAATGGTTTACAGCCACCCCTATCAGAAAAAAAAAATTTTTTTCAACTGGGATATGTTTATGTATGGTTGCTTTTGCCTTTAATTTTATAGACTAATCATTCCCAAAGTTACTTAAGTCGGCTCCTTTTCCTTATCTTTTCTTAAGTAGGTGTTTCATAGATTAGTAATACAGTCAGAGTGTCTTGTCCCATTCTGCATTTAATCCTGGGATCCTCCAATGTTTTAAATGTGTTTTTGTTAATTCTCATACATTAAGTTATTTTTTGTGCTGTAAAGTTCTATGAGTTTGGACAAATAGATAGTGTCATGTATCCACAATCATAATATCATGCAGAATAGTTTTATCATACTTGTTTTGGTCTGCTTGGGCTGACATAGCAAAATTCCACAGATTGGATGGCTTAAACAACAGTTGTCTCACAGTTCTGGATGCTGGGTCCAGATCTAGTCCAACATTAAGGTTCCACAGGGTTTGGTTTCTGGGGAGAGCTCTCTTCCTGGTTTGCAGATGGCTGCTTTGTCCTCAAATGGCCATTTCTACCCACAAGGCTCTGCTCCCGAGCAGTCAGTCACCAGAACTGTGAGAAAATAAATTTCTGTTGTCTAAGATTCTCCATCTGCAGTATTTTGTTTCTGTAGCAGTATGTTGTTTCAGTAGACCAAGTAGACTTAGACAGATCTATAAAACTCACCAGGGCTCCATCTATTCAACTTTCTCCACATACACATCCCTCCATCCTACCCCAGACCTCTGGAAACCACTGATTTATTTGTCTCTTCCAGAATTTCACGTAAATGGAATCTTATAATAGCCCTTTCAGATTAGCTTCTTTAACTTAGCAAAAGGCATTTAGGATTTATCAGGTCTTTTCCTGTCTCGATAGCTCATTTTTTATACCTGAATAATATTCCATTATATGGATATACCACAGTTTATCCATTAACCTATCAAAGGACATTCAAGTTGCTTCCAAGTTTCAGTGATTACGAATAGAGCTGTTACAAACATCTGTGTGTGGGTTTTGTGTGAACATAAGTTTTCAATCAGTTGGGTTAATACCTAGGAGCACAATTGCTGAACCATATGGTAAAGCTATCTTTAGCTTCGTGGGGAAAAAAAAAGCCAAACTGTCTTCCAAAGTGACTGTGCTATTTTGCATTCCTACCAGCAATGCAAGAGCTTTTCTGTAGCACTACATCCTTGATGTCAATTGGCATGGCCAGTTGTTTAGATTTTAGTTATCCTGTAGCCATGTAGTAGTACTTCATTGTTGTTTGAATTTGTAAATCCCAAATGACAAATAATACTGCATTCTTTTCATGTATTTATTTACCGTCTACGTATTATCTTTGGAGATGCGTCTGTTTAGATGTTTCGAACATGGTTTAATTAGGTTGGATTCTTAGTTTTGAACTTTAAAAGTTCTTTTTGTATGTTGCATATAAGTCCCCTTCTAATATGTTTTTTTGCAAATATTTTCTCTCAGTCTATGCTTTTTCTTTTGATTCTGTCAACAGTATCTTTCCCAAAGCAGAAGCTTTTAATTTTAATCAAGTCCAGTATATTGATGTTTGGTTTCATGAACCATCCTTTTGTTTTACCTAAAAATTCATGACCAAACCCATGTTATCTTCCAGAAGTTTTAGACTTTTAAGTTTTATATATAGGCCTATAATTCATTTTAAGTTACTTTTGTGAAATGTGTAAGGGCTTGCATATGGATATCCAGTTGTTCCAGAACCATTTGTTGAAAGCACCATCCTTTTTCCATTTAACTGCCTTTACTTCTTTGTCAAAGATCAGTGGCTATATTGTTACAGGTCTATTTCTGGGTACTCTCTTCTGTTGTGTTGATTTACATGCTATTCTTTTGCCAATATCATGCTTCTTAATTATTGTAGACTTACAGAAAGTCAAGAAATTAAGTATTGTGATCCCTCCAACTTTCCCCTCCTCCTCCTCCTTCTCTTCATTCTTCTTCTTCTTCACTTTGGCTACTCTAGGTTTTTTGCCTCTCCATAGAAATTTTACAATCAGTTTGTCAGGGTCTATGAAATAGCTTACTGAAATCTCGATGAGGATTTCACTAGATGTATAGATTAAGTTAGGAAGAAGTCACATCTTAACACGATGAAGTCTTCCAGTCCTTGAACACAGACTCTCCATTTATTTAGATTTTCTCAGACCGAATTTTTCACATATAGTAACAGTACATATTTTTTCAGGTTTATACTTAAGTATTTCATTTTGGGGTATTATTATAAGCTTTGCTGTCATGTTTTTGTTTTTGTTTTTATTTCAAACCCCAGTTGTTCAGTGCTTGTATATAAGAAATCAACTGGCTTTTGTGTAGTAATTTGTATTCTGTGAACTTTCTGTACTCACTTATTACTTCCAGGATTTTTGTTGTTGTTGATTCTTCCTGAATTGCTACATAATCATGTCATCTGCAAAGTTTAATTTCTTGTTCTCAGTTTGTATATACTTTTTGTTTCCTTTCTTGTCTTAGTACACTAGCTAAAACTTTTAGCACAATGGTGAATAAAAGTGATGACAGGACATCCTGAGTTTGTACTTGAACTTAGTGAGGAAATAGACAGTTTCTCACCATTATGATATTTGCATATATTCTTTAATAAGGGACTTCTCTTCTATTCCTAAGAAATATAAGTCTTATTTTCTTTCAAACTGCTTTATTTACTCATATTCTGATGATTCTGCTATTTGTGGCATCTCCTGACTTTTGCTCATGGTTAATCATTTCCTTTTGTGCTTTGTAGTTTTGATTATGAGAATTTTATTTTGTTTTTCTGTGGCATTCCTGACCTATGCTCATAAAGATGTACCCACATAGAAGTGACAAATTTCATCGTGTCGATCACTGAATTCACTTAAATACACTCAAATTCCCTGAGAAGAATTTTAAAGGAAGTAGCTAGTTCACACTTTAATATTCTTTGAAGTTTCCTAATATTTCATGCACCTGAGCAACAATGTTGGGAGGTCAGTAATGGACCTGAATTCAGTTTCCTCTTCAGCTTTTTTGGTTAGTTATACAATCTTGGCCAGGTTCTTTAATTTCAGAACTCTTTCATCTTACTACTTCTGTATTAAAAATTGTTAACATTCTCCATTTATATTTACTCAAAGAAGTTTAGAAAAGACTCACTGTATTATCAAGTTTGTGAACTCCTTGAATGATGTTGTGAACAAATCCTAAGGCACCTCCTTGATCCCCACCTCCTGATATTCACGCCTTGTGCCATCCCTGCTCTTTGAGCTTGGATGGATCCCATGACTTACGTCTAACATAATGTGGCACAGTTGGTCGGATGTCACTTGTGCAGCATGTCCTGCGATGTGGCAAAGATGATGTCACCTGTATGGTTACATTGCATTATTTAAGGCTGCCTTGCTTGCGGTCTCTCTTTCCATTGCTGGCTTTTGGTGAGCGAGCTTCCGTGAATCCTATCTATGGCACGAAGAAATGATTCTGACAGCAACCTGAGGGAGCTTAGTAGTGTTTCTTTTCCCAGTCAGAACTCCAGGTAAGAAGTCATCCCAGATGACACCTTGATTGCAGCCTCATGAGTCCATGAGCAAACCCAGCTAATATTTGCCCAGACACCTGACCCACACAAATTTTGAGCTAATAAATGTGTTTGAAACCTCTAAGTATGTAGTAATGTGTTAAACATCAAACAGCTAATACAAGGGCAAAGCCTCAATTAAGTAGGTAATGCCTTTTAAAAATGTCAGGGGCACCTGGGTGGCTCAGTCAGTTAAGGGTCCAATTTTTGCTCAGGTCATGATGTTGTGATTTGTGGGTTCGAGCCCCAATGTCAGGCTCTGTGCTGACAGCTAAGAGCCTGGAGCCTGCTTCCGAGTCTATGTCTCCTTCTCTCTCTGCCCTTCCCTGCTGATGCTCTGTCTCTGTCTCTCAACAATAAATAGATGTTAAAAAAATTTCTTTGCAAAAAAATAAAAATGTCAAAAAATTAGGTATCAAGAGGTCATCCCAGATCTCTTAAAAATCTGCTTTTAAAATAATCATTTCATGTAAGGTGAATAAGTAAAGAGATAGAGATAGAGAGAAGGGGGGAGAGAAAGGGAGGGAAGAGACTTCTGACACTGAAGAATAGCATTCTTTATTCCAGAAAGGTATTAACTTTTTTATTGCCCATATTCTGTAAGGAAATAGATACAAAGTACCAATAACCTTGTAAACTGAAGGGTTCGATATAGTTGTTATGTAGTATTTACTATACTTAAGTTGTATACATCCATAAATACTTATACTGTATGATCAGTACACACAAATTATACCCAAGTTTGATTTCTTCAGTTCAAACTAGGATTTTTAATACTATTTGTACATGCAACTAAGATATAAAAACACTACAAAGTAGAAAGTGATGAAGAAAAGCTCATTTCAAAAAATAGAGTACCCACGTTTCTGACACCACAAAGGTGGTGTTCCTTTAGCCACATGACAGAATAATTCTCAATATGCTTCATTCAAATTTGGCTTCTCGATGCCATGCGACAAAAAATGCATTTTCACAACCAGTTATAAATTAGTGAAATCCACCAATATCGCATATTTGACAACTTTGGGATAAGCAAAAAACAAAGCACTTAGCTTTTCAATTATTTTCTCAAAAATTACATCAAAGTGAGTCATTGTGCTCCAAAAGATTAGAGAAATGAAGTCTTCTAAAGCCCCACTGAGGTCACAAGTCTGAAAAGCTCTGCTGTGAGAAATTTACCCACATTTCCACTGAACAGCTAGTTTTCTTACAACTTGTGAACACACAAAACATGAGATACCCTTCCTTCCTGTACTTTGGTTAAAAAGTGCTTTTCTTTTTTTCCAGAACATATCAAACTCTTGACTCTCATTCTTCTTACCTCAGACTATAGTAAAATTTGCTCTGTCCCTTCCCTGAACTTTTTTAGATTTGACGATTACTGTAAGGAAGATGTATTTAACACTTAAAGCCAGAAGAAAAGCAAATAACCTATAACCTGCTTTCCCAGATGATCTGTGGAAGTTCTTGAAACACTGATCACGTTGTAGAAGAATTTAAAGTCATCTTTCCTCAAATAAACATGATGATTTCTTTCCCCCGGATTTGGCAAAATAAGGTTAACAAAATACACTGCAGATGATCGTTCTAATCTATGATGGGAAATAAACAGTGTCAGGCAATCACAACTGGTTTGCAAGCCCTTGCTGAAAATAAATGTATTGTTAACCACGTAGCTATTAATGTGCCCATATTTGAAAACTAGCCTGTGGAGGCCAAGAGAAAGAGTTATTCTAAATGCGTTTGTTTTCTTTTTTACCAAAGACAATTTTTGTCCATGCAGAGTCTCTGAGGGGTGTGCTTTATGTATTCTCTGAGGAGTGGGGGTGGGGGGAAGTTCTGTGGTGATGACCACACAGAACCAGCAAAAGAGTAAACAATATCTTGAAAGACTGAAGATAGGCCAGAGCCAGAAAGAAATGGTTTTCGATGTAAGCCTCGCCCTTGGCCATGGGAACTTCTCTGAATTCCTCCTCCTTTCTGTAGGCCTAACACCTATCTAACAGGGTTGGATCACATGGAAAGCATCTTTAACCTGCTAGGTATTCAGTAAGTGGTACACAGGATTGTAACTGTTCCTGTGAAACACTACAAACTGCTTTTCATATGAATGATTCTCAAGCAGAGCCGACTGGATAATTCTAAGTTCAAATAATTAATGGAAAGCAGGTTCCAATTAGAAATCTTTTTATATTTTATTTTTTAACATTCATTTATTACCCTACAGGCTTCCTCACGCTTCCTTTTTTTTTTTTCTCAAAATGACTCATTCTTTTGATTTAAGTGTGGTTCCACTCAAAGTCACCTATCAAACATCTCTTTCTCCCAAACACACACACACACACACACACACACACACACACAGCTTTAAATCAGTAAGGACTATTTATTACACTGTCTACTCTAGAATATAGGTCATGAGCAGCTGTATCACCAGAACAGAGTAACCATGGACTTCAAATGGATACTGAATGAAAATGTCATTTAAAGGCTAGAAGTAATGTGATACTAACATGACCAACACGCAAAAAAATGCTAAGGCAGTAACTGGAATCTATAATATAAAGTGAGGAATAATGCGAAAAACTCTACAGGAGAAAAATCCTTTTCCTGGCTTTAATTTTTCAAATTTCAGACATTTGCTCAAAAACAAAGATTACAAAGTTGTATGCAGGATCTTGAGAATTCTAGACTTGCCATCAAAGTTTAGGCAGAACAAAAGTTGAATCGCGTAAGTGACATTCTCACCTATTTTGGTTAGGCTGACTATAAAAAAGGCCGTATCATAATCTTCCTCAGCACCCCTATTAGACAACATGTTTCCATGGATCTCATGGATCTAAACCCTAATATTAACTTATATGCTTCCTGCTTTATTGTTGCTGTGTTTGTGAAACATAGCTATCATCTTTATTTATAATCCTTCACAGATTTAAGCAGAAAACGTTCAAAATTGCCTATTATTAAGCCTCCCTGGAGGCTCCTGATCTTAAGCAAACATAAGGTTCCATGACCTACCAATGAACCTACGGAAGGTATCCCAAATAATTATATTCCGTCACTCTTTTATTTACACTTGACTCTGAAAAGTTCTCAGTTTTTCACATAGATAATCCAGAAAATAAATATAACCCTTGCCTTCACAGGCAGCATTAAAATGAGCAGGAATGTGCATTAATTTGTTATAGTATCTAACTTATGACTTAATTCCCCTACCTTCTGGTTATAAACAGAGCTTTCCTGGCTACAAAACGACTTAAGAAGCAAAAATCATGACACAAAAATTTAAATAAAGGTCACTATTGCCATGAAATGGGGTTTCAGTTTTGCAATCCCTCCACAGTTTCCCACCAGGCCGGGTGGAGTTGTTCTAAACAAGTCTAGAGATATTTACGAAATAAGCTAATACAAAAGGGCAAGACAGCCCATCAGAAGCGACTCTCTTCCTCTTCCACTGCACGGTGAAGGCCGGGGATGAATTTTAAGAGTTGTTTCCGGACACTTCCCCTTCTGCTTTTCCGGGGCAGGGTCCCAAATATGTTTGAGAAGTTGCCCTCCCACAAGGGGGACATGGACCCACTACTGGCAGTACTAATGCTTCGGTTCCTCCTCGAAGAAGACCTCTTCAGAAAATCGTCCCCATCCCTGGGGACAAAGCACTCATCATCTGTGCTCGTCTGTCGACTGAAGGCTCCCCTGCTTGAGTCCTCAGACACACACATCTGGTAGCCATCTTCGCTGTCCATCGTCATGGAGCTCAGACAGCTACTCTCGCTGGATAATCGATTCCGGTCCAGGAGGGCAGGGCTGGGCCCAGGCAGGGTTCCAAACAAAACTGATTCATCTATGTCCATGTTCTCCAAACTCGAGCAGTTACCTGAGTCACCTAGAATGCAGAAAAGAGAGTCTACTGTGGAAATGCATATGAGCATCACTCCCTTCGAGTAAATACACAAAACTTCTCTTCAAAGGGCGCAAAAAAGAAAGAGTAAAAGTGAACAATATTTTTCACTGAGCTTCACCTATATGAACAAGTGACTTATTTTGAGGCCATTTGATAAACCTTGTAGGGGTGTTTCCCAAACTATTGTTCATGGACTAGCTTCCATGTAACAGTATTCCACAGTCACAGAAATGGTAATGCTAAATGAAATAAATTTAAACAAGATTTTTCGTATAGGAACAGTTAAACTCATCTGACAGTATGCCAGGGTGACTTGTCAATCTCCAAGAATTTAATTTATTTTTTAAAATTTTTTAATGTTTTATTTTTGTTTTAATGTTTTAATTTGTTTTATTTTGGGGAGAGAGAGACAGAGCACAAACAGGGGAGGGCCAGAGAGAGAGGCAGACAGAATCCAAAGCAGGCTCCAGGCTCTGAGCTGTCGGCACAGAGCCCAACATGGGGCTTGACTCACAAACTGTGAGATCATGACCTGAGCCAAAGTCAGATGCTCAACCGACTGAGTCACCCAGGCACCCCCAAGAGTATTATTTCTTAAACTGAAGTGACTCTGCAACATTCACTAAAATTCTCACAGAAATGGGGTTCTAAAGAATATCTTTGGGGAAAAAAATAAAGAATATACTTGGGGAAATGCTGTCTTATGGACTTCCTCCATTTAGTTCCTCTGATTTTTAGTTACCGTATTGTTACTTATTTTTTAATTTTTTTATTTATTTTTGAGACAGAGGAGACAGAGCATGAGCAGGGGAGGGGCAAAGAGAGAGGGATACACAGAATCTAAAGCAGGCTCCAGGCTCTGAGCTGTCAGCACAGAGCCTGACGTGGAGCTTGAACTCACGGACTGTGAGATCATGACCAGAGACGATGTCGGATGCCCAACCGACTGAGCCACCCAGATGCCCCAAGGTACTGTATTTTTTAAACAATTATATAATTACTGTAACATAAGTTGAAGTATATGGGAAACACAGTTATATAACCTGCACCTATAGGCTGATTATAGAGAATTCAAAAGGTGTTTAAAACAGAAAAAAATACCTTCCAGCCTCAATATTCCTTGTTTCTTCCCAGACTACTTTAACACCTAAATGCTCTGGAATGCTACTGTGCCCAGAAAACATCCCTGTCCTGAAATAAGTAACAATTCATTTGTACAAGTTGAATTTGATCGGCTTAGCTAAATTTGTTCATCAACCTTTCTCTGTATCTGGGCTCTCCAAACTCAAATTTTAATTGCACACCAACATCCATCCTGTCCATACCCCACTTGCTTATGTACTACCTGAGTTGGTTGGTATGCTGCTGAAAGAAAGGGGATTAATTGTTATACCAGCCTGAGAATGACATAATTAGAAGGTGACTCTGCTTCAGGAAAAGAAATAGAAGAGACTTTATTTTTCTATTTGATCTGCAAGGTTCAATATGTGAGCCCTGCACTGACTAGTCATAATGCTTTCCTTTTTACTAATAAAACCTACTTTACATCATCTGTCAACGAGGTGATGAATTCTTTTTGATTGGAAAGCCATTGAGAATCTCATGCCTCGTGTATTTATTCTAGGCCTAGAAAAAGTAAACTAAAGAAGTCCTTCAATCTCTCAAAAAGAACATGTACAAAAGTGGCTTTATGCGGAGTTGTTTCCCTTAATCCTGAACGAAACACCTTGTCCGTACAAGCCTGTTCCTATAGAACCCCAGAACTGCCTGTACTTATTAGACCAAACCCCATCTCCACTGCAGAATGCTCCAGAAGGGGAGGCAAAGGTTTCCTAAACACTCTCAAGTCTACAGAAATCCAGGAGGTAGCTGGATTTTTATACCTCTGTCCTGCTAGGACACTTCAGACCCCACCCCCCCAAAAAAAGAATCTATTAAGAATTGTTTTAATATTAATTTTAAAACATACAAAAGAGAAGTAACATATATAAATTTCATTTAAGAGAACAAAATTTCAACACAAACCTCTATGTCATACATTAGTGCCTAATTATGAATTAAATGTCTTTTTTCCCATAAATAAGTTATGACTTGAAACAGACATTCTGGGTTATAAATGGAGACTTTAGCTCAGTGTTATCTTAAGAAGATATAACCTATGTTTCACACCCACATACCTAGTGGTTTCAGTGAATTGTTTGTATGTACAAGTTCATTCCTCGGGTTACAGGAGTCACATAGCAAATGTCGCATCAACAAATTTTTCAATCAACCCATTCCCTTCAGAATTCACACAATTGCGAGAGCCATGCATTGACTATTGGGATGATCATTCCGATTTCTGTCTTGGGTTTATGGGCCCAGAAGAAGAGATTCTCTGCACTCATGTAACTTGTATAATATGAACAAATGACAGGAGCTCTACCCAAGAAGCGTGCTACCATTCCAGCTTCCATAGTTTCTGAGACTCACACAACCCCCGAGCCATAAACATTGTCAGGAATTTAACTCATCCACGGCTCTTCTAAAATCTCCACGTGCCTCTTGCAATTGTGCACATGCATGTGAGCATGTGCATGTTTTCATGTGCCGATGTGTTACACGTATGGAGGAGAGGAGGTGACTGGACTTACTCACCCTCCAGATACATAGGTCACTCCAAAAGTCATGACAAAAAACCTACACTAGCATTCCTAATCCATGCCAGACAATTTTTTCTTACAACGATGATAATCTTAAAATAACGTAGAGGCAGAAATACAAAAAAAAAGATGAATGTTAGTGTGGTTTCTGAACAGGAAGTCACATTTACCATGAAGCAGACGCTGTTCCTGTAACTGCAGAGATCTGAACTCCACCCATTTTTTCTTCAAGGTTTGCTGATAAAGAAGAGAAAAAGTGTTAATTATTGGGAATCCCCAGTGAAGGTAGCAATTTACTTCTGGATGTTGAGATTTGTCATTAATTTTTTTCTTCCTTTCTTTCTAGCACTAACAAACCCTCTCATTCATTCAGAAGATTATCTTCTATACAAAAGGGGGATATTGGGAATGCTACTTTCTCAAGAAATAATCTAGTAGCACCAATGTGTTGAAACAATCGACAATAGAAACAATGACTTTTTTTTTAATTTTCATTTGTTTTAAATATTACATAACTGATTGTTTGGGTCTGTGTCCATTTTCTAGCTGTTGAGGCAAGGATTTACCACCTAGGCTTCCCCCACGCACAAGATGAAGGCATTCATAGAATCCAGACCCTGGGATTGTCATGAAAATTAAGTAAGTTAGTAGATGTAGAATGTTTGGAACAGTGATTACAACTTAGTAAATGTTCAGTAAATGCCATCATTCTTTAAGCCTGGGGCATTAAACCAGTGTTTTCTGCTGCACACCTATTTATCTTTCATACCAAAAAGGGGAAGCTGGCCTGTCTGAAAGGCTTCCTTTGGAGGGCTAAACTTAGAACACTGCTAATAAGGACCCTCACTTAACTGCTTCCTTCCTTGGCTGCTCAGCACGAGAACAGCGTCCCAGGGTGGGAATGAAGTGGCTGCTGTCAGTCAAGACTGCTCAGGAGACCTGGCCTAACCCATCAAAGGGGCTGAGGTGAGGAAAATCAAAGCCAGCCAGGCAGAAACCATCTGACAAGGATAGCTAGAGGCTCATTCTCCCTCACATCCTTTGGCCTTTACCCTACCCCAGTCCTTGCCGGTTGCCATCCCCACAGCAAGCCCAGCAGGCAGGCACAGCTCAGATTTGCCTATGGCCGCTTCATCCCAAAGGAAAGGCAGCCTAGTTGGAAACAGGCACTGCTCGGTAAGAAACAGTCTGGAAGAGGTAGATGAAGGCTGAAAAGAAAGAGGGAAAAAAGCACATTTGGAAGGGGAAAGCCTAAGGAAAAGAAAATAATACACTTACAAGAATATCGTCGAATGCTTAAGGGAAGAATGGCTTTCCTCAGTTCAGGGACTGAACAATCAGTGGGTGGGATTTTCCAAGCCTTGGTAACAGTAACACTAAGCATCAACCCTTAGAGTTACCTATATGATATGCAAGCACTAAATCAAAGCCATAAAATGCCTGGCTCAGTTGATGTCTTGTTTTTTCTACATTATACTTTAGTCAGCGTGTCTACGAGATGGCCAGGCTACCTGAATTACAGCTCCTTTTATTTGTGCAAACTGTGGTCCTATGAAGGTCAGAGTTAAGGACCCATGGAGAAAAGAACTAGGATCCAGCACCTTCCTCCTTACAGGGGTCTATCTCCTGCAAGAGAATAGAGTCCAGGAGAGGAGCACGGCATAGGCTGACAATCAACACTAAACACAGAGAGAAGCTTGCACTTGCTTTCAGAAATACAAAGTCAGGCCTTGCCAAATAGTTATTTTTTGTGAAAACAAACGTTTTAAAATATCTAATCTGTTGATTTGGTCCAGTTATCTAGACACGTCATCATTTAAACCAAGAAAACACCAGAGTAAAGAGCAGATGTGTCAAAGTGATTAAGAGTTCTTGGTCTCTGTGGAAGCTTCCCCATTTTCCTCAGAATCTGTTTCTGCCTGTTCTTAACATTACAGTGGTATATTTGGACCAACGAGAGCTCTTGCCATCAGAAGAAAATGAAAGCATGTGGGAGATCTAACCCTACTGGGCCCTATTGCCTCAGTGTACCTAGCTCAGGGCCTGGTATGCAACAGCTGCTTAGTAAATATTGGTTGAATGAATATATCAAAGGATGGCTTCCTGAAATCAAACTCAACTCTCACAGATGGGTATTTTGAGTTGGATGTATTTCCAACGTTTCCAATATACGTGAGACATACAGCTAAACATTTCCATCTTTACGACTTTTATAAAGTGCTCTCGTGGATAATACACGGTTTAATTTTCCTAACTGTCCTACGAAGTTCCAGACTAGAAAATAAAGGTGCAATGTACCAAATACTTCCCAAGGGCTACGAACCCAGTAAAAAGCAGAGTTAGATTAAAAAGTAGCCCCTCCAGCTAGCACAGTGGATGTGCTATTTTCATGTTAAACATCTGAATCAGAGGTCCTGAGAAAGGGAATCCCTGAAGCCATGGCTCAGAAGGGACCACTCTTTCTAAAGAAGAGCTTGTGGCCTCACAGAGTCTTTGAAAGATCAGTGCATACTTATGTGGGACCCACAAACTAAATGTCATTGTGGGAAGGGGAAGCCAACTTGACCCTGGTTACACGTCAGATCCAGACATTTCTGGCTCGTGACCATGAAAATGAGGCTGAGAAAAGCTGCTAATGGTGGCTATGGCTCATGTAGAACTCGAGCCTAAAGAGGCAATTGTATAAAAATGCAGCCTCATGACCTGAGCCAAACAGGACACTAACCCTCTAGAAGGCATCCACACGGCCAGCCCTGGCTTGGGATTGGGAGCCTTGAAAGTGCAGGGTGGAGGAAACCCAAGCACAATATTGAGTGGTAAGGGAGAGACCACCATATAAGGGAAATGGGCAATATAAAGTCCAAAGGTATGAAAGACTAGAAAACCGATTGTCAGCACATGGATTCTCTCCAAATAAAATGAAAACGAACAGTGTCCAAAGAAGACTTTAAAACAGGAATATTTATAATCCTCTGAGGAAGAAATGAAACCAATGTTGATCAGAACAAGAAATCTGAAACAAAGAAGTAAAACGAGAACGGATAGACATGAAAAAGAATGATCTGAAAATTAAAAATTAATCCTGGGGCGCCTGGGTGGCTCAGTGGGTTAGTCGTCTGACTTCAGCTCAGGTCACGATCTACCGATTCATGAATTCGAGACCCGCATCAGGCTCTGTGCTGATAGCTCAGAGGCTGGAGCCTGCTTCAGATTCTGGGTCTCCCCCTCTCTCTGCCCCTCCCGTGCTCACTCTCTGTCTCTGTCTCTTTCTCGAAAATAAATAAGCATTAAAAAAATTTTTTTAAGAATCAATTAATCCTTAAAGCTGGATGGAAATAACTCATTCTATACAGCATAAATACAACATTACTGAAGAACTAAACAAGAACCTAACAAAGAAGATAAAGTGATACAAAATATGAGTGGTTAGGAAGCAAGGGAAATAAATCAAAAGATTCTAAAATATGTCCAACATGAATTCCAAAAGATAATTCAGGGAATGGTGAAGAAGGTATATTCAAAGAGATCAAGATGATAGTTTTCCAAAACTGAAGAAATTCATAAGTCTTTAGATTGAAAAGATAGTGCATTTTTTAAGCAATATAAATTTAGAAATGAATCCAGACCTAGTCACATTTCAGTGAAACTTTAGATCAGCAAAGACAAAAGAACATCTTAAAAGTCACCAGAAAAAGACAAAAGATTGCCACAAATTGAAATACTGGTTTTTGAAAAGACTCAAAAATAGAAAATCCTCTAGAGTACCATAAAAAAAAGGCATAAAAAGTAGTACAAGTAAAAATGGGGACATAATCCTTCTTGTGAAGAAAATAAAAATATGAGAATAGAATTTTTATTATCAACTTATTCGATAAATTTGAAAAATTTGAAAATTTATTAACAAAAAAATTAATTCAATAAAACTGACTCAAACAAAACAAAACAAACAAAACAGAAATCCTGAGAAGTCTTATAATTAATAAGGAAACTGAAACAGAGTTTAGAAGTATTCTCACCAGAAAAGAACCTTAAGCCCAGATGATTCAGATAGTTACAAGAATTCTAGCAGAGAAGAAAAGGGGAAGATTCTTCCCAGCTCACGCTAAGAGTCCAGAAAACATGATGCCAAAACTAAAGAAAGATAGTTTGAGAGAAGAAAACTGCAGGCCATTTTACCTATAAATGAAGCTACCTTCAAAAATCCTAAAGAATATATTAGCAAATCAAATCTACAATTATATAAAAAAATGATTGTAAATTATGACTAGGTTGGGTTCTTCTACAAATGCAAGAGTAGTTTAACATTAGAAAATCTTTAAATGTCATTTGCCATATTGACAGATTTTTAAAAAATACATAAACAGGAGGGGTGCCTGGGTGGCTCAGTCAGTTAAGCATCCGACTTCAGCTCAGGTCATGATCTCGAGGTCTGTGGGTTCGAGCCCTGCATCAGGCTCTATGCTGACAGCACGGAGCCTGGAGCCTGCTTCGGATTCTGTGTCTCCTCCCCCTTCTCTCTGCCCCTCCCCTGCTCACACTCTGTGTCTTTCTGTCTGTCGATAATAAATAAATTTAAAAAAAGTTTAGAAATACACAAACAAGAATAATACATGCAGAAAGCAGTGTTTGATAAAATCTAATACACAAGCACTATAAAAACTACCAGTAAATTTGGTATGGAAGGGAGCATCCCAAATCAGAAAAGTATATTCATAGAGAGAGCTCGTTCCTAATAGGAACAAGTAGGAATTCCCTTTAAAATCAAGAAAAAACAAAGATGCCTATTATTATAGTTTCTATTCAACACTGTATTATAGGCTATAGTCAATGTAATGAAGAAAGAGAAACTGTTATTCTCAACGGTTACTATCTTCACAGAAAACCCAAAATAACCTACAGATAATTTGTTTAAATGATATAGTTTAGCAATAGTTTGAACAAGATAGCTTGAATGACAGCATAAAAATTGATTTTATGTATCTATACATCAACCTCAATCAAAACATTTATTTTTTATAACGAAACTATAATACAAACAAAAGTCATTCATAGAAAGGGATACATCTAGCGAAAGACATACAGGATCTACTTGTGTAAAATTATGAGACTCTGTTGAAAGAGATAAAGAAAACAATTAAAAATGGTAAGATTATGAAAACTTTTCCTCTAAGATCAGGAAGAAGACAAGATGTCCACTCTCACCACTTTGATACAACAGAGTGGAAGTCCTCGCATGATAATCAGACATACAAGGAAATAAAAGGAATCCAAACTGGTTAAGGAAGAAGTAAAACTGTCACTATTTGCAGCTTGTATGACACTATATATAGAAAACCGTGAAGATTCCACCAAAAACTATTAACACTAACAAACTCAGTAAAGTTGCAGGAGACAAAATTAAAATACCGAAACCTCTTGCATTTCCATACACTAATAATGAAGTAGCAGATTATAATTGCATCAAAAAGAACAAAATATCTAGGAATAAATTTAACCAAATAGGTGAAAGACTTCTACTCTGAGAACTGTAAGACATTGATGAAAGAAACTGAAGACAACACAAACAAATGGAAATATATTCAATGTGCACCCTTTGGAAGAATTAATATCATTAAAATGTCCATACTACCCAGAGTAACCTAAAGAGTAAATACAGAATACAGTCCCTATCAAAAGACAAACAGTATTTTGTAAGTTTATTTATTTTGAGAGAGAGAGAGAAAGTATGAGTCGAGGAGGGGCATGGAGAGAAGGAGAGAGAATCCAAAGCAGGCTCAGCACTGTCAGCACAGAGCCTGACATGGGGCTCGAACCCAGGCACCATGAGATGGTGACCTAAGGCCAAAGTCAGATGCCCAACAAACTGAACCACCCAGGCACTCCATGAATAGCATTTTTTAAAGAACTAGAATAATCCTGGGGTGCCTGGGTGGCTCAGTCAATTAAGCACCAGACTTTGGCTCAGGTCATGATCTCATGTTTGTGGGTTTGAGCCCCCGCATTGGCTCTGTGCTGACTCCAGAGCCTGGAGCCTGCTTTGGATTCTGTGTCTCCCTCTCTCTCTGCCCCTCCCCTGTTTGTGCTCTATCTCCCTCTCTCTCTCAAAAAATAAATAAACATTAAAAAAAATTAAGGGGCGCCTGGGTGGCTCAGTCAGTTGACCATCCGACTTCGGTTCAGGTCATGATCTTGCGGTCTGTGAGTTTGAGCCCCGTGTCGGGCTTTGTGCTGAAAGCTCAGAGCCTGGAGCCTCTTTCGGATCCTGTGTCTCCCTCTCTCTCTGACCCTCCCCCGTTCATGCTCTGTCTCTCTGTCAAAAATAAATAAACATTAAAAAAATTTAAAAAAAGAACTACAATAATCCTAAAATTTGTATGAAACCACAAAAGAACCCAAATAGCCAAAACAATCTTAAAAATGAACACCAGAACTTGAGGTATCACAATCTCAGATTTCAAGATAAACTAAAAAGCCAAAGTAATCAAAACATTACACCAGCACAAAAATAGATACATAGATCAATGGACTAGGATAGAGAGCCCAGAAACAAACCCATACTTATATGGTTAATCAATCTATGACAAAGGAGTTAATAATATACAATGGGGAAAAAATAGTCTTTTCAGTAATTGGGAAAACTGGACAGCTACATGCAAAAGAATGAAACTGGACCACTTTCTTATACCATATAAAAAATAAACTCAAAATGGATTAAAGACCTAAATATGAGACAGGAAACCATAAAACTCCTAAAAGGAAACATATGTAGTAATCTCTTGGACATTGGTCTTAAAAACATATTTTTGGATATGTCTCCTCAGGCAAGGGAAACAAAAGCAAAAATAAATTATGGGGCTACAACAAAATTAAAAGCTTTTGCTCAGCAAAGGAAACCACCAATGAAGCAAAAAGGCAACTGAATGTGAGAAGATATTTGCAAATGATATATGCAACAAGGGGTTAATATTCAACATATGTAAAGAACTTCCATAATTCAACACCAAAAAGCCCCAAATAATCCCATTAAAAATGGGCAGAGGGCCTAAATAGACATTTTTTTCCAAGGAAGACATACAGATGGCTAATAGACACATGAAAAAAAACACTCAACATCAGTTATCATCAGGGAAATGTAAATCAAAACCACAATGAGATATCATTTACATCTGTCAGAATGGCTAATATAAAAAACCCAAGAAATAAGAAGTACTGGGGAGTATGTGGAGACAAAAGAAACTTCATGCACTATTGGTAGGAATGCAAATTGGTGCAGCCACTGTGAAAAACAGTACGGAGTTTTCTCAAAAACTTAAAAATAGAGAGGCGCTTGGGTGGCTAAGTTGGCTAAATGCCCCACTCTTGATTTTGGCTCAGGCTATAATGTCACAGTCCATGAGGTCGACCCCCAAGTAGGGCTCCGCACTAACAGCTTGGAGCCTGCTTGGGATATGCTCTCTCCCCCTCTCTTCGTCCCTCCCCCACTCACATGTATGTTCTCTCTCTCTTTCTTTCTCTCTCTAAAAATAAATAAACTTAAAAGAAATAGCCAAGATATATAGGCACCCTAAGTGTCCATAAATAGAGAAATGGATAAATGGTGTCCATAAACAGTGGAATATTATTCATCCACAAAAAAGAATAAAATCTTGCTATTTGTGACAGCATGGATGGAGCTAGAGGATATTATCTAAGTGAAATAAATCAGACAGGGGAAGACAAATAGCACAGGATTTCACTCCTATGTGGAATCCAAAAAAATTCCACAATCAAACAAACAAACAAACAAAACAAACAAACAAAAAGAAACAGATTCAAAAAATACAGAGAACTGGTAGTTGCCAGAGGGGTGGGGAGTGGGAGGATGGGCGAAAAAATGGCAAGATCGTCTGTCACTAAGAAAACTCAATACCATACAAATGTCAAGCATTTTGAAATTGAGCTATCTACATAAAATGTGGTATCAATCAAAATTCTAAAATGTACTTACAGAACTTGACAATCTGATTCTAACATTTATATAGATGATCAAAGAACCAAGAATAACCTGGAAGTTTTGCTCAACGGAATACCAATATTTAAGGTAAAATAACTGAGTTTGAGATAAACAATGGATTGGAATACAGAGCCCATAAGAAAATCCATGCATATATGAAACGTGCTTGAAAACAGAGGCTTCTCTGCAGTTCAGTTGGGGGAAAAGACGGACTATAAAATAAGTAGTACTGAGAGAACTGAGTATTCATATGAGAATCAGAGAAAATTAGAATCCCATCTCAAATCACATATAAAACTTAACTCTAGATGCATTCAGAATGCAAGTGTAAAAAAGAAAAACTTTAAACCTTTTAGAAGAAAATATAGAAAGTGCAGATTACCTACAAAGGATAAAAAAATAGGAGATCTTTCGTAAACAAAAATATCAAAGGCGCAATACATTTAAAGTGCTCAGGAGACAGAGCATCAGCTAAGAATAATTCAGTCACCTCGCAAAACTCTCCTTCAGCAGTAGCAGTGAAAGATTTTCTTGACAAAGAAAGACCTACTTACCCTTGCTAAAAGCAAGTACTACGGCAAAAAAAGAAAGTAAACCCAGAGGTAAGGAACAGAAAAAAACAGCAAGCAGGCCAGTTCAACTTATGAGTGTATTTGTTCACTACCAGATATCTGCAACAGAAGCCTGTAGTTTTTCTTTCTAAAAGTTGATAAAATTCTCCAAAGGCAAGCAATAATAAGAAAGATGGGGTCTTAAATGGACATTTAAACATGTTAACGTTCTTATGATGTTCTATGAGAGGATGGGTATATTGAAGAAATTCATGCATCATTTAAAAAATAGGTAAGTATGAATATTAAAACTTCAAGAGAAAACATTGAAGGAGCAGAAATTGCTTAGAAACATGAAATGTGTTTTTTACAGGAGAATACTTTATTCCATGAAATATAGTCCTATTTGATCAGTCATACTTTAAATAACACCACCAGTTTATTTTGTACATTTCTTTCCTTTTTCTACAAAAGGTTAAAGAAGCCAGGTTTATTTAACAACAACAACAACAACAACAACAACAAAAAGATGCTCATGAATACCCTCTTTTACAAAAACAAATTAAGTTTTGACAGTTTTAAAACCTAAATAGGGGAGCCTGGGTGGCTCAGTCAGTTAAGGATCTGATTCTTGATTTCGGCTCAGGTCATGATCTCACACTTGATCCAGCACTGAATTGGGTTCTATGCTGAGCCTGGGGCCTGCTTGAGATTCTCTCTTCTCCCTCTCCCTCTCCCTTTGTCCCTCCCCATTTGCACTTATGCTCTCTCTCTCTCTCTCTCTCAAAAAAAAAAAAAAAAAAAAGCCTAAATGTAATTTACATTTACATTTACATTTAACTGTTTATTACATACAAAATATTCATGATAAAATGTTAGAGGCATTCCCTTTAAGGTCAAGAACAAGAAGATTATCACTCTTGAACAACATGGGGGGGGTTGGGGCACTGACCCCTGCACAGTAAAAAAATCTACATATAACTCTGCACTCCCTAAAAACTTAACTACTAATAGCCTACTGTTGACTGGAAGCCTTAATAATAACATAAACAGTTAGCACATATTTTGTATGTTATGTTACATACTGTACCCCTACAATAAAGTAAGCTGAATCCTTGCACTTCAAACCTTTGTTGTTCAAGGATCAGCTATATTTGAATAATCAGGGAGTAAAGGGCCAAACCTTTCAGTATCTGCAGATAATAAAAAAATCTAAGATAATCTACAAATATATTGGAATAAAGAGACTTCAGCAAGACTACTGGATTTAAAATTTACACAGGGGCACCTGGGTGGCTCAGATGGCTAAGCGTCTGACTTCAGGTCATGATCCCACGGTTTGTGGGTTTGAGCCCCACATCAGGCTCTGTGCTGACAGCTCAGATTCTGTGTCTCTCTCTCACTCTGCTCCTCTTCTGCTCACTCTTTCAATCTCTCTCTCTCTCTCTCTCTCTCACTCAAAAATAAACATTATTTTTTTTTATTTACACAAAAATAAATAACAACAACCTAAAAGATCTTTTAAACGTAAAAGATCATATTGGAGCGCCTGGGTGGCTTAGTCGGTTAAGCATCCAACTCTTGATTTCAGCTCAGGTCATGATCTCACGATTCATGGGATCAAGCCCCGCATCGGGCTCTGGTCTGACAGCACAGAGCCTGCTTGGGATTCAATCTCTCTCTCTCTGTCTCTCTCTCTCTCTCTCTCTTTCCCTCTCTCCCACTCATGCATGTGCACTCTCTCTCTCTAAAAATAAATAAACATAAATAAATTAAATTACAGTTAAAAGATCATATTTATTATAGCAAGAAAACTTAGAAGGTACATAAGAACAAACATAATAAAAGATATATAGAAGTGCATGAAGAAATTATAAAATATTTTTGAAGTACATAAAAAACCTGATTTAAAAGATCAAGTCCTATGTTTGAAGTAGGAAAAGTGAAAACCATAAAGATGTCAATTGATATTTATTCTATAAATGTCAATTCCCATCATAATCTGAACAGAGGAATTTTTAAAGAAATTTTACAAATTAACTCAAAATATAGCAATAAGTACAATAACAAGAGTACAAAATCAGTGTTGACACAGAAGGAAACAGAGGCTATTGATGAACTAGATGTGGGGTGAGGGAGGAAGAATACCAGATAAAACAGAAACAGTAACTCTACCCTCAGGGGCGCAAAAATTAAAATGTACACACTTCAGGGGCGCTCAGTTGGTTAATCGTCCAACTTTGGCTCAGGTCATGATCTCACAGTTCGTGAGTTCCAGACCCACATCGAGCCCTCTGCTGTCAGCACAGAGCCCGCTTCAGATCCTCTGTCCCCAGCTCTGCCTCTCCCCCACTGGCACGCACATGTGCATGCTCTCTCTAGTTCTCTCAAAAATGAATAAACATTAAAAAGAAAAGAAGTACATGCTTCACAAAGAAAATTAATAAACACCAGCTATTGTTAAACACAGTCCAGGCAAGCAACCTGCCTGTAGTAGGCCATGTGGTCTCTGCTTAGACTGACCCCCTCACTGCCATGCAGGGGAGATCTCTGGGATAAAGAGATCATTGCAATCTGTAGGACCATGACTCACATGCACATGGGTGAGGGCTGTACTTCATGGCCTGGCAGAACCTCACCCATCTAGCAAACTGAGATTTTCAAGACCCCCAAAAAGCCATCCCAGGGAATTGTATCTAAACATCCTGCAATATGCACTGTCTCCTGGAAACTTAATTTTTTTTTTTCTGCTTCAGAGTTGATTGCGTGTTGGCCAATGAAAGTAGATTCAAGGACAACCACAGGAGCAGAGGGAGATGATTTCTGGAGGAAGAAAGAGGCTGAACAGAAAGACACAGAAGAGGAAAGTGGAAAAACAAAACTTCTAGGCCCTCCTGCAAACAGGCAACACGGAGGGAAAAAATGAAGAAAAGACCAGCAACTCCTCCTTTGTTTCTTCCCCAAACAAAATGTAAATCAAGAGAGATCACAGGTGCATGAATGAAAGTTCTTCAAGTGATGTGCCTTCCTGTTGCTTTTCTGAGCCTCACAGAAACACGGAAGGAGGAAGGAAGAACATGATTTGCACTGGCTTGTGGAATTTAATATTCCTGTAAAGGTAATTGTGTGGCTCTTGATAATTCAGCAGTTTAGACTCATCATGACATTTCATCTTCAAGGGCTATTTCAATTCCTCAAATAGATTTTTATTCCACCACTCACACGTTCAAGGATGAAAAAGGTACCTCACTGTATTAAATTAAATTACCTTTAAAACTTGTAGCTTTGCTTCAAGCTCTGTTCTTTTGAGAATCATTGTTCCATTAAGAGTCTCTATCCTGTTTTAAGAGAAAGGGAGGGGGGAAGGGAACAGCATGAGTGATTCTTTCAAACAAGTACCATCCTTGTAGATTATGCCACTTTGAGCACAGACTACACTTAAAAAAGCAACATAAATGTTATTATTTTCATGGCACTTCAAGTATCTGCACCTAGGCGGAATCTTCTGACAGTATTCAGAGAAAGAAAATGGAACAAAAGCAACACAAAAACAAAATGTCCCCTAGAGAGGGAGGTTGAAAGAAAAGATACTGTTTAACTTGTAACCCGTGGCTCGCTTTATAGATGCCAGCGTATGGCAATGATTGTTGTTCTCTAATGGAATCTATTCTTATGGTCTCTGACTGAATCACCTATTCTATTTGGTGAATATTTACTGGGCATTTACTGTGTGCCAGAATTTAGATAGTCATGCTTAGCATGAGAGGTCCAGCAATGAAACCAACATGCAATAGGGATTTTCAAACAGTGGTAGCAACATGCTCTTTCTTGGAAAAGGGAAACATCCTTTCTTTCCTGGGATGCTAGGGACCTTTACTCTGTAAATTGACTTAATTTTACAGCTCGAACAAACAGAACCGAAACCACTAAGAGATAATAACCTTCATATGACTCTCACATCTTGGAACCTTTTAAGTTTATAAACCTTAATCCTAGCATTATCAGTTTGATGCTGTTCTTTTCTCCCTATACCAAATGCCTTTCTAAAAATAAAAGGACGTGTTCTATCCTGAGTGATTTGTTTTGTGGGCTCATGTTGAGGCCTTTATTTTGACTACTAAGTCAGCAATCTGAATAAGGTAACAAATTCCATGTGTTAGTCACACACCTAAATATTTTTAAAGTATTGGTTCAAGTTCCTTCTGACAAATAAGCTGTAACTATTAAGATTCAGGAAATCTTTCAAGTCATGGGGGAATAATAGCATTAAATATGGAGATGAATTTTTCTCCATTTCTAATAGCATCATTCCCAAGATAATGAAATGATAATGAAAGCCAAGATGTTGTCTCCTTTCTCATTAGGATGGTCTTGTCTCTGGTCACGAGTGAGGATCCCTATGAATCTGTTTCAGTGGGAACTTTAATGCTGACCTGAGCTGAACAAGCAATAAATGTCTATGTGCCAAACCTCAGGAATACACTGGTCACCCTCTTCAGTATTTATACAGTTGTCTCTCATTTTCCTGACGTCTGAATTTCCATTTGTCTCCACCCACTACTCCTTAATTACATACCTGCGTTCTACCCACTTCAACCATTTGGAACATAGCCTCCTGATTCTAACTGCCACCATTTTCCCTGGGATTCTATATGGCTCCAACCATACAGATTCAAGTTTCTCTGGAGTAAAGAGCTCCTTTACCCTGAACTCACAGGATCCAAAGAGTTGGACCATCAGGAGTCCCACACACAGTAAGGACATCTTTGAAGCTTTAGACCAGAATAATTGAAGAGCATCCAGGGGATTTTCTATTGGCAGCTTGCAATGAGCAGCTGTGGGGTAGCTGAAGAGAACAGATCTTGGCTTCCAGAGTGGGTGGTCAAATCCTAGCCCAGTCACTCACTATATCATTGATCTTAATTCCACCTAACTTAAGCTTCAGGCACTTGCTCTATAAATAGAAATAAAACTAACATCACAAGGTGGCTGTGAAGGATGAGCGAGATAATGCACACACACCCCACCTTAGTCATAATAAATGCTTAAATTACTTAGCCTGACAAGACCCATGCTCTGCCCCCTGGCCAACTCCCTGGCTTCATTTCTTATATTCTCCCTAATCTACCAACCACCCATCACACTGGTTGTTTCTCTATCTCTTGGACATGCCAAGCCCATTTTGAGAATTCACAGACCTCTCTCTTTGCCTGAAAGGCTCTCACCAGAAGTTCACATGACCATCCCTTCTTTTTCCTTATGTCTCAGCCCAGATTTCCCCTCCTCAGGCAAGATCCCTCTAAACGCAGGTAGAATCCTCTTACTCAGTATTCTACCCCGTTCCTCATTTTACTTTCTTAATAGCAGGAACCAAAAGTTAAAATTTCAAAATTACTTATTTTGAAGGCTTTCCTTGTCCATCTCCCTCCACAGATAATAAAGCACTACAAGAGTCCTTGTCTTTGTCTCTCCTAAGCCTATATCACAAAGCTGGAAACATAGTATTTGCTCAATAAATATCATTTGAATGACTGAGGAAATTCCATCTTTTAACTAATTACTGAAGTCTTATTAGGCTCTAAAGGATGGTATGGTAGAAAATTCAGTCAAATCTCTAGTTGGGGAGAACACTCTCCCATGAGTAAGTCTGGACTATTAGTAAGTGTGAGTGTGTGTCGCAGGGCAGGGAGGGTTGACCAGAGTTTTCTTCCTGCTACATGGAACGCTAGAAGAGAAAAACAATTGGCTTGTGGTGTGAGAGTAAAAAACTCAGCCCTCCTGACCTTTTATTTGTTCTAACCACAAGATTATATCAACCATGGAAGCTGGACTAATTCCTCTCTATCCAAAGAGAATGTGGTGCCAGTTTAGTTGAATTTAACATTAAGATAAATAAATAAATAAATTTTCTAAATGTCATCCCTCCCACACAGATGTTGGGGCTATTGATGTCCTCTGACTTTAGATGTTGACAATACTTTCAAGTTTGAGGAAACCTTGAGAAACAAAAGGGATCCCAAAGCTTTGGTGCACTGCCTGCCTTCTTGTGATCCTGAACAAAAAGCCTATTCATTCACTCAACAGGCATTGTGAGAGACCATAACATTTCTGAAGCCCCATGGGAAGCAGATGGATAGTTACGTTAACACGTTTCCTGAAGATCTGATCAGGTCAACGACTTGTTTGTGGGTAAAGCCTTCCGTGCTCACACCATTGATATTTGCAAGGACATCACCTGGGAGATGCCAAGAAAAGTGAGTGTTAAAACACTTGCTTGAAGAATCCCTCCTGACATGCAAATAAAACAAAACAAGCAAGCCCTAAACCTTAGCAACATAAAAGAGGGAAGAAAATTCAAAGCAGCAATCACATCCTGACCTTCGGTAGCATAAAGATTTCTTTTCTTGCTATTTAAATCATTACCAACATGAGCAAAGTTATAAATTACCAGTTTGCAGGCCAGCGTAGTGGGCTGGGCTATCCTCCTGTATTTTGCAAATCAGAGTGCACATCTCAGAAGAGCACATGTTCTGGTTCTGGAGCCTGTAAGTCTAAAAATTCAAGTGATACATAATTATTATTCAAAAAACTCAAAATCTATGTGTCAAAAAATAAAAGGGTGTTGATTACGCAGCAGAACAGGTAAAGGTACAAAGAACAATTGGAAAGGCTTTCTTGAATATAAACTGAATCAAAGGTACCAGTCCTGAGATTCTATGATGAAATCTGTAGCCAATCCTTTTCATTAAAAAAAAAAAAAATCCAGGGTGAGACTAAAAGTGGGATAAGACTGGCTCAAGATTTTCCATTTTCAAGCCTGAGAGACCACCTGATGCTCTCATTATTACATATCTATTAAGAAAAATTAGGTTTCTTATTTCCCAATGGGATAAAACAATAGTAGCCAAAAAGCAAAGAGAAAAATCTCTGTGTGGTTCTCCCAAGCTAAAGCACTCATTACAAGAGCATATGGAACAGTACACATCCAGGAAGGGAGATGTGCCAACAATAATTATTTTAAATCAGAGCTCTGCAAATAATGACAATCTGCCCTGTATTTTTTCAAAAGTGCTATAATTGACGTGATTACCTTCTTGTCTAAGTGCTCTCTGGTATGCCTGCCTGAATACTCACCGGTTCATTAGTCACTCAACTAAATTAGAAAAAGTTATGCTTCGTCTCTTGCCTCAGTTTGTCAAAAGCTTGGTTTTGTTTTTATTTTTGTTTCAAACTGTACCAAGAACACTCCATAAATATTGCTCGATATAGTGGCCCAGTGACCTATAACAAACATATTTCTCTTTTGCACACATTTAAGTTACGAAGCCTAGTTCCATTTAGAATCAAAATCAGTATCTGAGTTGAGTAATCTGATTCCTAAAGTTATTCCTATTACAGTACTGCTTCTCTGTGGAGAAATTAACGCCTGATGTTCACTCCTTCTTATTTTACAGACACACAGACTCCAGAACCAGAAGTCAATCATGTGCATGCAACTCCTAGAAACTTGACTTAGTTAACATCTAAGGAATCTCTATTCGCTCTGCAAGGCATTTAGAATCCCTATATCATAAAGGTACGAGGGACCTTTAAAGGTCATTTATTACACTTCCCTCTATGTCAGATCCCTTTAACAGCTTTTCTGCCAGGAAGTCTTGCTACAGCCTGGACCCTTTCAGGAATGAAAAGATGATCTAGTCCATGCGGTACATGAACCAAAGCTCTAACAGTCACTCCTCTGGGAAACCACCGTTATAACAGCTCTTATTAGCAGTGAGAATCTGCCCTCCAGGTCCAGTGATCAAAGTGAGTACAATGAGGGGAAACATGTTGATTTACACAGCCAGCATATATGTGCACAACCAGTGTAAAATTTGTGGATTGGGGACAGAGAAGAAAAGGCAGAAGCCCCATAGTTCTGGATTGAAATAGTCAAATAATCCCTCCCGCCCCCCTCACACACACACACACACACACACACACACACACACACACCTAGTCTTCTAGTTCCCATTTTAGAAGCCAATGACAGAACAATCCCCTGCATTTCTCAGAGATATAAAAGTCACATAGCCCTCTCTCAGGCCCAGTGACCTTTATTCTAACACCTGCCATTGTTTGATCTACTGGTACCGGGCACGTTACTAAGGACTTTATATGATGTATTGTTTCATTTGAAACTCCTAAGAATCCCACCAGGCAGCACCGAGAGAACATGAACTTGGTGTGTATGAATCTAACATTTGTGTTGCTATCAAACTGTGTGACTCTCACTAACAGTATAAAACTAGCACCCAGGGAAATCCAAAGGGGATGTGTAGTTTCTTTGCCAATGTGCCCTTCACTTGGTAGACCAGAACCCAAATACATGTTAACCATGGGTGCACGATGTGGATACATGAGGCTCTATCTGGTCTTCAAAAAATTCCCAGAGTATTTCCCCTATTTGATGACTACCGTAAATCTTAGGACTGTTAAAGAATAGATTATGGTGTGGGGACGCTTGGTTGGCTCAGTCGGTTAAGCGTCCGACTTCCACTCAGGTCATGATCTTGCTGTTCGTGGGAGCTGTGGTGACGGCTCAGAGCCTGGATCCTGCTTCAGATTCTTTGTCTCCCTCTCTCTCTGTGCCTCCACTACTCTCTCTCTCTGTCTCAAAAATAAATAAACATTAAAAAAAAAAAATAGATGATGGTGTGGAGCTGGCAATGGAAAGCATATACCAAGAGGAAATTGGCAGAGGACTGGGTTCCTGCTTTACTGGAACACACTGCAGTTCAGAAATAAAATCATTAACTCGTGTTTATCTACAAAGGTTCTAGCTGCTGTAACCTGCTGTCCACTAATGATAGTTTTGACTTGTGCTCCATATGGAGTCAGCATTCATGGTATGGGGGAGAAACATGGGGAAACAATGACATATATCATAGAAGAGTTAGAAGAAAATCCTCATTTGTTACATTAAATAGGATAAGTGAGTAGTCATCGATCTTGTTTCCAGTAGCAACTGCTACATACCCTCTGGATAATTCTCATTTAAAAGCAAGCACAAAAGGCAGTGTCTCCACAGCAGAGAGAGAGAGCGTTTCATATGAATGGGGAGTAAGAGAGAGTACTATGCTTCTAAAACCTCATAGAAGAATCATAGATGTCACCGAATTTAAAAGTAGAATAGTTCAGGGGCGCCTGGGTGGCTCAGTCGGTTAAGCGTCCGACTTTGGCTCAGGTCATGATCTCACGGTCTGTGGGTTCGAGCCCCGCATCGGGCTCTGTGCTGACAGCTCAGAACCTGGAGCCTGTTTCAGATTCTGTGTCTCCTTCTCTCTGTGACCCTCCCCCGTTCATGCTCTGTCTCTCTCTGTCTCAAATATAAATAAACGTTAAAAAAAATTTAAAAAAAAAGTAGAATAGTTCAGAAAGTAGAAAGTATCTTTCTTCTTCCTATAGCCTTCTCCCTATTCATTATAGCTAGGGTTCCATTTGGTTTCTTTATTCAGAAGGCGTGTTTTACTTATTAGCAGTTTCCTGTTCCTAATCTTCAAATACACAGCATCTTTCCAATTTGGGGGCTGATATTCAGTCACCAAAGTTTTTTGAAAGCAGCACCAAAGTTAAGATCTCAAAGCTGATGTGCACTATAAGAATACGATTATGCAAAGAATATGATTATCTAAAAGAAATGCCAAAGTGTGATGGAGGAAAAAAAACAATAATACATAAGCTATTACTGTTGCACTTAATTGGACTGGACTTCATCTGACCTAACTCACCATTTTTACAAATATGGCCATGAAAAAGCAGAGAGCAAATAAGAAATGAAATTTTTAAGCTATTAGAAATTGAAAGCTATATGAGGCACCTGGGTGGCTCAATCAGTCAGGTGTCCGACTTTGGCTCAGGTCATGATCTCATGGTTCATGAGTTAGAGCCCTGCATCAGGCTCTGTACTGACAGCTCAGAGCCTGGAGCCTGCTTCAGATTCTGTGTCTCCCTCTCTCTAGCCCTCCCCTGCTCACGCTCTGTCTCAAACTCTCTCTTTCTGTCTCTCTCTCTCAAAAAATAAACATTTTTTGAAATGTCAAAAAAAAAAGAAATAGAAACTTACAAAGACTGTTAGAAACTTCCTAGAGCATGAGACAATATGCAGGTAGACCCAAATGTTCTAAAATGTTTCAAATAGTAATTATAAGGTGTTGTCATTAAGAAAAAAGTCCAATTTTCTTCGTCATATCCAAGATAAAATCCTTAGTATCTCAAAATGTAACAGAGTTTCCACACGAATACATGCAGTCCCATATACACAAATATACACGCTTTCAAGTATTTCTTGAATGCCAGAGAATAGATTTAAAATCTGATATACAGTACAAAAATGATTATGCAAAACACATCTTAAATGCAAATATATAAAATGCACATCTGTAATAGAGTATTTCACTTTCTTATTTAGAAGATCTGGCTGAAACCAAGTATTTCTGATCAGGCTCAGACTTACAGGAAAACTAAAGCAACTCAGAACAAGGAGCTGAGCAGGTCTCAGGGGTTTTATTTTGGCTTCAATGTTTTCTTTTCTTGATGGCACCCAGCACGCTGAAAAACTCCCCCAAACCACTGCACACTGGATAAAAGTCACAGATACAAGTCACGGAGCCCATGATTCTCTGATCCTGTCTTCCCTCTTTCTTTGCAAATATCATACTATCAGTGCCACTTTCTTCATTAAAATCTGGAAAATTGAAAACTGCCCACCTGGATTTCAAATCCAAAATTTCCATTATCTTGCTTTTCCACGGTAACAAGCTTTCTGTAACAAAGAAAAAAAAATTGAAAATATGCATGAAGACCAAAGTATCACATTTGTCACATACATATCATTAAATAACTGCCACAATTACGAACAGCTGACGTTCATGTAAACCATAGTATGTGAGACTCTGTGTGTGTGTGTGTGTGTGTGTGTGTGTGTGTGTGTGTGTTGTCGTCCACAGTCTGAAGAGCTGTGCTCCTGAATGCCTTGGTGAGAGACACAAAAATACAAGAATCTCTTTACCTTTGAGACCAGGAGAAGTCACCTAAAGAACTTGATCTCGTTAAAGCAAGCTGAAAAATATAATAAGCACACAGTTATCCAAAGGTCCTTAAGACACAACTATAGAGTGTTGTAAATCACCAAGCACTTTGTTCTTTGTCACCTTCTTTGGCCCAGCTCTGGGAAATTGTTATGTAAAGGTAGTAATTTCCATTTTCTAGTGGTAGCGAAGGAGAGCAGGGAAGGGGAACATTGGAGCATTAAAAGGCTAAATGAGGCTCAGATAATAATACACCCTGGCAAAAAGAGTCCACGTAATGTGGCAAAACTCCAAAGCTTCCAAAAGGAATGTCATCTCTAATCTCTATTTAAAATAGCCTCCGAAAGATTAACCATAGCATTTTCTAATCACACGGAAATCCAAAGAAAACAACACCCACAGAATGGCATATAAAACTCAAATGCTTGATAGTTTTTTGAGATACTGATGAAATGACTGTATTTATTATAATAGTTCAATATGTTACTGTTTTTAACAGGATAAAAGAATCTCTAAAGAACCAACTCATATGCAGAAGCACAATTCAGGTGAAACCAGGGACTCAAAACCTCAATTCTGCTTATGATTGATTTTTGCAGAAGGTCTGGAAGAGTGCGGTGAGATCTGTAGCCAAGAGAGCAAAGGAACCAAGTAGTATAAACAACAGGAATACTATCACCTTTCCTCTTCGGCATATTTTGGAAAAAGATCCTATAAACATAAACTTCCGAGATATCTTCTACCCTTGTAAATAGGAAAAGTAAGCAAAAGGCAGCATCTTGTTTTTTCAGGTGATGGCTGTTTTTTCTGTGTTTTTGTGTTATTTGTTTAGGAATTAACAAATGGTAATCAGCCCTTTCTCAAATGTTGGTCCAGTGGCCCAAAATGTAAACTGCAATCCTAGCTAACCCACGGGTGTTTCATGGTCAACCTGACATGCCTGTCATCTATCAGTGAATACATAAAAATGTCAGGGGCTGCTTGGGTGGCTCAGCCAGTTAAGTGTCTGACTCTTGGTGTTGGCTCAGGTCCTGATCTCACGGGTTGTGAGTTCAAGCCCCACATCGGTCTGTGAGCTGACGCTATGGAGCCTGCTTCGCGTTCTCTTTCTCTCCCTCTCTCTCTGCCCCTATCCCGCTCATGCTCTCTCTGTTTCTCTCTCTCTCTCAAAATAAATAAATAAACTAAGAAAAAAAAAAAAAGTCAAGAGATCAACACATAGTCCAAACAAATAGAGGCTGAAAATCAGAAGGCGAAAAACACATAAAATTAATGCACAAAGAAAACCCTCATTAAGGCATTTGTTAGGACAGAAGCCTACGTCACTGTAATGAATCTGAATTATCAAGTACCAAATGCCAGCCTTTTCACAAACTTTCTGAAATGGCTCAGCATTCAGAATTTGGCTACTGATTGGTCAGTTATGCTAATGCAATGAAGAGATGATCTCTCCTCGCTTTGATGCAAATTGATTACGTTTTGGAATTCCTTGTCTTTTCAGTTCCACCCCTCAAATCATTTGCATCATCCTGAAGTCTGCAATCAGAAGGCTCAGACCCAAAAAGATTCTCTAGATTTGCCAGAAATTATTTATTTTCAATTTGTAAGGACTAACGATAGATGGCCTGCAACAATGTGCATAGCTTATTTCATCCTGATTTGTCCTACTAACCACAAACATGGGCTAGGGACAACTCAGCTATGCAGTAGGGCTGCCTTCTTATAAAAGAGAGCAATAAACTTGATATTGCCAAGTATTTTCATCTTGCCAGCACACTGCACTCACATTGTCTCAATCGACTTTCATTATTTGCATCTCCCTGGCTTTTATCCTTGTTTCCAATTGCAAGCTTCTTAGGTAGGTCATATCTACCTGTTACCTGTTATCATAACCAGGGCTTATATTTAAAAATACTACTCTTGCTATCAATATTCATCATATTATTCACATATTCTTGTATGTGGAGACTGTATGTGTATTTATATAAAGGGTATGCTGGATCAAATACCTCGCCTCTGTACAGAATTATCTTTATCCTTAGAGCCACGTGGGGACTGTACTTGTTTTCCTTTCTACCCCAGTGCCTAGTGCAGTGCCTGGAATATAGGGGAAACTTCAAAATAGCTAAATAGACAAATAGAAGTAAACTATTAGACACCAATGTAAGTAAGTAGTGATGAAAGATCAAGTTCAGGAGAAATGCATTAAAATATTCTTCAACTTTGCCCTTCATCAAATTTTAAATATTTGCAGGAAAAACTCAAGGGTAATCATTAAAAATATAAAATTAAATTTAAGAAAATCCCAAACACGTGGCAACATCAAAAATGAAAAACAAAACAAAAAGAACAAAACCATCTCAGTCCAAAAACAGCAAGACCCATAAAGGATTAATAGGAAACAAAGGAAGTTCTAATGCCTTAATACATAACTGCCAAATGAATAAATGGTGGCAAAAATGAATGAGTTATTTCCAGCCTTTCCTCGCAATTTTAAATGCCCTTTTGCCAGGAAAATAATCATAGCACTGACAGGAACCTTAAGATTTCATCTGGTCCACCTGTAACCTGCCTTCTAAAGTAAAAAAAAAAAAAAAAAAAAATCATTCCAGATAAATTCAAATATAAAATAGTTTAACTCCACAAGACAAACCCAAAGCAATTTTCCTACTTTTCTCTGGCTAACCTTTCTATCTAGCTAATCGACTAGTTGAAAATATTTGCCTAGCACACCGTGAGGCGCACGGCAGAGACCCAATTCCTGTGGCTCACCTGATTTGGGTTACCAGTGACACACACACAAAATCAGACTAAGTCAAATTGTAAATTAGTTTCTACTCTAAATTAGCAATGAACCTCTCTTAGGCACCTAATGTTTAAAGAAAAAACAATTTAAACAAATTAGGCACCATCAAATTCTCTGACATGTGCCACATCTTGACACACAGCCTCCTTGCATGTGATCTGGGCTGTCAGACTCAGGCCATGTGGAAAGGAATGTTCTCAGGGTTCAGCCCGTGCTCAGGCACCCGGGTATCTGCCTAAGTGGGAAGAAGCATGCCTAAGGCCTTATCCAAAGCGTCACCCTTTGAAAAATATTTTGCCTACAGCCCTTTTCCTAGAGTGAGCGGTCCTGTTCTAGGCTCTAACCTGTTCTAGGCTCTAACCCGTTCTAGACTGTAACCCGGGGTGTCAGTGCTCCCGAATGCGCTCCCAGCCAGAGCCTTTTCTCGGGGTTGCAGCGGAGACACCAAAACATATGGATAAGGAACGGGTGTGTGATGAACGGCATATGCCGGCAACAGCTGTCTTTTATTACACATTATCTAATATGAGAACTCTAGGTTTGGCAATTTGGCAGGCCTGCAAGCCACACATTCAATGACGACCGCTGATTAGACAAAGCTCCTTAACCCCTTGTTAGCCACTAATATAAAGATGCCTGGGGTTGAGTTTATGATTCCTCTTCTTTTGTTTTTAGTCAGAGGGCTTCAAAGATCAGGCATTAATATTCAAAACGGAATTTTTGCCGCTATGCGGTGATTTACAATGTCCCTCTTTAGGGGGAAGCCAACACTAAATATTTCAGCTGTCAGTTTGCAAAAGATCAGGGTAATCTGTAGCTCAGCCAGAGAGCCAGCAGACTCACAGGAGCTCAAAGTTCAATACTGCAGCCACTTCTGCTGCTAAGTAACAGATTGTTACTTCCTGGTCCCCACTGAGTGAATGCATTTCCGGAAAGTATTGGGGGTGGAGAGAGGATATATATTAACATGTTTCTTTTGTTTCTATTGTTTGTTTCAAAAGCCCAAATCCTGTGCCTTGTTCTCTTCTCCAGTCTCTGCTGCAATCTCCCTAATTCTTCCAGGAATCCAGGTTTGTTTTTGTTTTTGTTTTTTTCTGTTTCCCTTTTAACCCAGGAACCTTGAGTTAGCAGGGCTCTACAGACTATTCTAAGATACAGCAAAATAACGAAACCGTGTGCAATTTCCTAAGTCGTAAGTGCCCTTAAGGAACCCAAATAAACATCACAGCTTCCCAAGAAAGTCTCACTGTGGACTCATGAGCTTTTTTTCCAAGAAAAACTGTGGGCTGTTCACTCAAGGCATGCCACAGTATGAATTAGAGAATACTTTTCCAATTATTTTGTAGTGAAATTAACACAGTGTTGTACCTAAAAGTATTCATTTAATGATCAAGATGCCTTGTTGCAGTTAGAAACTTGGGAGTTCGGGGTCACAGACAGGTGAACAGACAGAAATCATGTGAAAGCTTCTGCAGGGCAGAACCCATCCCAGAAATAGACACGTTCCAGAGTTTAGCACAAAATTCCGTATCAGAACTTTTAAGTGAATTCACCCTTTCTGAAGTTGCCTATTGAGTAATAATTCAATAACCTGGAGAACGTCAGGCAAAGACAACCTGTGGTACCAGTGAAGCACATTCCAGTTTCTAACCCATTTGTCAGGTCCCTGGTTCTTAAACTGCCTTCCAACTGCAACCTACTACCCTTGAGGGAGCGGCCCAGAGGTACAATCACTACTCCTTTGTTATCACCACATTTATAAAGCCTATCTGTATTTCCTCCCGTCTCCTTCCCACACTGTTTCCCTTTGCAGGGATTTTTACCCCCAAAAAATATGTTCAGAAGTAGAAGCTGTACTGAGATGTCTGTCGCCTCCTACAAATACAGGTATTGAGATAAGAGGAACACACAGAAATCTATTTTTAAGCAATTCCAAGTGTAAACACCCAAATGCTTCCGAAGATTAATCTGAAACTACGTGCTCACCAGATACAGCTTTGCAGAAACCAAAGCCAACAATAACGAGAAGTATGAACTGTTGACGTCAGCCCTGAAAGTGTTGAAAATAACAGTGGGCAGAAAAACACCTGCTCATGTGGTTGCCTCACAGGGATCTTGTTGCCTGCGATTCAGGGAGTGCCAAATGGGTGATTATTCTCTACAAACCACTTAAAGGAAATGAACATCCATTTGGAAAAGCCTGAAATGTTGGGATAAACTTGCATCAAGTCTCATTGATGCTAACTCTACAGAATCATAAGTATCATGCAGAAGAGAGTTTTTGTTTTGCCTTCTTTTTTTCCTTAAAGTCATTCTCACAACAGGAAGAAAACGCTGTTTGAATAGGAGTTTGCTATGGGAGAGAATAAGAGAAAAGGGAGAAGACGGGGCCTAAAAAGATGAGAACATCAGATAGATTCCTCGGTGTGAGAATGTGGGCATTTGTATGTATATAGGTTATATACCTATGCACAATGCATGTGTTTTGTGTGCCCAAATCCCTCTCCTTATCTCCTTCCAGTAACCTCGTACTGACTGCCTTCTTTTTAGTGGAAGCTATCTTCCCTCGAGTTTAAGACCAGATGTGACTCCTCCGTTTTCACTGCCTTTCACAGCCAAGTCCCCGGGTCTCCTCTCCATTCTGTCCATTTCCTTTTTCTCCAACTACTATAAAAGTTGGTCCCTCACTGCTAATCTCTACCCACGTACACACCATGTTTCTAGAGTGAGGTTCCTAAAACCCTCTACTGCTCAAACATGCCCAGTGGCTACCTGTGTTGGTCAAATCACTGCTTCCTCAGGGGAAGTGTTTAGTAAAGCAGCCCGCTGGCTTCTCGGCCTTTACGCTAAGATCAACGTAAAGGAGCCCAGCACCAAGGTCTCCACTCCCCTTCAACAGACACTTATTGGGTCTTCCAGACATAATAATGTGCTGTTACCTCAATGTGCCCTAAAGGCCCCGAGATCTGTGCCTTGGCATTAATTATTCCCTTGCTCTGGAATACCGTTCAGAACTGGAACATCCTATCCTTCAAGGTTATATTAAAAGACATGTCCTTGAATTAGAGCATTTATGTTGTGTAATGCCTATTTTGTTCTGCCTACTGAATTGTTAACCCTAAAAGGCCAGGAAATGCGTTCTTTTCATCTCTGTACCTTCTACACACTGCTCCATATCTGAAACCTGAATAAAGACCTTGGTGCTTCCTATAGCTGCTTTATTTTCAGACAGGCAGTAAATTGATAGAAATGTTCATCATTTGATTAAACGTAATGTCATAAAAGCACTTGTGCATTAAACGAAGATCAAAAATCCCAACCATGGCAAATTATGCCCTTATCTTCATTGTGAAAAATAACGAGGAATCAGCTGTATACATTGCTGAGAAAAGATCATGACTCGCCCACTATGCTCTAACTCTCTAATCCTGAAATTAGAAGGCTTAAGAGGAGCACATGATGTACATGGAGGATTGAAGGGCAAAAATTCATGCTTTAAAGCAATTCCAGTTCTGAATTCAGATATGTACTTGGAGCATGATAGCAAGTTATGTAACTAAAACCTGAAGAGGTGCTAGGGTTAAAAAAATTATTTTAAAAATTGGAAATTGTAGAATCAAAGAAACGAAAAATAAACTCAGCTGGACATGGATTTTCCTAAGCAAGTTTTCATCTCTAGGGAAATCCCTTCCAATAAAAATAAAAATGATAACACGATGGTTGAGCACCAACTTCGCGTCAGGCACTGTGTTAGGCACGGCGCATTTTCTTCACTTACGCCAAAGAAGAGCTCCTTAGGGTGGTTCTATTATTATCTCCATTACAGAGAAAAGAAAATGAAGTCTTAGGCAAGTGGCTTGCCCAAGGTCCCACCAGCTAGCAAACAGCTGAGCTGGTACTCAATCTGCCAGTTTATCCAGTAAAAGCCTTCATTCCCAATGGCATTAGGTATGTACCTGTGCCCCCGCACTGAAAATAATTTAGTCAACAAACACTGTCCGGAGAAAAGGTACTCTCATTCCATTGAAAATGACTATCACGGAGTGAGGCTGGGAGGCATAGAATCAATGGGACACATACAGGGGGAAAAGATCAATGATTCTCAAACGGGCCACATCTGCATGCACTCTCTAAGTTTGATGCCCTTAACGATTTTCATTTTACCTGAACACCTCTTCAAGTGAGAAAAACAATCTTCTTTTAAGTTTGGCCTTGAAAACAATATTTTATTATGGTCTTAAATCTTTTGGACTAGTCCATGAGCAACCTGGGCTTCTTAGCTGCGTCCTCCCCCATACTCTTAAGTGACTAATTCCAAGCCTCTAAAGTACAAGTTCAGTGCAAAGTCAGATAAACATATCACTCTGCTCCCAAGAGAACAGGAAAACTCTGAAAGTACAAAATAGTAATCATACCTGCTTTCTTCCCCGAGGCAAAGTGGCCACTGTGTCTGCCAGCATTTGAATCCTTCTATTATCATCCATTCGGAAGCTGCCTGTGAGTGTAGAGTCAGAGTTATAAGATGGACCAGCACAGTAGTCCACCAGATTGCCATTGCTGTTCTGTTGCAGGAGCCTTTGTAAAGACATTGTGAATAAAGATTACTCCAGCTAGCACATGGTTGAGTGGCCTTGCAGGATGGGGGAAGCTAAAACTCTAACCCTCTGACAAGTAATCAAAAGTAGCAAAGCAGAAAGAGCCCATGTGACTTCTGTGGTTTTAGGTACTTGTTACACAAACCCTATCTTGCAGTTCACTCCCATTTCTCAATGCCTTTTTTCTTTAAGCCCCTGGGAGAAACAATACTTTTACCGTTAAAAAAAATCAACTTATTATTTTCTCTTTCAAAAAACCAGAACTCTTATGCTTTTATGAGCTGTGGCAAGTTGTGTTCAAAAAACCATCTGCCTTATTTTAAAAGGAAGAAAGAAATATTTCCCCAAGTTCTGCCATTTGCTACCCACCCATTCTCCTACTTAATACGGGCAGTTCAATGTCAAAGTCAAGATACGCATTCAGTTCTTGTGGATATAAGCAAGAATTACAGGGTCCAGCCATAATGTTCTCTTACAAAGTCCTTGTAATGTACTTTCCCCAAAGTACACCCTAGCTCATTAAAGTTCATCAAAAAGGCATTATATCTGCCACTTGGATAACCATTCAGCATTCTTCCAGTTGCCCTTCTACTACTTTGTCCTGACTAAAATTATCCATCATCTTACAAGGAACAATGGGAGGAGAAGACCAGCACGTTCAGAGCTCAAAGTTGACCCTCTCTTAGACTGGACTTTGCTGCAGTATCAGCCTGTGGTCCTCGGGGAATAATGGAAAGAACAGGAAGTTATCAGGCAAACCAAGGTGGCGCAAGAATGTTTCTTGTTGGTCCCGGCATGAATATGGGTCAAGGACGCCATCATGAAGTACTCAAGATCACAGATACTTTTTTTGGTGGGGGTTTGAGACCTGTAGTTTTGAGACAACTGGTTTCAGAGGAGGAGCGGGGATGTAAGTAGAGAAAAGAATCAAAACAAAAACCAAAAAAAGAAGTTTTACCTACTAGAAAAAGTCAACTGTGATTTTCAAAATAATTGTGAAGGTCAGTAGTAGGATGTAAAGGAGTTAGAAAGTTTTGAACTAAAATGGAGGTCAAGGTAAATCCAGGCCGAACAGAAGCTGCCAAATATAAAGGGTAAAATCTTGAACAAAACGATGTTTCTAAAAACATAAAAATATCTAAATCAGGTATTACAACTGCATTTGCCTTCAGGGCCCAGATGGGTAAAATAATATAACATAAATGTGTAAAACAAAAGAGAGTGGTAGAGACTTTGACAACTAAAGAATGTGTCAGTTATGAAGACATTTATGTGGTATGTGTGTGTGTGTGTGTGTGTGTGTGTGTGTGTGTGAGAGAGAGAGAGAGAGAGAGAGAGAGATTTTAAAACATCTCCAGGCTATGAGGTACATGACTTAAATCAACACTATTAATTGAGGACAGCAGTGCACCTGCCCCCTCAGAATTTTATAAAGTTAAGTAAATATTTTCATATTTCAAAATGCCAAATGGAAATTATACACTTGCCTGATATAAGGCCATATAGCAAAATGACAACGAAGCATTACAGATGGATGCCAAAATTGTATCAATTTAATTTGTTATGCTGACCTTAGCTAATATAAATTATAGAAGTTTATTATTAAATTAAGAAATTAGAAAAAAAAGCTTTACTTATTTTATGACATTTGTTTAAGAAGGAGAATCTTTCAAATCGTAAGATCCATTGCTGTGCAACCAGAGACAAAGGCAGAGCTGACATTCAGTCAGTATATACCAGATTGGTCAGTCTTGTTAATTATATATTTAGGACCTGGCCTATTTTGATTGGCCAGTTCCCTTCTCTGATTGTCAAAGTCTTGTGTCATACCAGTTATTAAATATTTTTAATAACATCCTCCATCAAAAATAGCCTTTGTGATAAAATGTGGAGAAATACTAATATTTTCATACAAATATGACTTCAAGCCTCAAACCCTTGATTCACAAAGGTGTTCTACTATTTACAATTTATTTGTTCTATAGAATTTACCTCAGAGTAATTACACTATTCTGAACTCTCTTCCTCTTCATCCTCCCCTTTATTTTATAAAGCTGATTCAGAAAATAAATCAGATCAATCTATCTACCTACTCAAAAGATTTCAAAATTGCCTCATTGTCCACAAAATAAAATAAAATAAAACTTTTAAAAAGTCCAGTTCTTATCTAACTTTATTCTCTGAAATGTCATATCATTTTTTTCAGATCTTTCTTTTGAACTTAACGTATGATATTTAGATTACACCTGGAAAGTAAGAGCCAATTTGTATCTTTAAATGTATACTCGTGTCCTATGTATAGAAAGCATTCAAGCAATGTTTGTTAACAAAAAGGGGAGGGAAGTAGATATTTAACAAAAATGAATTAATATTCATCTAAAGCACCAAAGAAGAAAAACTAAACTGGTAGAAAATTCTTGTATTATGGACCCATAGTCCAAAGAGCCACAATCTTACATAAAGAGAAATCTGAGAGATGCAGAAAGAATCTCTTTTAAAATATGTCTGTCATGGGGCACCAGGGTGTCTCAGTCAGTTAACTACCTGAATTTTGGTTTCAGCTCAGGTCAGGATCTCATGGAGTTGGAGCTCTGCATCAGGCTCTGTGCTCTCTGTCCCTCCCCCACTCATGTTCCCTCCCTTCCGCTTTCCTTTCCCTCTCCCATTTCTCTCTCTCTCTCTCTCTCTCTCTCTCTCTCATCTATCTCCTTCTCTCTCTCAAAATAAATAAGCTTAAAAATATATATATGTCTGTCGTCTACTCAGAAAGCTAACATCCCATTATTGGGGGGGGGGACATTCTTATTCGAGGCATTTTTTCATAACTATGCAAATACTCGTGGATTGAGTTAAGTTTTAGTACAAATGAATTGAACCCTGAGGAGCTGGAACATGGGCAAGATGTGATAGAGGCCTCTGAGAAGGGTATATACCTAGAGGACGGAACATAGAAAGTCAGGAGGGTCTAGAAGGCAAACTTGGCCAATTCCGTAACACCCATTAAACTCATAGACAGCTATAAGAAGGTTAACAACAGCGGTTTCAGAGCCTAACTTTTTGGATTCAAATCCTGGCTCTGCAAGTAGCATTTGACCTTGGAAAAGTCATTTATTCTTTCTGCTATGGACTGAATTGTGCCCCACTATACTCATATGCTGAAGCTCCAAACCCCAGTGTGACTGTATTTGGAAACAGGACCTATAATTAAGGAGGTAATTAAAATTAAATGAAGTCCTAAGGTGGAGTCATGATCCAATAGAATTGATGTCTTGATAAGAAAAGACATCAGAGAGCTAGTGCCTGCTAGCTTGCTCTCTTGTCTCTCTGCCATGTGAAAACATAGGGAGGGGATAGCCGTCTGCAAGCCAGAAAGAGAGGAAAGAGAGCTCTCACCAGGAACCCAATCTATGGGCACCTTGATCTTTGACTTTCCACCCTCTAGAACTGTAATAAATTTCTATTGTTTAAGCCACCCGGTCTGTGGTATTTGTTATTATAGTATTGGTCCAAGCTGACTAATACGCTCTCTAAACCACAGTTTTTACATACCTAAAATAAAAATTTGTAGGGAAGAACAGATAAAATAGTCCATGCATAGCACTTGGTTCAAAGTAGAGTATTATTATTGAATTTTAAGTAATAAGAATTCAAAAGGAAAAACTTCAAAGGAAATTACTTTAATTCCCTATGAAATGCCTTATCTACCACCAAATGCTCATATATGCAGCAAGGGTGAGCAGTCTAAAGGCCAGAGTACATGTGAAAACCCTTGCTGTCCTGTACCATTTTGCAATGCTTGCAAAACACTGTCAGAGCCAACGTCAGAAATTTCTGGGTTTCCGTTACCCCTAATTCATCTATTCATTAGAGTAGATATGGGACAGAAGGAAATGGCTGCTCAAAAAAAAAAAAAAAGAAAAAAAAGAAAAACCCAAGAATTCCTTTGTGTCTTTCAGGTTTTAAGACAGTTGTTGGGTTTATTTTATTTTGGCTGTTTGCCTTTATTTGCACAAGAAGTCTTCATTTGCTTCCTGGAAAACCATAGGGTTTTGTTTTGGTTTGGTGTTTGGTTTTGCTTATTTGTTTTATTTTTGCGTTTTGCCTTCATTTACACAGGAAGCCCTTATTTGGCTACTTGCACTGACATAGACACAGGTTATAGTCACACAGACAATATTTGAGTCTTTTATGTTTGAGTTTATGTAAGGTAAATTTAATTTGGTAGGGCTACTCTCATATCTGAGAGCTGACTAACAGTGACAACTGGTTTGTCCTATTTCTCACCTATTTGTGTGATTGGACTGGGTGGATGGGTGTCTCTATCTTCCTCAAAAACTCTGTGTGGGTCCCTGGGATTCTGAGAGAGTTGCTTAAAGGGAATTCTCCTTCTTCAGAAAAAGGTAAACGACAATCAGGGCTGGCTCTGAAAAATAACAAGCTCAGGAGAGGGAAATAATAGAAACAGAGATCATGAAGTCCCTATATTAGAAACCCTAATGTGGATACAAACCAAATATTAGCTTCAAGTTGTGACGTACTTATTTAAAACCACACACACACACACGCAAGACTTTAAATCTAATATAAATAATAGTTAACAATAGATCATATCCATTATGTTTTATTACAAGTACAAGGAAATTTTCTGACCTATTAAAGCTTAATCCAACCAGTCATGAAGCTATGGGTAGACTATAGTGCCACCTAAGAGATTTAGCTGCTGAATTCATCTGGGGTCCTAAACAGATTATCTGGATCAGTTGTTCATGAATCCATTCAGTAAGATAATTTCAAGCCTTATTTCAAATGTAAAAACAGATTATCTTTGTGCATTCATTTTGTGCATTTATCGCATAGAAACATAATTAACTGCTTTTTAAAAAAATTTATTTACATCATTTTACCTACTTCAGGTTTAGGGAGCGTGCTCTGAGCATGATGGGAATATGACAAAGATGGGTCTCTAAAAAGGTCCATGTTAAAGGTATAAAGTTGTATGTGGGCCACTTTGAGGTGATACCTATGTGTGTAGGTTTTATCCCGGATCTCTGTGGGTGTGTCAATACATCTATACAAAATGCTTTGTAGGTACGAAGGACTTAAGTCTTCAGGACACAGTCTCTACAAATTATTTTAGTTATTTTAGTTATTTATTTAATTTGAGAGAGAGCGCACACAAGAGAGAGCACGTGTGCGCGCATGCAAGGGAGGGAGGGGCAGAGGAAGAGAGAAAGACTCTCAAGCAGGTTCCACACTCAGCGCAGAGCCCAACGCAAGGTTGGATCCCAGACTCCGGGACCATGACCCGAGCTGAAAGCAAAAGTTCTAGCTTAACCAACTGAGCCACCCAGGCACTCCCCTACAATACTTTTAAGACTGTACTCCTCAGAATACAGTAAGAAGAATACTCCTCTTCTTCAGTAAGAAGATCCTTGAGTTACCCGGAGGAGAAAGGTGTGCCAGCTTCTGGAATTTCCAGCCCTGACTTGAACCACAGTAGCTCCATCTTTATTTGCTTTGTACTGTGTTCCTCCTCATACCACATGGTTTCCTTGGCTTAAAAAACGAAAGCTACAGGCTTATAGAACAGAGAAACGAATCACAACACATACTGTGTGAAAAATAATAGCCTGTTAAGTCACTCGTTAAGAAAGTGTCAGTCCGCAAATGAGTTTCCCGGTATTCACAGACATGGCTCTCTTTTGGAGGGAAAAACACTAACAGTGAGATAGTTAGGGTTCATGGGGACAAGCCCCAAATGAAAAACATTGTGTACCTGAGGCGCTTTCTGTTGCCTACTCCTGTGAAACTGTTTCTCCTCCGGGACAGAACCAGAAAGGGGCCACAATGCAGCCTTATATACAAGCCAGACTTAAAATGGGAGACCCCGGCTCCAAACCACACCACTGAGCTTCCTGAATTGCCTGTCAGTATTGACCAATCAGAACAAGGCCCTTCCAACCCTTTTGGAGAAGGGCACTTTCTCTATGGGAGGCCTGCCTGACTGGGGTCTGTCTGTTGGTGCCGTTGCTCCTGTAACAATAGTAAAGACTCTTTAAGCATGAACACAAAGTAACGAGTGATCAGTAGCCCAAGGATCCGTAATTCTGGATTTGCTGAAAAAAGTTTTTAAACTACTTTTTTTTCCCCATGAATTTATTAAGAGAAAGGTGAAGATGCTTTAAGCAAACTGAAGTACATTTTCATCCTAAAGAAGTCATTCTCTGATATGAAGATGCCTTTCTCAGAAATATAAAGTCTCTAAGAGAAATAAATTGGCCACCTAATTACCAGAATATTTTCCTTGCTTGAGGATTATTATCTTAAAAAAAAAAAAAGTAGCTATTTTTTTTCTTTTAAAGTTGCTTCATTAATAAAGCATTTGGGATATGACCAACACGTTTAAACATAAAGGTCAAAATATGTATTGTTTTTTACTCTAACAACCATAAAATAGGTGAAAAGTATCAGCTATACCTAATAAAAATTACTTCAGTAAAGTATGTGGTTTCCATTTGAACATAGGGGTAATTCACTGAAATGAGTTCATTCAGATCCATTTGAGTCAAAGAATAGGACCTTAAGCATGTGGGCAAGAAGATAAAATATTTACAAATAGATAATATATACATATGTGTGTATACATAGATGAGTGTGTGTGCAAGAGAGAGAGAGAGAAACTATAATCTTTATTGGTGATATGGTTGCATAACTAGAATATCCGTGACAATCTGCAAGCCATTGAAAAGTAGACTCAGTAGACGGTTTTCTTAAGTGTGAGTTTCAAAGGATACCATATAAAGAGAAATGAATTTATCATACTGCAGCAATGGATGAAAAGAACTGAAATAACGGGGGAGAGAAACATTATCAAAAGAGCCAAAAACCATAAAATAGGAATGAACCTAGCATGTTTAAGATTTTATGAAGAACATTATAAAATCCAGACTAAGGAAAAGAAATACCATGTTCCTATATGAGAAGAGTCCTTCTTATAAAGATATCTGTAAATTTCCTAAAGTATTCAATGTACTGCACATCAAAATCCCCACAGGTTTTGTTAGCTTGTTTGTTTATAACATTTTATATATGTTCTTACACTCCTCTGAACAAGAAAGTACACAAGACTAGCGGAGAAGAATTTGAAAATAATAGTGGTAGGTAAGTATGGGAATTGAGAAAACTATCGTACCTGAGTATCAAAAAATATCATAGGAGTTAACACCATCAAATAGAATAGGTCAATAAAAAGAATATTAACAAATAGAATATTGTCAAATGGAAAGAGAATCCCAAACATATCCATGCATATTCAGGTATTATATCATTAAAGCAATTAATTTCATTAGGAAAAGAATAGACTCTTCAATAAATGTGGTTGCTACCCATGTGGAAAAAAATTAAGTGATAGTATTTTATTACGATGGATAATAAATTCCAGATGGTTTAAAAAGTTAAACGTAAGAAAAAAATTTACATATATAAAATAGTAGTGGAAAATACAGAATATTATAGTAAGATCAGGTTGGAAATGGTTTTCCTAACAATATAAAAGTCCAGACAGCATTAGCAACATAAAGATTAAAAATTTATGTCCAATGAAAACTATAATGAACATAGGTCAAAGCTAAATGGCAGATACCAAGAAATAGTTTGTGATGCACAATTGATTACAGAAGAAATACAAGGCATCAACACATTTATTAAAGGATATTCAAACATGTTAGCAATCAGGAAAGTAAAACTTGAAATACTATACACTAATTTTACCCACCAGATAAACAAAAAATAAGAATGGATAATACCTAGTACTGGTTAAGTTACAGTTAAGTGGACTCTTAGAACTTTGTAGGAATATAAATCAATAAAGCTTTATTAATAATTTGACAGTATTGGAATCAAAATATACACACCAGGAATTCTACTAAGTATTTACCATACAGAGGTACTCTTAACACATGCAGAAAACAGTACAAAAATGTTTCTTGTGACATTATTTGTAATTATGAAAAATTGGAGTTTTAAATGTATATATATTGGGAAGTGTCTAAGTAACTGATGATAATTCCATGGAATATTCTGCACCCATTAGAAAATACAAAATAAATATGTACATGCATAAAGATCTTTAAGGGAAATAAAGCAAGAGAAAAGAATAATGTGCATAATAGGATCCCATGTTTGTTCCTTAAAAAAAGATCATTTATGTAGATGTGCACAAACATATGCCAACCTGTGAATACTGGTTACTGCTGGAGAAGGTGCTGTGGGGGCAAGGGAGGAGGGGTATGAAAGAAGCCCTACAAAATTTAGTCTATGTGTTTTGAACCTTTAATAACAAATATGCATTCCTATACTAGTTGGTCAACTTAAAAAAATACCAACAATTCACAGAGAATGTTAAAAAGACAATCACCTTTTGTTGATAATAATATCTTAGCATTTTCAAGGTCACCATACCTGTTTAAGCTTATTGATGAGAATTATTGGATATGTGATGTTTGTTCACAGCCTACGATTTTGCTTTATTTAATGGGATATTTTGCACCCATTTAGGGAATTCTTTCATATTTCTTTATCATTTTCTGTCAACCAACTAAACTTCTTCCTCAGGAAGGACCGCTGGACTCCCCACAACATAGTGTAGTAAAGGAGAGGAACACAATCACAAGCCACTGATTTTTATGCAAGTAAAGGGCACCGGTTCGTCCTATTGAAACCCCCTCCTGAATGGCAGAACTGCCAAGTTCAGTTCTCATTAGTCTTCTATTACCCCTCCCCTTCCCCACCACACACGCATAGCTCCATTTCAAAACCCAGATCTTTCATCAAAATTCAAGGTAAACAAGTGACAGTGTTTCTTCTTTTTCCCTCAGTGAACACCTTGCATCACCCTCAGTACTCAGCTTTTTCTTAACTCGCCCAGGGGCTGCAGGCAGTGCCACCCCACAGAATGGGGAAGGGTTTCGGAACTGTAGAAGGGAGCTTCTTAGAAAGCAAGACACCTGTCTGGGACTGGAATTTTGCATACGACTTGGAAGACTAAAATACCTACTTGCTAGGTAGGTAATTTCCTCCTGGCCTTTGAATAAAATCCAAACTCCTTAGCCTGCCCTTTCAGGTTGTGTATATTCTGGTAGATCCTATGACCTCATATCATACCACACCCTGGTTACACTGGCCTTTCTTCTGACCCTCCAACAGAAAGCAGTTCCTCCTCAGGGCTTCTTGCACTCACTTTTCTCTATGCCCAAAACAGTGCTCTCCCCACCATCTTCAGGTGGCTTGTCCTCTGTCTCTTCAAAGTTCAGCTCAAGTATTGCCTCTTGGAGAGGCCCAAACTATTCCTAACTGAATGGATAAAGGTGTTAAATAAGCCAGTCCAAGCAGAACAACTCTGGGAGGGAGTGTGCACCTTGGAGTTTCCTAAGTAGACAACTGTCCAATCTACTGAACACCTGGAGCTGCCTGGATTGACCTTACTGCCTGTAAGGGACTTGCTTTTGACAATAGCAAGAGAGGCAGCAGAGAAAGGCTAGCAGGAAGCAACTTAATGGAGTGTACTTCACCTTCTCCATTTTTGCTTTTAGAGTCTAGAGAGATGGGGTGTGTGTGTACGTGTGCATCAGAAGGAAATACAGAAGAACAATAAGGTAACTCTTAGAATATCAGAATTCTCTATTTTACTTCCATCCCTGTCTACTTACAAAAAGAAGGAAAGACATGAAATCTTAATTTCTCTGAGATCCAAATGTAATACAGGGAAGGACAGTGTATTAGTCATTTCCTTGTGTCCATAAAGTTATGAACAGAGCTGGCTAAAATGGGCATCTATAAATTTTTCCTAACTATTATTTAATGGAAATAATAAAGTCAGACAGACACTGTACAAGGTAGTAAGCACAGGAGACAAACCAATGACAATGCATCCTTCTTTGGTAAATCCATAGTTAGAATCTTCAATATAGAATCAACTAAATATACAACTGAAAAAACATATATATCCTTGAAGTCATAAGAAAATACTAGCTGAATTTACTGAATGTTAGACTGGAACGAACCTAAGAGTCATCTCATCTAACTCCCTTAATTTTGGGGTAACAACAACAACAACAAAAACAACAACTAAGCCCTGGAAAATGTAAGTCTCACTGAAGAGACAGAGTAATTTCATGGCAGAACTATAAGTAGACTGCTTGGTATCCTTCAATCCTACAAGCATTTACTGAGTACATAATCATAGTAACATCTTGGCAATGTCTGAAGTGTTTACTCTCATAAAAATCATAAGAATAGTATTATATTTATCATTATTTTTCAGATGAAGCTCACATACTTGTCTAACCTTACACAAAGAATATCCAGGACAGTCAGGATTAAAATCCACAGCAGACATTTCCAATGATAACAACATTAACCACTATGCAATATTGCTTCCCCAAAATTGCTCTAACACTATGGGGACGTAAAGATGAGCCAGATAGGACCTTGCCCTCATGGAGATCAGAATCCAGACATATAGGGAAAAAAGTCTCTCAGAATGATAGCAATTAAAACAATAATTCAAGGGGCACCTGGCTGGCTCAGTTGGTTAAGCGTCCGACTTCAGCTCAGGTCATGATCTCGTGGCTTGTGAGTTCAAGCCCCGCGTCGGGCTCTGTGCCCGGGCACAGCTCAGAGCCTGGACCCTGCTTTGGATTCTGTGTCTCCTCCTCTCTCTGCCTCTCCCATGTTCATGCTCTGTCTCTTTCTGTCTCTCAATAGTAAATAAACGTTAAAAAAATTTAAAAAAATAGATCTAAAAAATACTATGGATTTACTAAAGAGGGACCAATTATTTCCTCTACTGTAGCTCAGTTCATTCCCCTAAGAAATTTACAATCTAGATACAGTGGTCTGATTTGTACATAATTAAATCATAATAAAAGGAAGAGTACCACAGGGACTGAACTGTGTCTCCCCCCCAAAATAATGTTGAAGTCCTAACCCTTGGTACCTGTGACCTTATTTATTAGAGTGTCTTTGCATACATAATCAAGTTAAGATGAAGATTTAGGGTGGGCCCCAATCCAGTATTATTACCCGTGTCCTTATAAGAGGAAAACATCATATTGAAGGGAGACACATAGGAATCACACAATGTAGCAGAGACAGATTTTGGATTTCTAAGCTTTGTGGGTGCAAGTCAAGGGACACCAGGGATGAAAGGGCACCACCAGAAGCTGTGAAGAGAAAAGGAAGGGTTCTGCCCAGAGTCTCAGAGGACACATGGCCCTGATGACACCTTGATTTCAAACTTCTAATTTCTAGAACTGTGAGAGAGAAAAAAAAAAAGTCTGAGTTAAGCGGCTAAGTTTGTGGTAACTTCTCATGGCAGCCCTAGGAAACGCATACACATCCATTCTTCCTTATATTTAAAGAAAGTATAACAATATTAAAAGTGGAATGTGTGGTCAATCTCAAGAGCAGGTGGTTATTCAGCCCCTCCTTGATCTGGGTGCTGATTCAGAACACAGCGAAAGGTCTGTGAAGTGACAAGTATTGACATTTTATACACAAATTCACGACAAGGAATTATGCTGAATTTGGAAACAATGATACTTTCTCTTTAGCCAAGCACTGATCATTCTTTTTTACTAATCACCTGGATGGGGCTGGGGAGAAGGTTGTGAAATGAATGATCTAACCTAAGATAGGTAGACAGCTGGCCTAGTTCCCAAAACAAAAGCCTTGGGAAATTGCCAAGAAGTCCGGACACTAAGCTTCTGGAGGCAGCCAGCTAGGGTTTTTCCCTCCCCACTGATGGAAAAATACAGGAACTACTGCTTCTCTGGACGAACACCTGATCATATGGTCCTGCCAGTGTCAGCCAGAAAGTGGTCCACATCTCTTGTTGAGCAAGGATATGATCTACTTAAGAGTACTGATTTCCAGTGTTGAGCAAGCCTATCAATTACTATATATATATATATATATATGCCCATTTGCACCTCTGACTGCAGAGGAAATTGTTAAGATAAAAGTAAGTGAGGACCCAATAAGGACAGTAGCAATGACTTAGGCTCCAGAAGATCTTGTTTCCTTCCCCAGCTCTGCCACCTACCAGCCTGAGGGCTTTGGCAAAGTCAGTGACAATCTGGGGTACGTTTCTCCATGGACTCAATGCCGGGGGAAATGCCACATCATTATGTGGATCAAAATAAATGACATAGGAAATGGAATAGGAATGGAATAGGAATGACATAGGAATGGAATAAATGACATAGGGAATGGAAGATCTATGAGATTGTAGTCTTACAAGAATTTAAGGGTTTTAAAGTTCCCTAGAGGATGCTAGAATTTGATGCACAACCTACACTCTTCTGGTACCATATTTCTAAAAACCACTTTGGTCCACTTCCATTATACACACCGTAGCAGTGAGAACGTAGTATTTCAAACCCAGGGATGCCATCACATCAGCTACAGAGTAAGCTTCAGAGTCCTTCACATAGTTTTTGGCCCCTTCCTCGGCCTGTATCCAGGACCCTTTCACAGCTGTGTATCCCTGTGTGTGACCTTACACGTACAGTGCTTATGAAAGGAGTAAGGCCAACCTTTCAGCTTGAGCTCTTAGGCCCCTGGGCAAGTTACTGAACTGATCTGTGTGCTATTGTCCTCACCTATAAAATGGGACTAGTTATACTGCACATCACCAAGGAAAACACAAGAGTACACAGAACCTAGTATTGTTCAGTAAATGCTTCCTGAAACCATTATTACTCATACTGTTTACTCATATTGGCCCGCCAGCCACCCTGGACTGCTGTGTTCCTTCTATACACATGGTTTTTTCCAACTTCTTACCTTTGTTCACAACACATTGTTCACCTGAATCTACCTACACCAGCTCTATCCGTAGAAATCCAACCCATCCTCCCAGGCCTGACTTAAATACCCTATCTTTCACGAAGCGTTACCCGACGTCCCCAAGCAGATATGAGCATCCAAAACACATTTTTGGGGATCTCTCTTATGATGAATCACATTTCCTCCTCTCCCTTAATAAGTCGTGAGCTCACCTCTCCACCCCCCCTCCCCAGGATAGAATTCTTTCCTCATTCATCTCTGTATCCTTCCAGCTAGCACTTGGAAGAGTGACTTTCTCATAAGAGCTGCTCAGTAAGCATTTGATGAATGCATTCATAACCTGCCCAAAGCTCTGGCAGTTGATTTATTCTCCTGGTGGTTCTTTACTCTGGGCAATGTAGGCATTTGATGAATAATAGTTACTGTGTTTTCAATATCCATGTGTAATTTATGTTTTCTGGATTGTTTGGCTTAATTGTAATGAGTGTGAAATAATTTGGTAGTTTGAAAGGAAAACTTAATACGGTAATAATATACATTTTATACTTTATTTCTGTGCTGGTAAAGTGCCATCAACTGCAATAGTTACCATTGATATACTATACTTTTCAAGGAAAACTTCCACGTTAAATGTACCCATAGACGGTAAGAGCATCCTAATATCAGAAATGTAAACTGTGGAAAAGATATGCATCAGAATTGAAGAAGTGTAATTAGGGCTCCTTTCTCCCAGCATAGACCCCTCAGTGCTCTGAGATGTACACACTTTATAAATTAGACTCACCTAGCCAGTCTTGTAGGGCAGAATGCAGCCTGTCACTTTGTTTCAGACTTCTCTTTTTCTACTTGATTGAACCTCATGTTTTGTCACTTCTGCCTCTAGAATGTCTAACGTCTAACATCTGACCACCTACCTGCCTCTTCCAAGCTCGGGCCCTGGGTCCAGCAGCCTACAACACAACAAAATGGTAGGCAACTGATCTCCCTACGTACAGTCTCCCCCAACCCAACTATTCCTGTCTGACTGTGTCATACCTCAGGCCTACTGAATAAAGTTTACACTTCTTAGCCTGGCATTAAAAATCAGTCAGAATCTAATTCTTACCTAATTTTCCAATCTTAGCTTTTAATCCAAATAAATTTAGAGCCCCTAAGGTGTGAAAGCATTCCTCCTGAGAATATACCTAGCATTGTCATACCTCAGCATCTTTGTTTAAACTCTCCCCTCTTCCTGTGTCTGGGTGGCTCAGTCCGTCGAGCATCCAACTTTGGCTCAGGTCGTGATCTCACAGTTTGTGAATTTGAGCCCAGCATCGGGCTCTGTGTTGATAGCTCAGAGCCTGGAACCTGCGTCATATCTGACATCTCCCCCTTTCTCTGCCCCACTCGTGCTCTGGCTCTCTCTTTCAAAAATAAATAAACATTAAATAATTTTAACTGTCCCCTCTTCCTAAAACCTCCCCCTCGTTTCTATTTGTTGAAACTTCCTCCACTGTTAAGAGCTAAGCTCATGTCCTACCTCCTTGGTGAAGTATTCCCTGATGAGAGCAGCCAGCCTATCTCACTACTGCTAAACTCCTATAAAATTTAGTATCTGCCTCATTCACACAGCCCTTGACACATCACCATATATTCTAGTCACTTATGTGAATCGTCGTCCTCCTATTAGGATGAGAACCTCATTTTATGTATATTTATCCCCCTCATGGGCTTAAACCACATATTGGTTTAGTAAAAATTGAATGGATAGATATCAAGTGAGTAAACAAGGTTCTTGGAGCAGATAACTCACTTGACCGGATGTCACGTGGAGGTTTCTGGAGTGACATGGGGGGAGTCAGAGCCGATGAAAATTACTGAAATTAAGAATTTTACTTCAAGCTATTCCATATGCTCGTTTGACAGGGCACTCAGGAGCGTGATACAGGAACGACTGGCACGCTTAAGGATGCCCCTTAAGGCTATTGGTAAAATGGCCACTGTCCCTAACCGATTGGTTTTGTTTTGACCAAGTAGAAAACATGCAGAGTAGAAGGGCTAAACTATTAAATATTCTTGGGGTCACGGAGGGGAAACTCTCAAGTGTATGTCACCACCGAAATACCTGTTGTAGGTTAGCGGTGTCAGAAAAAGATGTCACCACTTTACAGGAAAGAGAAGAGGAAGGAAAAATATGTCATTTTGTGGAAAGAGAAAAGGAAGCATTTCACGTCTTCCCTGCTGGTGGTTCAACTTCAGCCGACAGGCTCTGTACCGCGGAGGATTTCGGGACCACCCTCCTCGGCAACACTGGAGAAGCATGAAAATGAAGTCTGTAGAAGAGATGCATCTGGAGAGAGACAGTAATTACTGGCCAGGACTGATTAAAATTCTCGCTAGGACCTCAGAGAAGCGCTGAGCGTGGCTAAGCAAAGAAAGGAAAGCGTAACTGCTGCTTCCCAGAGCACGTGTGGAGTGAGGAACAAAGACAGGAAAATATATCACTGGCTCCTAGCCACAAGCTAAGAAAGTGAACGAAGGAAAAGCCAGATTGTATCGATCTGTCGCTCCTATCTATGATATGATATTCAACGCCCTAATCAGTGTGTAGGACAACGCTTTCGCTCCCTGTAAGCAGATTGTTAATATTCCCTAGGTCTTTCTCATGCTGCTGCATTTCATCTCCCTCAATAACAGCAATCACAGGGGCAAAGTTTGTTTGTGTGAAACACTTGTCTCACTCATACACCTGGCAAAAAAAAAAAAAAAAAAAAAAAAAAAATCCCGTACGTGTTACACACTGACACACTGATGTTTCCTTCCCTCTTCACTCCAGAAAACAAACTTAAGGTTTTACTCCCTGAACCAGGGATGACAAGGTAGTTTTTGTTTTTGGTTGTTTTTTCTTTCTTTCTTTCTTTCTTTTTTTTTTTTTTTTTTTTTGCCAGGTTGTTGACTCCCACCTTTCCCTGACCTAGAGAGTTGGTTTACTAGCTGGTTTCTCAAGTAGATTTTTAAAAAAATAAATGCTTTTGAAGTATTCTGTCCAAGATGTAGGGCTCACATGAGCAAAGGTCTTCAAGGCAATTAACTTTGATCTGTTTTCCAATAACTGCTAGCTGATGATGTTACTAAACTTATGCCTTTGAACTTTTGCTAAGGATACAAATTCCGTTCAGGAGTAAATGGGGTGGGCCTGGGTGGCTCAGCCAGTTGAGCATCCAACTTGATTTTGGCTTCGGTCATAATCCGAGAGCCCCACATTGGGCTTTGAGCTGAGTGTGACACCTGTTTAAGGTCCTCTCTCTCTCTCTTCCTCCCTCTGCCCCTCTCCCCCGCTCACGTACTCTCTCTCTCTCTCTCACAAATGTAATAATCAGTTATACCATTATAGATTTGTCACTGTCCACTGTATCCCTTGCTTGCTGTTTGCTATCCTTTGCTTAATGGTTTTGCTTCTGGAACATGGTTCACTCTCCCAAACAAATGGAAAGCCAAACCATCTAAATCAATGAACTCCCTAGGAAAAACAGCGTACTTGAAAATGCTGGCAGTGTTTAGGGACACGCTAGTCTGTAATATGGCTTTTGTCATTTGCAAGTGAACCACCATGGCTTAGTGTAAATTTCCCTTTTTCTCCACTTTTTAAATGTGATTTCCCTGAAGGCAGGAATCATGTCATGAAAACTATGGACTAAATGGGATCTTTTTTTTTTTTTTTCAATATATCAAGTTTATTGTCAAATTGGTTTCCATCCAACACCCAGTGCTCATCCCAAAAAGTGCCCTCCTCAATACCCATCACCCACCCTCCCCTCCCTCCCACCCCCCATCAACCCTCAGTTTGTTCTCAGTTGGACTAAATGGGATCTTGAAGATCATCTAGCCCTGCTTACCAAACCCTGAGGCCCTCTTTGTCATTCCCCAGGTAAGCAGTAGTTAATTATTTACTTAATTCCATGGGTGCTTGAAGGATTTAGGTACAGAGAGGAATGCAGTTGTGTGTTATTTTGCTTTTAACTACTGGTAGTTTGTTAGTAATAGTTTTGTAATTGTCTGTCTTTTTCTTTTCCTTATTCCTCCACTTTTTTACAAAAACGCTAACAAGGTTTGCAAAGAAACACAAAATTGGCATGCAAACAAGGTTTGAGAAAAAGCAGGGCAGGCTGAGAGGAAACCAGCGGTCTCCCCAGAAGAAAGTGTACTTGGAAAAGTGTGATTTTCCTATTTACATTCCTTTTTTTTTTTTTACAGCTGTTTTTTGAAAACGCCAAGAATAAACAAGATACAATGGGCTTTGTAAAGGGAAGGAAAAGAAGATAAGCGCTGCACCCAAATGCCAACATCACAGATTGAATAGAATTGTCCCAGGTTTTATGACTGTTTCATCCCTAGCTTGAAAAATACTGTATATTTTTTGTCACCAAGGCTAATTTCATATACTTTGTACGTTTCTCCTGTATTCCTGGTAGATGAGAAGCCTTCATAAAGTTTGAGATGGGGGGACCTTAGAAATAACTCAATACAATGCCTTCATTTTACTGATGGGGACAGTCTGAACCAAAGAGGTGAAGCCACTTGCCTGGAGAGACATGGAACCCTGGAGTAGCTGCGGAGTAAGGCCTGGGACTTCCACTTCCCACACCAATGCTCCTTCTGCCAAACCACACCACCTTTTACTAGAAGATCATCATTAGAACCTACTTTGCCTTTTTCTTTTCTTCCCGCATAACTCCAGGCTACTAGACTTTCAATCATTTTTATGATCTTTCAACTAATCAGTAAGATTTTGGCATGGTGTAAGATCACAGGTAACTTTTCAATAAAATATAAAACCATCTGTTCATTTGCCCATAATGGCATCTATTGTTCTAGCTCTCTAGCTTTACTAGTTTTCTGTTCCTCTTAATAAAAATAGTCCTTTGCTGCTATTTTCTGTTTGAAAACCAAACTCTCATACATATTTCTGGTTTTTGCTCTTTTCCTACTCCTTTTCATGTGCTACAGATCAGACTGCTAAGATTTCTGAAGCCTGACACAAGAATCGCTTAGTGCTCAATCCCGCTGCCTTACTGCCTGTCATCCGTCCATCAATTCAAAAATGAATATGTAGGAATGTATTTCACAGTCTTGGCAGGACAAATTTTTTAAAGACTCTGACTGATTTACAACATTTAACCAAATTGCTAGAAATATACCCTGACAAAAAATAACCCTCAATACTAAAACATAATTATAGGAAAGAAAAAATAAATTCTTTCTTCAGGTACCTGGAAAAAAGTCTGAGTTATAACAACACCGAATGAATTACTGTTTTTTGTTTTGTTTTGTTTGCCTGTTCTTCTAAATTAAATAAACTAAAAAACTTTTTTATGCTTGGCTATTTGAGGTGGGGTAGGAAAGGAGATAGAATATAAATTCAATCATGGTAACTGGCATTTCAATGGAAAACAAGATTAACATATTAAAACAATAAAAACCCATTGTACTAACTACGTACAGTGGGTTAGCATGCTCTTCTTCCATGAGAAAGAAAGATACTATGCATATGAAAGGGGTCTCACATCCTAATAAATATTCTCTCTGCTAAGCCCTTGGTGTCTCAGGTAGAAAACTGGGAAATGCAAACTCAATTTAATACACAAATAATAAAGTTTAAAAAACACACATGCACACTGCCACAGGGTTTTTGTTCAATATGAGTCTACGTAAGAATAAGAACTTGGGGGTAGTCATTCCAAAAATGTTCCAAGTGTGCTGCTTAGAAAATTATGCCTTCTTACCTCTGGAAGAATAAAATGGAAAGAAAGAAAAAGAAGGCAGAACATAAGGAGAAAGAGGAGGAAAATAGGAAACAAAGAAGAATAAGAAGGAAAGCAGCAGGAGGAGGAAAAAGTTAGACTCTTCCTGAGTTAGGGGAAGACTCTCACAGAGAGAGGAAGATAGTTCTGTTTGCACCCAGATCTTGTTCAACTTTATAATTCTTGTCTTTCTACCCAACTGTCTTTTCTAATCACCATTCTGTCCACACTAAAGTTTCATCTAGAATCACAAAATTTAAAAGATATGATTAGAGTAAAAAAGTCCTTGGGACAATCCCCTTCCTCTGCTACATTTGACACACAAGGAAACTTAGGTAGAGACAGTGTATTAGATTTGCCCAAGAACACAAAACATTATTCTAAATAAACTAGAAGAGATAAATTCATTCCAAAACAAATTTACTCAGGGTAAGGGGTGGTAAGAGTGGTCTTTTATATCAGTTTAATAGTAAGTTACACCTGCGTATGAAAACACTCAAATTGGAGGATTAAAATGTCCTTTGTGAAAAACCGGTCACAGGAGTATCTTTTCCTGGTCCCTGAGTTTCTTAACTAGAAGAGCCTGAGTTGAACTGGTTGGCGAAAAGCAAACTTTGGCCCACTCAGTTTACTTCATATAAAAAAACCTAAATATGGAGACTAGTGATCGAAGCAAAGAAAGTCCCAAGTTTAGCATGTCATAAGTTATGGATATTTGGAAGAAGATGCAGAGAAGAAATCAGGAAGAAGCTAAGAGTTGAATGACACGGTTTGGATAAAACACAAAGGCTGACCTGATAGTCTGTTGATTAACTACAAGAGGACAAGACTTGATGTCCAGACAAGAGCAACCCAGTTATTACTACTCTTCAAATGATACTTGAGGTGACATTTTCCAGAAAAGAAAGACCATTCAACATTAGCATGTACTGTCAAGGAATTTGTGGAGTGTCTTTTTTTGGAGTTTTACAAAGTTAGGCAAGACTTCTAGGGAAGAGAGTTGGATGAAATCCAGTGGTTACAAATGAGAACTGAGCATCCTTAAGTACCCATCTAGCCCTAACAAGTCAAGCAAAGGATCAAGAATGTAAAATAAGGTGGGGGGGGAGGGGTGCCTGGGTGGCTCAATTGTTAAGTGTCCAACTTTGGCTCAGGTCATAATCACGTGGTTCGTGGGTTCGAGCCCTGCGTTGGGTTCTATGCTGATGGCTTAGAGCCTGGAGCCTGCTTTGTATCTCCCTTTCTCTCTGCCCCTCTACCACTCGTGCTCTGTCTCTCTCTGTCTCTCAGAAATAAATAAAATTGTTAATTTTTTTTGGAAAAAGAATGTAAAATGAGGAAAAATATTGTATTCTTTTTTAAAAGTAAAAAACAGGTAAAAAAAGGAAATGACCTTAGTCTATCTCCTAGCATTTGCAGAAGAAACACATTGTTTGCATCTACAAGGACTGAAAGACACTGTCAAAAATTATCAGTTTGTGGGGTGATGGTTCCTGCCAGAGTAACCTAATTGTCTTTGACTCACTTTTAATCTGGGTGGATGTGGTGAGAATGGCTGATGTTGCTTAACAGCATTTAGTGTTGGTGTTAAATATAGAAAATTCACAAAAAAGATTCTTATCTACAGAGGAGTGGAAAACATTGTTATACATGATGAAACAGTAAGACAGAGAGGAAGATGGGAAATGTCCCCCTTCCTGTCACATAGTTCATCTGTGAACAAAGTTCCCTCTGGCTTCAAAAAAAAAAAAAAAAAAAGACCTGTGCTCAAGAGAAATAGGTAAATGTGTGGTCGGGACTGAAAAAGCAAGTCCAATATGAATAACATTACCCCCAAGAAAGTATACATTACCTGAAGGTAATGATGGAAAATGATGCACTATTCAAAACTGAAAACCGGATAACTAATTATTACAAGGTACAAAGAGAGTCAATTCTGAAAGTGATACCTTTTAATATGAGAGAAGGAAGATTTGGAACAACAAATCACAAAAACAGCTTTTCTTTAAAATAGCAGTTTTATGACTTTACTGTACAATTTTCTGTGACCCTAACCCTCAGTCTAGCTTACACATTAGTTGGATCTTATTAATCTAGTTGAAGATGGAAATACACACTGGTGGTCTCACTTCTCATAAGCATACCACACAATAGAGCAATAGAGTCACCTCTAAAAAGATGAGGAAAATAAAGGCATATATATATATATATATATATACACACACACACACATATATATATACACACACACACATATATATATATATATATATATATATACATATATACATATATACTCCTCTGTATTAGGAGTTTGTTGTTAGACTTGACAAATTCTAACACGCTAACACTTAAGTGCAGTCACTGTGCATCCAGTGTTTGAGAAAACTGTCCTATTGTCTTTCAACAATTATATCTCTTAAGCATCCTTTATTAAATCATATTTAAAATGTCTGACTTGGAATATATAATCAAAGTAATACGAAAACAAACCAATCATACACATTTCACCACACTCGCTTTATACGCTTTATATAGAGAAAAACTCGGGTTGATGGTCTGGATTAAATTTAACTTTTCCCCCAGAATCTGTGAAAATTCAATTCAAAACAACAACCTTTAGCAAAATCCCACTATATATCTGGCTCTAAGCTAAGGAAAAGCAATGCTGAATTTTGTAAAACATTGTCTCTGCCCAGAATGAGCCTACAGTCTAGTAAGAGATCAACATACCCACTTCCATAGAATAAAAGACAGAAAATGGTACAAAGGATTTCAAGAAGACAGAACTGAGAGACTGATTTCTTCTTGGGATGGGGCAGGAGTTCTCTTTAAAGGAGGAAGATAAATTTAGAGATACTAGTATAATTTCAATAGTTAGATACAGTGGTTATGGAAGACTCAACATTTCACATACGGATGAGGGCCCAAAGGGAGTCATCAAGAGGAGAAAACAGAGAGAGAACTGATCAGAGACTGGTAACAAGGCTGGTGTTTCAGGAGTGTGGGCTGCTTAGTAAGAGACAGCTACCAAGCACCTTACAGGGACTGAATGGGTAAGGGCTCTTATCTACTATGCTAAATACTTTGGACTTGATTCAATAATCAAAGGGGAATCACTCATTTTTTTGAGCAGAGGTATAAGGCAACTAAGTGGAAATTTTAGGGAAATTGACTTGATCGTAAGATAATTGGAGGGAAAAGAGCTAAAGGCCAGTTAGACTAATGTCATAATCTTAGAAATAGGCAATAAAGGCTTGAACCAGAGTAGTGTCCATTCGGGAAAATGGGAAAGAGGAGAAGCCAGAAGTACAGAAGTATAGGAATAGGACTTACATAGTGACTCTTACGTACAAGGCACAATGGGAGTGCAAGTTGAACTCTGAGCCATACTGAGGATGATGATACCTTGGGCAGGAATGGCAAGGAACCTAATGATTTCGCTCCACTGTTGGACTCCATTTTCACTGCCACTTCTGTAGCCAAGCTCCTACAAACAGTGCTCAACCTCTGAGGTCCAAAAATCAAACTGCATTGGAAAATCTAATCCTCTCCTTATCCCATGCTACAGAATTCATTTGTAATGGCAGGTCAACAATTGTTGAGATTGTGTAGTTTTCTAAAAACAGTAATTCTGAAAGCCGCACTAAATGGGTATCTTGAACTCAGCTAGATAATCAGAGTCTGACCATCCCTTCAGACTAATGTCCAATCAGAGAATCTGACCTGAGCATCCAAAGACTGTAATGGAATTTGTTTCAGTTGCTTCCTCTTCCTATATGAGACAACTCTCACTGGGTACCAAGAAGTCATACTCTACTAGTGAATCTTATCAGTAGAGGAAGAACGTGGCCTTTAATGACCTATTCAAGAGTAATGTTTTATTAAAGTAGTTTAAATGTTAAAAATAATAATGAACTAAAGGGTAAATGAACCCAAACAATACATATGGGTGGAGAAGCCAATGTAGGCAAACATGACAGAAAGCTCCTACGGGTCACTGAGAAACATTTAGCCAAAGATATTGCCCTTGTGTCTCTGTTCGGTTTTTTCTAAATGCACTTAAATATGAACACAAGCTCTTTTAAAATTGTATCTCTGGTTCTAAGCTCTTGTAAGCACATCATCACGGAACCTTAATGATCGTATGGTCTCCCTCTATTGAGGCCAAACTAGGAGGAAGAGTAGAGCCCCTGGAGCTTGAATTTCCCCAGTTAAAACCCCCACAAGGGAGGCAACGAGTATGTGTACTGCAGGTGTACATGTGAATGTGGAAGGAGGTGGGGGAAAGATTATTCCCAGGGGCCAGGCTGGTCTGATTTGGGGTTATCGGTTTGAGTGATGTGACACCAAGAGACGACAAATGTGTCAATGTCCAGTGAGCAGAGGTGATGGAGAGCTGACTGAGGAAACCACGTGTGAGAGGATGAAGGGCAGGACAGAGGAGAAGATACACAAACAGAAGCGACAAAATAAGATGTAATAGGAATGGGTTTTGAAACAAATTCTGTGAACAGGGACTTCCCTTGTGTTTCCACATCTCCCTGTGCATAGCCCATCCCACTTTGCTTGTTCGGGAGATGTGTTCTTTGATGCCAGACCTCAGCGGGTGTTAGAGACTTAATGTCGGTACAGAAGGCCCACAGAGATACCATTGTGTCAAAGCTTTTCTCTCATAGGCACCTATAATAATTTTTGCCACGAAATCTAAGAGCCAACAGGACGCAGCCTGGACACTTGGCCCTCACCTTTTCTACCCCAGGCTTTCACTTCCATACTCACGTAACCACTGCCAAACCATTACTCGGGCTCTTGAGTCATCCAGGTGAGTTTCACTAGGACGGGGCAGGGCTTTATGCACCGACTATGGTCCCTAGAGGATGCAGTTTTCAGCACACCTGCTCACATGAAACTCAGCCCAGCATTCGTCCCAGTTTCTCCTGCACAGTCAAATGGTACTTTTCACACACCTTTTTGGCAAAGAAAACAGCTCAAATGCATCTGCGGTTACCCCAGGGGAATCATTTTATAAGAAACTTTTCTTTTTAAATATAATTTATTGTCAAGTTAGCTAACATACAATGTGTGCTCTTGGTTTCAGGGGTAGATTCCCGTGATTCATCGTATAGGCACCTTTTCTAGCAACCACTAACCATCGTCTCTGGTGAGATTTTATACCTGAATCTTCTTTCTGAGATGATGGGCAGCATCCTCATGAGAATGAGCCATCCCCCCTCTTCCCTTGTTAGCCCAGTTCAGAAGTGCAAAGAACTTCTACCTGTTCCTCCTCCTAACCAGGATTCAACAATTCAATTTCCTGGACATTGATTCATCATCTACTATGTACAAAGCTATGAGATGAAGTTCTGGAAAATAGAGGGATGAGCCTAACATGAAAAGCTACTTGGGGGATAACTGTATTTTATAAAGATGACCTCATAGATATCCCATAGGCTTTCCTTACAATGTGATTTTTGAGAGGCAGGATATACATTCTATTCCCTTGAGTCTAGATAAGGCTGTGGCTACTGCAGAAATATGCTATGTGACATCCAAGGTTAAGTTATTAAAAAAAAAAAAAAGGAGTTTCTATCCTGTTCCCTTGAGATGCACGCAACCCAGCCACCATGCTCTGAGGAAGCCAAGTAGGTCCATGGAAAGACCATGTGTGGGTGTCCCGGCCACCATGTTACTTGAAGTTCCAACAGAGAGCCAGCATCAAACACCCACATAAGAGCAACTGAGCCTTCCCATGATTCTAGCCCTACCTCTGAGCCACCCCCACCAATACTGAATGGAGCAAAGATTATGTTCCCCTTGGGCCTTGCTCAAATTGTTGATATGTGAGTAAAAAAAAAAAAGAAAAGAAAAAGAAGAAGAAGCATTTATTTTAACCTCTGAGTCTTAGGATCACTTGTTACTTAATGATAGATAACCAGAACCATCATGCATAGCATGATGTCCTCAGAGAGCTCACAGTCGATTTAGGGAAATAAGCATGTTCACAAATGACTATGATATGTCAAGGTATAACACAATTACCTTAGGAGATCCACAAATGAAACTGAATATGCGTGTGTATGCATGTATATCCGGGCTTATGCATAGGCAACTCTGAATACATTAAAAATTCATACCAGTTACCTCTGTGGAGTAGTCTTTGGGGGTAAGGGAAGGAAGACTTCTTTTTGTCTACCTCCTTGTATGTTTTAAGCTTCACCCTATATATGGACTTACTTCCGTAACCACAGAAACTGTTTAAATGTCTAAAATAATGATAAAATAAGTTGAAGGAAAAAGCTAGACTTTTGCTGCAAGCACCTTACAGGGACAGAATGCAATGAAGCCATTGGGAAGAGCTGCCTCTTCTCTCTCTATGCTTCTGTTTTCACATCTGTAGAAAATAGGACCAGCCTCAGAGGGTTCTGTGAAAATTTAAATGCTGTATGAGCACCCAACGCCGGTAAGCACTCAACAAATAGAAATGAAAAGATCTAAGAGATCCTGAACTGCTGAGTGTTGCCATGGCACGCAGACAGAGGGTCCCAAGTCACAGAATCAGACTGTTGCTTTAGGAACAAAGACATTGTCTCTCCTACTGAGAGTAGAGGATAAAACGGAAGCAGCCCTGTTAGGTGTCATTACAAGAGACAGTGTATGATGGCAGTGATTATAATGTGAAAACTTCTGCAAATGCTACACGGACCTACTCGTTTTCCAAAATGTGAAGAGACCACTAAGAGAAAACTTTCTATCCCAGTTCCCCATTCTGCTTCCCCTTTCATGATTTTCATTGGGTGTAACAAGTTGTCTGCGTCTTACAGATGACTGCCATCCACAGGCGGCAAGGTCAGTGTTTACAGTACTTTTGCATCTAGTGTTCAGCTTTTCCCTGTATCTTGAGAAACTAGGCGTTGTCTCAGCTACATCAGGGGAACACTGATCTTTCCATTTGTTCTCATACATAGTTTCCCCATTCAAGTTATATAGGTCACCCAAAAGATAGGGAGGGATAAGTTAACTTCTTCGTCGTCAAAGTGCCCCACATTCTAAAACGTTGGTGACAACATGATCTATTTCTAGAGGTATGAAGGTTTGGAGCACTCTAAAAGAAATGGAGAAGGTGAAGCCAGCCAGCCATGAGATTACGTGATGGGTGAGTATAACCATAGTATTTTCATAATTGGCAATGAGTTATCTTAAGTGTTGTATGTTTCAGGGCAATGGCATCATCACCATGCTTGCAAAGTCAAATGAGTAACGAGCAGTTCCTCTCTGACTCAGAAATTTCTGTTGTTTCCTGTTTGATTTAACTTCCCTAAGTATCTTAGAAACAGATAAAATATTGCTTCAGCTTCTTCAAGGTGACCAGACTTGATATTTTTTTCTTAGGGACCAGGTGTTTCACCTCCTCCAAGCTTCTGGCACGTCAGGAACTGTGTTGTATCTCCATTTCCCTTTCCTTAACTTAGCCGTGAAGCCAGCCTCTCAAATGCAAGAGAACTCTCTATGCTCACAATGAATTAAGCAACAACAAAAATAGCAAAAGAAGAGACATCATGCTAAATGTGGTCAAGAGCCAACTTGTTCAATTTTGCGAAAATTTAGCCACTTGAAATCCCTTTTTAAACAGGGATAAAATTAAATAAACCAAGAGAATGACTAAGTAACAAACAAATCTTGCTGATTCCATCACTGCATAACGCATATGAGGAAATGTCTGTGTGAACTGAGATGAATACGAAGAGTACACCGTACAAACTATGTACCCGGAGTTCCCTCTCATACCTTGGGTGGAATTGGACAGGGGCACGAAGCATCCCTAATTAGCTCTATAGGAGCTTGTCTTGACGGGGACAAACACAACCTACAAAGGTTCCGTGGCGACGCTTAGCTGGGACTTCTGAAAGATGGTTCAGGTCTCTAGCAAAAATAGTAATAGTAACAACTGGACACAAGATTTATGTGATATGGCAGTCATCCCAGCCCTCCTCCAGACCATTTTCCCCTACTTTTCATTGTCACTGCTGGTGGCAACATTCTGGAAAGAAAGTGAAAGGAAGGCCATGTTCAGATAACAATGAGTCAATGATTCTTTTATACCTTTTAAGTACCCTTTTATCATAAGTCTTTGGCACAAGAGGTACCTCAACAAGAAGGCACTCAGTGGAATATGAATAAGGTCTGACGATCTTATGTATAACTTGTGACTATAGTTGAGAACACTGTATATTATATCATTGAAATTTGCCAGGAGAGTAGAACTTAAATGAAAAAATAAAAGGGTGAGGTGATGGATGTGATAATTACCTAATGAAGCAAATCCTTTCACAATGTCAAAATCATTGTGTTGTACACTTTAAATAGCTTACAGGGGTACCTGGGTGGGTGGCTCAGTTGGTTAAGCATCTGTCTCTTGATTTCGGGTCAGGTCGTGATCTCATGACATCAAGCCCCTCATGGGGCTCCATACTGACAGCACGGAATCTGCTTGGCATTCTCTCTCTCCCTATCTCTCTGCTCCTCCCCCACTCACATGCTCTCTTTCTCTCTCTCAAAATAAATAAATAAACTTTCAAAGAGTAAAACTAGGGGCGCCTGGGTGGCTCAGTCGGTTAAGCGGCTGATTTCAGCTCAGGTCATGACCTCACGGTTGGTGGGTTCGAGCCCCTCGTTGGGCTCTGTGCTGACAGCTCAGAGCCTGAAGCCTGCTTTGGATTCTGTCTCCCTCTGTCTCTGCCCCTCCCCCACTTATGCTCCATTTCTCTAAAAAATAAACAAAAAAATTTTTTTAATAAAAAAATAAATAAATACCTTACAATTTTCTCAATTATATTCAATAAAGTTGGAGTGCAGAGAAAGGTGTCTACTGAGGTTGACATTACTTCAAAACAAGAATCAGAGCCCCACTAACGCATGGCATGTGGCTAAATGCACCTTCTATTCTTAGCTGCCCAGGGCATGCCTTTCTCCACCACTAAAAGTGCCTCCTCGATGGTCTAATTAGAACCAATTTGACACCTGCTCTATCTTCAACCCCTCTAAGTAAGAGATTTCTATACTTTCTTAGCCACCTGTCAAAGTGCACATAGGCACAACAGCCCCTCCAGAAGCATAGAAAAAAATTTTAATTAGTTTCTCGTGTTCTTTCTCAGTTTATGTGTTCTTACAGTAAGTAAACCCACATTATAAAGGTGGGTTTTTTTAGATAATAAAAGTTTTAGAGCATGTCAAAGAGTCTGTAGATTTACAGGGTTACCTAGGAATTACTGATGTCAACAATATTGATCTGGTAATCCAGACAACACTTTCCCCTATCCCCAAGAGGAGTGGTTTCAACTACAGTAACTCTGATCATTTTTTTGGCCAAGAAATAACATATCTAAGTCCCTAACGACCAACACGCAGCAGACAGTACAAAACAGAAACAAAAAGAAAACAAAACAGAAAACTAATGCCGGGTGACACTGCTGGTCTGGGGTGGGCTACTCAGGGCTCCTTGCTGATTGCTGACTCTGGGGTCTTCCAGATTGTGTTATTCCTCTAACAAGGCCTACTTGCCCCCAAGAAGGCCCTTTGTTTGCCTTGTATTATGAAGTACATGTTTACATCCCCACCCCTACCACATTTATGTATTGAAACCCTAACACCCAGTGTGTTAGTATTTGGTGATTAGGCCTTTGGGAGGTAATTATGGCATAAGGGTGGGGCCCTGATGATGGGATTAGTGCCTTTTTAAGAAAAGACAAGTGAGCTTGCCTGTCTCTGATCTTTTTTTTTTTTTTTAATTTTTCTTTTGATGTTTTATTTATTTTGGGGAGGAAGACAGAGTTGCAGCAGGTGAGGAGCAAAGAGAGAGGGAGACACAGAATCCGAAGCAGGCTTCAGGCTCCAAGCTGTCAGCACAGAGCCCGAAGCGGGGCTCGAACCCACAAACCGCGAGATCACGACCTGAGCCAAAGTCGGACGCTTAACCGGCTGAGCCACCCAGGCGCCCTGTGATCTTCTCACCATATGACACACAGCAAGATAGAATCGGGCTCTCAGCAGAACCCAATCATGTTGGTACCGTGATCTTGGGCATCTGAGTCCTGTGAACTGGGAGACATAAATGTTTGCTGTTGAAGTCACCCAGTCTGTGGTATTTTGTTATAGAAGCCCAAGACTAAAATCCCTTGAAACCTGTGGCAACTGACACAGCCAACAGTCTCACGGGGCTCTTCTGGACATGTTGCTCCCAGTGTGTCACAGGCCAGGAAGTGCTGCTGGGGCACAAGGGCCTTCTGAACCTCAGGGATTATCAACAGAGCTCAGTAGCAATGCGGTGTTCCCTATTGTATATGAATTTTTAATATGTCCCATAAGCTGAGAACAGTGGCCCAAAGCTTACTCCGTAACCTCACCTGCAAAATGAAGATAATGCATCTGTTTTTGCAGGATTGTTCTGGAGATAGCGAACGATGCTTTGAACGGTGCCTACAATATTGTCACTCAACAAAAACAACACCAAGCTGTAGTAGAAGTAGCATCAGCCGCACAAGTAGTATCATTTCAGCCTTGCCCAGACAGATCCTCTCTAGTGGGGTTATTCACAAGGTGGGTCCATTCTCAGAGGTCACTCTGGGGCTCGAGCCAGCCTCCAGGAAAGTTAGATCTGCAGTCAAACCCCAGAGGGACCTTTGGATCCAACACGGCACATTCAGAATTTTGTCCACAAAAAGAAATAAACCATTTATGTATTTTTGTCTTTAACGTGTATTAAGTAACACTGAGAGAATGCCCCCAAACGTTAACAAACCAGAACACTACCCAAACTAGAGATTAATGACTGTTGTTTCCCCAGAGCCTGGCCAAGCTTGCTTTGGGCGATTTACTGCCCTATCATCCTGGTGCTTCTGGAATCCCAGTGTGTGCCCGTGTCACATGCATCATGCAGATGCCTCCCATGGAGGAGGGATCTGGAAGCACCAGACAGCTTTGCCACTCTTCTTCAGGCTCTAGATTGCTTCTCTAGGAAATTTCCCCTCTCCAAAAACTATTCTCAATGTCCCTCTTGTGTACTTATGTTCCCACAGCATGGGGGATTTTTCTTACCACCCCACACCATTCATTGGCTTTTTCTCTTCTGTATTTCCCAACAGGTTGTAAGCTGCCTCAGGGCAGGGTCTTAACTCTTTTTCACTTGTATCTCTAGCACCTACCAGAGTGCCCGGTGATAGGTGCTCACTTTGCATTTGCTAAATGAATTACTGAATACTAGAGGTAGAAGCAGTGGCGGGCAGGGTTGACATGAGAAGTTAATAACAACGTCAGGATTTCCAACAGGAAACAGAGGGGCTTTATGTGGCATGGAAGTCTGAAATGGCTCCACACTTCTAAAGAGATTTAGTGACTCGATGGGCATTTGAAACTACCTGTGGACATGCTGGTTTTAAATTAGCACTTTACAACTCTGATTGTGACCTCTGTATTTACAAAACAGCAGCTAAAACCACCACTGTACTACGGGTAGGTATGTCCTCCCTGAAAGAATGAGCTGGCCAGAGTGACAAGATGTTCCTGTAAAGCGGCAGAATACCATTTGCATCTGAAAATCTGGCACCAGGGGTACTGCGTGCAGTGACAGCCAAAACTGCCTTTAGAGATAAAGTGGAGATGAGAGAGGAGAGAAGGTGACCTTGGAGGAGGTGAATTCATAGGCATCATCTCCTAGACCTCACAGAGCAACCAGTGAAACCATGCACAGGCTATGATGATTCATGACCTGGGACTGGTGATATCACCTTTTGAAATCCAACAGCCAGAATCTCATATCCTGGGCTGATGGAGAGCCCCATGGGATCTTACTAAGAGAGAGGAAAGAAAATGTTCTTCTCTATATAAAACAGTTCAATGATGACTCAATGGAAAATGCAGCTTTAAATACACCTGATTTCTGTGCAAGTTCATTAAAAGTAATTATGTTCATGGTTGAACCAAACACTGATACCTCCTAAAAAAACAATGAAAGTAAACAACATTCTTTTCTACCATACCTACATAAATGGCCACTCACTGTGGGCAGGTAGGCAGGCTAGTGCAAGGGAACATAGGAAGAGATCCCAGGTAAGTTGAGGAGACAGAAACTGAGAGGAGAAACTTGAGTGTGGATCAAGGATCCAGGATACTGGATGTTAGAGCCTGATTCCAGAAGGGTTTGATTAGAACCAAGAGGTCAAGATGAGAACCAAAATGTAGGGAAATAAATCCTCCTGGTCTGGCCATGGAGCAGAGCTTACAAGAGATAAATATATCCAACCTCCCAGGGGAGACAAGCATTTGAAGAAAATAATTAGACCTTCAATTTTCTCTAAGACATTTTATAAAGTTCAATTGAAATGAGGGGGGGGGGCAAATTGGAAAATTCTGTGTATATTTATAGAAAAATGAAAGTAACAGCTAACAGACCAATTACATCTACTTTTCTTGCTGCCCTCCTCCCCAGTTTATAATATAGCAGGGACTGGAAAGTTCAGAGATTTAATAACAGAGAAATGCTAAAGACTGAATTCCAAGACTCATTCCTTTTTTTTTTTTTTAATTTCAAGTTTTTATTTAAATTCTAATTAGTAAACATATAGTGTAATATTGTTTTCAGGGGTAGAATTTAGATTTGTATCTTCACTTACATGCAACACCCAGTGCTCATCCCAAGTGTCCTTTTTAATACTCATCACCTGTCCACCCCGTCCCCCCTCCCACCTCCCCTCCAGCAACCCTCAGTTTATTCTCTATAGTTAAGAGTCTCTTATGGTTTGCTTCCCGCTCTCTTTGTTTCCCTTCCCCTATGTTTCTATGTCTAGTGTTTCTTAAATTCTACATATGAGTGAAATGATATGGCATTTGTGTTTCTCTGACTTGACTTATTTTGCTTAGCATAATACACTCTAGTTATATCCATGTCATTGTAAATGGCAAGATTTCATTCTTTTCGATGGCTTAGTAATATTCCATTATCTATCTATCTATCTATCATCTATCTATCTATCTATCTATCTATCTCCCCCTTCTTATTTATCCATTCATCAGTTGATGTGTATTTTCACTCTTTCCATAGTTTGGCTATTGTTGATAATGCTGCCGTAAACATGCTGTTGATAATGCTGCATATGCCCCTTCAAATCAGTACTTTTGTATCATTTGGGTAAATACCTAGTAGTACAATTGCTGGGTTGTAGGATAGTTCTATATTTAACATTCTGAGGCACCTCCATATTCTTCTCCAAAGTGACTGTACCAGTTTGCATTTCCATCAACAGCTGTTGTTTCCTGTGTTGTTAATTTTAGCCATGCTGACAGGTGTGAGGTGGTATCTCATCGTGGTTTTGATTTGTATTTCCCTGATGATGAGTGATCTTGAGCATCTTTTCATGTGCCAGACTCATTCCTTTGGAAACATCTTAACCAGACATTTTAGAGGTAACACTGAAAATCTACATGACATCTGTAAAAACATGAATTTGGGCAGAGAACTGGTTTGTTTTAGAAAAACACCAGCTTTTATCAACATATCCCAGGGGATGGACTGGCATCTCTTTTCAAAGTTAGAGACAGAAGCACCCATCCTTGCAGTTTTTCTCTTGACTCCGTTGCTTTGAAGGGGCGGACCAAGAGCATTCATTGTTTCAACATTTTTATTCACTCTAGACTTCCTCCTGGCTCTGCGATCATCTCTGATTTGAGATCATATTTGTGTACCTCTCATCATTTTCAATGATCTGCCCCTCTTCCTTTGTCTCTATTTTGCCCCATACTTCTTCTTTTGTTTGTTTAAAATAACTTTCCACCCATTCTTGTCTCTGTTTTAAGGCAGCCTGTAAGAGATAGAAATCCCCACCACTACCTGTAACCATGAGGAACATATGTCATGATCTTTCAAGTCCTTTTTTTGTTATTATTTTTAACTGGACGCATAAATAATTGCATATCCTCTCTTGCTACACTTAACCATGTTCTCTACTCACTAAGAACTACTCACAACATGATTTTAATTGTAGTGAGATGGTCCACTCTATAGCCATGCCGTATTTTCCAGTTATGACCAACTCATCCAACTTTATTAAATATTAAGTAGTTTCTAACATTTCACTATTAGAAATAATGATGTGATGAAAACTTGAACATAAATAGTTGTCCACGTAACCATTTTCAGAGGATAAATCCTTATATAAAAATATTGGTTTGAAATGATGGATGTTTTAAGGCTGTCTATGGATATTGGTAAAATTTTGGTAGAAATTTTCCATCCATCCTGAAGAACTCCTGACAACCTTGATTACTGCCAGTTAAAACTTGCTCTGTGAAAAATGCCACCTAATTTTTGTTTTAATTTGAGTTTTTGTCTTTCTTGTATTATAGGAGGGTATTTTTCATATTTTGTTAGCCATTTCCATTCTTCTTTTGTGTATGAAACATTATAATTTCTTAAACATGCTGGTTGTTTGTCTTTTCTTTTTGTCTTATGACATACAGAATTTTTTTATTTTATCCATCGGTATTTTCCTCTGTGATTTTCTTAGTTGTTTTTAAGTTTAGAAAATCCTTTTTCATCCAGAGATCAGGTAAATATTCATCTATATTTCTTCCAAGTTATTTTGATTTAACTATTTAGATTTAACTCCTTAATTTATTTGGAATAAAATGGATAATTATTTTTAGTGGGGGGGAAGGTGCACTAAACTGCATTTTTAAAATCTAAATATCTGCTTTCCTGAATAGCACTGTACAAATACCTAGCTTCTGTTTCATTGATTTATGGTGCTTCATATTTCCTATTAAGTTTTTCAATATTCTATTTCCAGTCTATTTATTTTTATTACATTAAGAGCTATGATCTTTAGACAATGCTATGTTATTCTACTATTTTGTTTTTGTAACTCAGTAGGGTGATTAAGAATCCTACTCTGGAGGGGTGTCTGAGTGACTCGGTTAAGCGTCCGATTTCAGCTCAGGTCATGATCTCACAGTTCGTGAGTTCTAGCTCCACGTCGGGCTCTGTGCTGACGGCTCAGAGCCTGGAACCTGCTTGGTATTCTGTGTCTCCCTCTCTCTCTGCCCCTCCCCGTCTTGTACTCCGTGTCTCTCTCAAAAATAAATAAATGCTGGGGTGCCTGGGTGGCTCAGTCGGTTAAGCATCCGACTTCAGCTCAGGTCACAATCTCACGGTCCGTGAGTTCGAGCCCCGCGTCGGGTTCTGGGCTGATGGCTCAGAGCCTGGAACGTGCTTGGTATTCTGTGTCTCCCTCTCTCTCTGCCCCTCCCCTGCTCATGCTCTATCTCTCTGCCTCTATTTCTCTGCCTCTGTGTGTGTGTCTCTCTCTCAAAAATAAACATTAAAAAAAATTAAAAAAAAAAAAGAATCCTACTCTGGAGCCAGGTTCTTGTTCTCAGATTTAAACTCTACCCTTTACGAGCTATCTAACAATGGGCTGGTCATGGCTTCTCCATGACTCAGTTTCCTTCTCTATAAAATGGGTATACCAATATTACTTCATTCATGAGGTTATGAAGATTAAATTAGTTTGTAAAATAAAATGCTTAGAATAGTGCTTGGCACATAGAGAGTGTCACAGAAGTGTCGGATATTTTTGTTGTCATTATTGTATGTTAACAGGGCAAGTCCTTGTAACCTTTATCTTTCAAAATTTTCGTAACTACTTTATCTGTTTTCCTTTTGGGTAATCTAAATTTTCAAATGGAGTTATATATATATTTTTTCTGATGATAAACAATGCGTGTTCATTATAAGCACAATTTTCAGAAAATCCATAAATGTAGTTTACAATCACCTATAACCCCATCATTTGGAGACACATGTTTGTAGCACCTGCCTAGGAAATCTCCAAATATTAACTCTTTGTTAGTTGTGTAAAACATCTTATTTTTTTTTAAAAGTTTATTTTGAGAGAGAGAAAAAAATGAGTGGTTGGGGGTGGGGGAACAGAGGGAGAGGGAGAGAATCCCAAGCAGGCTCCACGCTGTCAACATGGAGCCTGACATGGGGCTCGATCCCACGAACTGTGAGATCCTCCCCTGAGCTGGAATCAAGAGTCGGATGCTTAACTGACTAAGCCACCCAGGTGCCCCTAAAACATCTTATTTTGATAGAAGGTGTCTGAGAGGCCAACACACAGACTGGGTCTCTACAGTTAAAAGTAAAACAGTACTATAATAGTTAAATGTCATTTTCACCCAAGTGACTAAATGTCTCAGACCTCTGCCATGTTTAATTTGACAGCTTTGGTTTTGTCTTTCTCTGCCTCTAGTACCAAGTAAACACCAACTGAAGTTGTGAACAGAGAAAAGAGTGTTCTAAGAAAAGAGCATCCCAGCTTTTGGAGATTGCTGTTTTTTTAGGTAACAATGAGTCACTGTAGAGTTACATTGTTCGGAACGGTAACTGTGGTGCAGAATTCTCTGTAGCATTGAGGTAGCTGCACTATCAAAGAGAAGGCTTCCTGGAAGAGGTGTCTCTACTCATCCACCTGTGCTGCTGCCTAGTCATCTCAGGATCTGTGTCTCCTAGTACAACATATAGAGAGGACGTAGAAGACTAAATTGCATCTATCATTTGCTAGACATTCTTTGTCCAAAGGATGGACAAACATGTAACAAATTACTTGGTTCTATACAGATGTGAAGAAATCTGTCATCCATTTAGAAAGCAGATATCTTGGGGCACCTGGGTGCCTCAGTCAGTTAAGCCTCCGACTTTGGCTCAGGTCACAATCTTGCAGTTCGTGAGGCTCAGGACTCATAGCTCAGAGCCTGGAGCCCATTTGCAATTCTGTGTCTCCCTCTCTCTCTGCCCCTCCCCTTCTCTCTCTCTCAAAAATAAATAAACATTATAAAAGTTTTAAAAAAGTAGAAAGCAGATTTCTCTATTTTGGCTACCTATGACTGTTTATAAGAATATATTTTTTAAGTTTATTTTTTATTTATTTTCAGAGAGGGAGAGAGCAAGTGGGAGAGGGGCAGAGAGAGAGGGAGAGAGGATCCACAGTGCACAGGTCTTGATCTCTCCATCCCATAACCTGCAAGATCATGAGCTGAGCCAAAATCAAGAGTTGCTGGCTAAGCCACCCAGGCGCCCCAAGAATGTTTTTAATGTAAGTTAATTCTTAAAAGACTTTCTTTTTTAGAGCACATTTAGGTTCACAGAAAAATGTAACAGAGAGTATAGAGTCCTTATATCCCCTTTGCCCCTACACATGCACAGTCTCTCCCACTATCAACCTCACACTCGGGGAGATTTGTTACAGTTATTGAACCTACACTGATACATCATTCTCATTGAAAGTCCAGGGTTTACATTAGGGTTGACTCTTGGTGCTGTATGTTCTATGAGTTTGGAAAAATATGTAATGACATGTATCCACCACTGTAATATTTTACAGATTAGTTTCACTTCCCTAAATATCCTCTGTGCTCTATCTATTCATCCTTCCCTCCTCTGACATGCTGGCAACAACTAATCTTTTTATTGTCCTCTAGTGTTGCCTTTTTAAGAATGTCATATAGCTGGAATCATACAACATGTAGCCTTCTCAGATTGGCTTCTTTTCCTCAGTAATATGCATTTATGGTTTCTCCATTGCTTTTCATGGTTTGATAGATCATTATCTTTTAGTACTGAATAATATTCCATTGTGTGGACATATCACACTTTATTCATCCACTAAAGGACATCTTAGTTGCATCCAAACTTTGGAAATTATGAATAAAGCAGCTATAAACATCCTTGTGTAGGCTTTTATATAAACATAAGTTGGTTTATTTTTTTTGTTTTTTTTGTTTTTTTTTTAGCTCATTTGGGTAAACATCAAGGAGTGCAATCCTTGTATTGTAGGGTAAGAGTATTTTTAGTGTTGTAAAAAGCTGCCAAACTCTCTTCCGTAGTGGCTGTACTGTTTTCTCATTCTCTTTAGCAACGGATGAGAGTTCCTGTCATTCCACATCATGGCCCCAGCATTTGGTGTTGTCAATAATTTGGATGTCACTGTCCTAACAGGTGGTAGTGGAATTTCATTGTGATACGGGGATCATACAAATGCTTAACCATCGTCTTGTGTATCTTCTTCAATGAGGAGTCTGTGCGAATCTTTTGCACATTTATTTCATCAGCTTGTTCATTTTCTTACAATTGAGTTTTAGGTGTCCTTTGTACTTTTTGGATAACAACCTTTCATTCAGTATGCCTTTTGCAAGTATTTTCTACCAGTCTGTGGCTTGCCTTTTCATTCTCTCGGCAGTGTCTTTAGCAAATAAGAAGTTTTTCATTTGATATCAATATTTGTCCCCAGAAAGGCACAAATGTTAATAAGCTATTAAGTGTAAGTTTTCCTGCCACCACGGAATGAACTACTGGAGTCCCAATATTGAGATAAAGAAGCTGGAGGACACCTGCAGCCATCAACTCCTCCCAGGCTCCCTGAGGGAAAGGTAAGTGGCCCCACTGCTCTCAATTGCCACTCCGCACTGTGTCCTCCCCTCCCCCAGTGAAGTCTAGAAGGAAGATTGGAGGGGAAAGAAAAGCAGCAAGTCTTCAAAGTTGTGAGGCGACCTTAATACGGGGGTGGGGTGGGGGGGGGAGTGATGCTGAGGGTTTTTTATCCGCTCCCCAAGGACACACCTCTCACTGCTGAGCCAAGCGCAGGGGCTGCCAAGAGAGCCATTCTTAAAGCCAGGGAGAGGGGGCTATAGGAGGAGAATGCCAGCATTTCATGACTAACTTGGACATCTGCGTATGTAGTTGCCTTGCCAGTTCACTTACTGTATCTATTTGAACTGAGGGAAAAAAGGGACGCGGAGAGAGGGCACAGCCCCGGGGCCACTTGCAAGCTTTTGTCTGTGGGCCAAGGAAACTCAGGGGAAGTAGCCAGTTAGTGCAGTCTTGCCATATTCCATGCACGAGGTCCGTGCACGAGGGCTGGCTGCTCACGAGCAGAGCCCAGCAGCAGTAGGGTGGGTGGTAGTGTTGGACAAGGGGAGTGGTGTTACACGTATAAGATCTTACTGGAGCTGGATCGCCTATACCATTAACTTGGAAAGGCCCCCAAAGGGCCCTCTGAAAACTGTTATATGGATGCCTACTATACAGGGAGCTTCAGCCTGCCAGTCAACCTTAGCCAGAGGAAGAGAAAATCTTTCACAGAAGAAGGATGAAAACCTCACTATTAAATGTGAGAAACTTGGCCTTTTCTTCTCCTTCCTCCCTGCCCCACATCTCCTCAAGTTGTTGTAGCCTGGAAAAGGGAGACAGAGATGGTGTCCCAGAGACAAAGCAAACCCCACCCTCCCATTCTAAGACCTCCTAACTGATGATGTCAAAGGGGATACTTTAAAACCGGCTTGAGACTGAATTTTTATAACAAGGAGTCACTTGTGTTTTGTTGTCATTTTTTTTTTTTTTAACAGAAAAACCGACCAAAGGTCATGGTATCTGTCCAGAGAAAAGAGAATTTTGACAAAGCTTAAGCAACTGGAGACGGAAACATTGTTAATTTCACATGTATGCCCGCAGGCCAAGTTCAGACTAGTCAGTAAACTCATTATTCAGTTTAAAAAACAATGTGATATTGATGTTAAGGAAAAGTGGTCCCCTAAAGTGGTCACAAGTAAAAAGTGAAGGAGGAAGACAATATATGTACACTTTGCATTCTATTTTTTTTAAATGTTTATTTGCTTATTTTGAAAGAGAGAGTGAGCGCGAGCAGGGGAGGGTCAGAGAGAAAAGGAGAGATTCCCAAGCAGGTTCTGCACTGTCAGCACAGAGCCTGACTTGGGGCTCTAACCCACAAACCATGAGATCATGACCTGAGATGAAACCAGGAGTCAGACACTCAACCGACTGAGCCACCCAGGTTCCCCTGAATTGTATTTTTGAATAATGGAAGACCCTGAATTGAGAAACAAACTATACAGGCATACTATGCATGTACTTAGTAGAGTAGATTTATGGTATGTTACAGGAGTAGAAACATGGATTTTAGAGTTAGAAAGACCTGGCTTCAAATCCCAGCTCTGCCATTTGCTACCTCTGTGACTCCTTAGAATCTTCATGGAAAATGGCCACAATGATGCCTTCTAACAGTGTTAGTGTAAGGATTAAAGAGGAAATATGATAAGCATAATATGTAGGAGGTCACCATGTTCAAAAATGGTTAGCATTTTTTCCTTCATCATTTATTTATCATTACCATGCGTTATCATGGGTGTTTACTGAGAGGATATGAATAACATCAATAGAAATAACAGCACTGGTTAAAATATATTTCAGTTGAAATTTGGGTTTATAGAAAAGCCCAGAACAATTCATGTTTCAGGGTGAACAAAGTTCTTCAAAACAGCTAGCATTTGGCAATAATTTAGGTACCCTAGTTTAGGGACTACATTCCAGGTACAAATACGAATGCTTTGGGATTTGCCCCACTATCTATGCCTTATCACAGTGCGTCAGGGCTAGAAGGGCACTTAGGGAGGAAAGTAAGGCCCAAAGAGGGTAAATGATTTTCCCAGGGACAGTCTGGTTGCATCTCACCCCCACTGGTCCTTCATACCCCCCGTCTATCAATTTGTTGGCTGTTGCAGTCATAGCATACGTTTTGGTGCCTCTAAATTTTATCTTTGTCTTTTAAGAAAGACACCTAACAAAGGTATCAGCCTGTTTCCTCTACTCTTCATGCTTCTCCTTGGGAGAGTCCCTGGCAACGGTCACATGCACGTGAGCCAGACGGTTCAGTACAACCTGACATTGCACTGAATTGCCAGAAAAGGATTTCATTTCATGACAGTCTATTTGATTTGTAGTCCCTGTTCCTTTCCATTTTTCTCTTCATTCATTACTCCTCCCATGGAGAGTGGGTGGCAGATAGGAACAACTTGCCGAATTTGGTGCATTTCATTTTGTTCCCTTTTAGAAGTTCTTACAGTGGTTTTCCTGAGGAAAATCAATTAACTATTGACATAAATACTATTTGGGGATCAATTATAATTCCAATTAACTGTGCCATCTGGGTGGCTTATTACCACTCCTGGGAAACATTTGTAATGGTGAGAAAGGGTGCCTCCTGTCCTCATGTTTATGCTTTTTCCAGTCTGTGATCTATCTTCAGACCTTGCCCCTGGACCCCCAAGATCCAAGAACTAGCCTCCTGTTGGTTACCCCTGTCTCTGTCTTCCTGGAACCATTTTCCTGGCCACTGAGGTCTTAACCACTGACATTTCCCTTCTCTCCCCACTGCAAGAGGTAATATTTACTAATTGCATTATTGTATACCCCTCCCCTAAGTGCTTTCTGTGCATCATTAAACCCCTGGAGGTAGACAAGATGGCCGTCCTCAAAAAGGAGGAACCTGAATTTCCAACAAGAAAAGCACTTTGCCCACCGCCACAGAGGATTCAAACCCAGGTGTGTGTGACAAAGGCATGGCTTCTTCATCTCAACTGCTATGAGTCTCTCTCACAGCCAGGCTCCTGGCGGGCTCTGAACAGTCTTCTCATGAGGTTAACAAGCTAGAGAAACCCCACACATTTTCTGCATCTTTTACAAAATGAAGATCCCCAGGGATATTCCCCCACCACCCCACCCTGACTGGCTGAATCAGAATCACTACAGGTAAGACCCAGGAACCAGGACTCGAACACTTGTCATACTTGAAAAAGTTTGAGATCCACTGCCCTGTGTTTTTGATGCCAACTGTCCTTTAAACAAACCTTTCCTGGAGGCAAAGCCCTGCCCCCTGGTGGCCTAACCCAAAAGTGTGACTGCCGTAATGACGGGTTTGAGGGAATTCTTGATGATACACTCACTGATCACCTTTTGACGGACAAATTATTTGATTGGGTTTCAGCTGCCTCTGTCTGAGTTCTGCTTACTTTATTCAGGCCCATCACACAGAAAGTACCTGAAAGCAATTGGCTTGCTGACTTGTTTCTTGTTTGTTTGTTTGTTTTGTAGCAGCTACAAAGAGAGATTGATTTTTGTTCAATAAATGTTTGATTGTTTATTCTTTGCAGATGATACGGAGCTAAGGACAGAGCTTCTGTCCTTAGAAAGACTAGTGTATATATAGATAAGAAAATACCTAATTCTTTTCCCTAAACACACACACACACAAAGAGAGAGAGTTTCCATGAGCTGCTTTGCTCTGCCTTCATCATTAGGATACCATGTTTGAGCTCTAGTGCTTAGCCAGTTTAAACTTGGCTTCTCACCAGCTTTTTCCTTTCTCTTAATAAGAGCTTTCAACTTTCCAGGCCATTCTCTACTCTTTTCCCTTTTCCTGGCCATAATGTCACACTCCTGTATTTATTGGACCTTTCTAGCTGTTACCAAAAATAGCACGCATGTCACAAACACCACATCTGCCTTTTACAGAACACATTCCCACCACCAAATCTGCTGACCCTATAATATAAGAAAAAGTAGAAGAGATCTAGTGACAAGAACAACAAGAACAAAAAAGAGAGACCGAGTAACAGCAAGTAGAAGCCCAAAATATTTAGGAAAGAAACCCCAAAGAGCCAATCAGCTTACTCACTAAACACTTGACTAAGGACTTCCCAGTAATAATTCCCTCAATATTTTATTTATCTTAATATACAACACTTCGTTCAATCTTGTTGGCTTCCTCCCCGCCCCGTCCCCAAGAAAATAACACAAGAGGAGAATCAACCCGCGCGTTGCAAACTCAAACTTACCATAGAACTTTGGTTGGCAAATCTCAGACAGTGATTCCTCCTGGTCTCCAAGCCAGGCCACATGAGGTTGCCTGCCGTCTGCTCTACATGAATTTACAGCTCCATGCAATACCACAGGACACTGACGTTCTGAAAAAGAAATTTGATCTCATCCTGATTCATACCGCCCTTCTCCTCTTTCCTGAAGGGGGATCCCGTGTGTTTATTTTAGGACCTGGGCAAACTGTCTAGTTTCAAATACCTCACAAATAAAGAGATGGGAAAAAAAACCCGTAACAATTCAATAATACCTATGTGATTTTCAAGCCCCAAACAAATGGGAAATCATGGCTCTTTATTTTATAATGAATCAAGTGGGAGAAGAAACCATTTCTTATCTGGAGTCACCCCCAAATAAATGTTTCACGGGTGGCTTCTATGGGGACACTGAGGTCTCAGAGTTTCAAATGCTGCTTACTATAACCTAACCACAAAATATACTCAGCTTGTGTTTGTTTTCAGATTAATAAGTCTAATTTAATTGGAGAGAAGTTTCCTTCCATAGTTTCTTAAAACAAAATCGAAGACTTTTGGTTTATTTAGTGCTGTCAGCTAAACCCAGACTTACCTCAGTTTTTTCTTTGAAGCAAGACAGACATCGTTTGTGTGGTCTTTTTAACAGGGAACCATGTTAGTTTTTGTCCACATAACATTTGTTTCCAGTCCTTAGGAACAATAGAAAGAGAGAGCAAATTTGCTACATGTACAGCAACCAGCATATGAATATGTATTATGGAAAATTTTCCACACACAGAGAAAACCTCATGATTTGCTTTGGAAAACAAGTCACTTCAAAGTTGTGGAAAATAGGACCTGTTCCTTCCTTTAAGGCAAACTCTGCCGCTGATACTCAATTTGGTTTTTCTGCTTGTAACCGGCTCTCCCTGAATTACTTTGAGATGTTTGTTGTGTGTGATCAGCTGAGAGTTAATATATTGTAACCTCAAAACAAAAACACCCAAACAAAAAACCCAAACCTCTTTTTCTTGAATTTGTTCATAAAGGACAGCCATTCTTAATAAAACAAAACACAAACACAAAAACCTTTTGTTTCCCAGATCACACTTGAACTGCTTAATGATCGAGTTCCTAGAAATAAAGGCAATTTTTATAGTCATAAACACATGGGAAAACATTGAAGCCTGTATCTATTGAGATACAACTCCTTTATTTGCCACTCTCAAATATTTAAATATTATGGAGAAAGTGGTCACGACAGTTGAAATGTACCCATACAGAAGATATCTGATTTGCCCTATGAGTTCCTTGTAATGCAACTGTATTTTCTGCCAGTGACTTGTCAAGGCTTTGTATTATGTGTTTAAAACTACATACATTAAAGAAACCACCCATGTTGGCACATTCTCCCAGTCGCCTGTATGACATCCTCTAGTTCTCCTTCAGAATCTAGTCCCCATGGGTCAGCCTGTCTGCCCTAACAGCTCCTTCCATGGCTGGGAAGCCCTCTATACACTATTTGCTCTAAAGGTCATTAGGATCAACCCCAATTCCATTTCCCCAGAGTGTCTTAAGGAAGCCTGAAAGAAATCTTTCCAGCGTTTGCTCTGTCCCTACCTCTCCTGTAGGGCTGGAGGTGGCTGGAGGAAGGCAGGAAGACCCGTGCAGCTGTCCTCTGCGAGATGCTGGCCTGGCATGGAGCTGGGGGAGGGCACAGTGCGAGCAGCTGGAGGAAGAGAAGGAGGAGTAATTCATGTGCCACTGCAAACATGATACAATGCCAACAAAAACACCATTCTTTTTCCCAAGAAGTTCAAAGCGCTTTGCAAACATTAACTCATGAGCCCAAGTAGTCATGGAGCAAATATTCCTTTATTATGCCCTTAGGGTAACCACTGCAAGCAAAGTGAAGAGAAAAGGGACTCTCTTCATTGTTTCATTATTCCTCAGGTATTTATTGAGCACCAACTATGTGCTGGGTATGAGAGGCAGAAGAACAAACAAGACAGACATGGTCTGCGCTCCTACAGCAGCAGTGGGGGGCACGAAGCACCAGACTCCACTGCATACGCTTCTTTATGCTTTGTGTTTGTCCAAATTGTTTAATGGAATTTGTTCCATTCTTCAGAATGTCTATAATGTGCTAAGTGCTGAGCAAACACACAACAGAAAAACTTTTTAAGCTACCTGTAAATCGCATTATGAAGACAGGAATTGGGAATATCAACTCAAAGTGCTTTCTTTTAAGATAACATAAACAAAGCTTTACTGGGAGCAGTCTTGTCTCTTGCAATGTTTATGGAATTACTGTGGTCGAACAAGGAGAGTTAAGATCAGTAACATCATACCAAGCAGTTTATATAAATAATCTGGCTTTCTAAAAATGATTAATCAGATGAGCAAGCATATTTGGTGAAGCAGAGAGCCATTATCCACAGGTCTTTTCCTGACTCCTTTTTATTTTATGTGAAAAGATGGCTGATGGGATGCAGAAAATGACTTATGCCAGTTCTGAACCCTTCTCTTCAGGCAATGGATTCCAGATATTTTAGAGTATAGGGTTATCTAAGACTAACTAGACAAGAGTCTGGTAACTGCTTTTAAAAAATGCATGACTTTCTGATGAATCAAGAGGGAGGTAAGCCTTTATGTTTTAAAGATGTTAAGTAAGGATTCTAGTCTGTCCTGGGAGTCACTAGCTCAACCCACTTTGAGGCTGAACATAGAGGCTGTTGCACTCCTCCGTCAGCGACTTACACATATTTTAAAAGTCTAGGGAATTATAGCACCACTTTAAACCCATCCTTCCTCCCCAGCAAACACTTCCCTACTGACAGAAAATATTAGAGGTCTAATGTTGATCTGCCACTCAAGCGTATAGGTTAACACACAAACTCAGTGAGATTCAAGCCCCATATCTTAGTCCTTAAATAGGGTCTTCATTTGGCCCCAAACTGCCTTTCCAGCCTCAACCTCCCCCTCCGTTACTCTTGTCACAGCACGTATGTCCATAATACAATATCACGCTCTGCCTTTCTGCCTTGAAGGCTGCTCCCCTGCCTCCTACTCCAACACACACACACACACACACACACACACACACACACACTTTGCCCACCTGGAAAATTTTTCATTCTTCAAGATTAGATGAATTCTTTTGGTTATTTCTTCCTCAACTCCCACACCACCACCTTATCACATATTTATTTATATAGGTCTCTAAAGCTTGAATGTCTCAGGTTTTGAGATCATATTTTATTCCTTTGTATCTTCAGCAGCTAGTATTAAATTTTTGATGAAGTTAAATTTTCTACAGAACATCAATATAGCACTTATGGAGGCTGGCAAGGTGATCAATTACACTTGGTTTTACTCTTCATCTGGAAGCACAAATGGGAGTTGCTAATAAAGAGAATAACATTAATTAAATAAAATTTTCAGTTAAAATTATTTTTGATTCAAGAGCTACTATATTATCAAACACCGTTGTCATTCAGCTTTGCACCCTTTGGATGACCAGCGACTTAAGAGCTGGGACCATATGCTACTCCAGTGGTAATAATGGCACTGAAAAGAAAGGATAGGCATGCCTACGCAATTGCTGTAGGGGACAAGAAATGACTCACCCTCAACAGCAACAACAATGCTAGTGGAAACAACTTATTTCTGGTTTCAAATCAAACAGAAGGAGAACAGGAGGGAGAGGAATAGGGAAGGACCCAGAACAAAAGAAGAAAGGAGGAAAGAGAAGGATTGGATTTCTGTAAAGAATTATTCTTAGAATTCGTCGTGGCCATTTTTCTGTTTATAAAAGTGAGAAATATAGACATTCTTAGCGTTATACAGAACATAATGATAGACAGTCGAAGGTAAATACTACTTAGTAAAAAGTTGCTCTGTCTCCAGAGCCACTCTCAAGAAATTATTTTAGGACATCCTGCTTTCTTTCAATATGCTTAGGAAGGTTTCTTTCATTCTCTAGACTTGAAATATTGGTATCTGTTTTCTAGTTTTACCCAGAGTCAATTTTCAGAATTCACTAAGAGTCAATGATCAAACAGTGTTGCCTGGTACTTTTGTGTGAACCTCATGTGTGTATGTATACTCTTGTATGAACCGGTACTATATATATATATATATATATATATATATATATATATCTCACAGTTCTGGTGGGCACAGTAAAGTACTTTCATATAGATGATCAGCTGGCTCCAACCTCACAACAACATTTCAAAGTGGGTTTGGCACCTGACAAGAGACTTCGTTTTGGAGAGATTTACTATCTTGCGGAATTAAACTCAAGCAGTCTGATGGTACTCCCGAAGTGTTTTCTACCCCATCAGGCCATGTGAATACTTTAAAACTTATTAGAGACACAGCTTTGATTCTTTACATTTCTTTACAAATGTCTGCATCCCTGTTTACTGAGCAAGAAGTGTACACATGATAATGATTTTTTTCCTGGATACCTGGAAATCCCCTAAGAAACCAGATGTCATTGAAAGGATGTGTTCTCTGATTAATTAGACCTCATCACCATGCAAGCACATATTTGTTTTCGGATAAAATCAAAAACTTTCCATCTAATTAATCCCTTCGCAGGCCATGCACATTCATTCTTCCCGCCATATCCAGCAGAGGGCAGGATGCTCCCACCAACAGCCGGCTCACTGGAGCCACCAATCAAACCAGCACAATTACCCAGAACAGGGTTCCCACATAATTAGAGCAGTTATCATTTTCTCATCTGGATCTGAAAAAGAGTTCAGGCTTGAGCTGAGAATAGGGGCTGTGGGATGGAGACTGGGGAATGTCAAGGAAAGTTTTGCTTTGGAGACTGCCCACATTTTTTTGGGATTTGATCTTCAAGGTACCTGGAAACTAGCGAGTTCCAATTATCTTCCCAGAATAGCTTGCTGAGGAGGCCACCCTGGGGGATTAATGTAAGACAGAGCGTGATCATTTGTTTCTGGTTTTAGGCTGTCTCAGGTCACAGTGGGCTATTGCGCTCACAGGCCTTGTTGGGCCCCCCACCTCAATCCATCCTGAACCTACTAAATCCCCCTGTGTCCTTCAAAACTCCTAATGGCATAACCTCCTCTGTCTGACATTACTGCACATCGATATAAGAGAATGACCTCTGCCCCCTAATTCAAAACTTCCCTTTCTCTCCCCAGGTCCGATTCTGGAACCGTCTCAAGAAAATTTCTGGAAACCTTGGCCCTGTGATCATTACCAAGAAACTTTCACCAAGTGAACCAGTAGACGAAGGCTTTGTGCCAGGTCTTGGGTTTAAAATGATATACTCCATTCTTCTAGTCCAGTTTATAGCATGGTAAATACAAAATGGAAGGGAGTAGAATGAGTGCCATAGTTCACAGGAGACAATCTTCTAGCCCAGAGTTTTCAAACTATGGACAAAAAGTTTGTCGACTGTACCTCAAAGGCTCCCAGAGTGGAGTGGCGACTAGGAGTGTGGTGGTCACTTGGGAAGGCTCTGCATTATTCCTCAGTCCACTCCTCTCTCCTCCCTTCCCTTCCCCCAACCAGATGAGAGCAGTTCCATTTTTACCTGTATTATTTATGTACACCCCTGTGTATTATATGATTTCTTTTCAGAAAAGGAGCCTGTAAACATAAGCAAACAATGGGTTCATCAATAATTACAAAACAACAAGATAAATGTTAAAAACAGCATGAAAATCATTGCTCAAAAATTTAAAGGCCTTTCTTTTTCTATTTTTTGAGGGGGGGGGAAGAGACAGGAGAGGCGGAACAGAGGGTCTGAAGTGGACTCTACTCTGACAGCAGCTAGCTTGATGCGGGGCTCAAACTCATGAACGACTTCGACCTGAGCCAAAGTTGGATCCTCAATCGATGGAGCCATCCAGGTGCCCCCAAAGACATTTGTTTATTGTTTAAGTAACCTTGCCTGGAAAGAAAGAAAGACCAGAGGTGGATTGGAAGCTGGAGGGTGAAAGAACGGGCACTTGCATACTTACATCTAGTCTCCAAAGCCAGAGATGCTCCCTCCCCCCCCCAAAATAGGGCTTGCATTGAGCCTGAAGGAGGAGAGGCATTAAGTAAAGGGATGGAGCATTCAGTCACCTGTGAACACAGCATTCCAACCAGTGGTGGGTACTCAAGAGCAAAGGTGAGAGACAAAGGTGCTTGCAGGGGCTTGCTCAGCAAAGAAAGACTAAGGTTATGGTTTTCTGCATGTTTATCGAACAATGTATTCAGCACTGGGACAGAGTGGTGGATGAGATAGACGGGCACCTATCTGTGTTCATGGAGCTTATATTCTAGTAGGGGAAACAGACATGTGATTGTAATTTGATAAATGCTACGCTGGAAAAATACAGGGTGCCACAAGATCATTCTTAAACTCTGTGACTTGTACCGCCTCCTGGATAATGCATTTGTCCCCATCACTTCAATTACTCAAGGAATCACCTATTCTAATAGCACCGAGTCCTGCCTGGCTCTCCAGAGAGCCTCCCCCAAACCCCAAACAAGACAAAATCAAGTATGTCTTCTCAGTCACCTCCAATCTGGGACTGGTCCTCAGTCACTTTCTCTTTGCCTTTCATGACCTTGATATTTTTGAAGAGTACTGGTCACTTGTTTTGTAAAATGTTCTTCAATTTGGGTTTGTCTGGTGTTTCTTCATGATTAAATGGAAGTTATGTACTTTTGACAAGAAATTGCAGAAATAGCATCATACCCTCAGGGCATCCTGTCAGGAAGTCCAGGATGTCAATGTGTCACATTATTGGTGACGTTAATTTTTATTACTTGGTTGGATAGTGTCTGCCAAGTTTCTCCACTGTAAGGATACTACTTTTTCTTTGTAATTCGCATCTTGTGGTGAGATATTCTGAGATTATGCAAATATCTTGTTTCTAATTATATGTTTACCCGCTAATTTTAGCATCCATTGAGGCTTCCCTAAAACAATTATTACAGTGGCATTTGCCAAATGGTGATTTTATATTTCCACTATTTATTTTACATGTACTCACTGCAATTCTACTGTAAGGAAAACCAGGCCTTTCTTTTGTGTTTATTTAGTTACTTGTTCAATTATCTGTTTTATCCATACAGACTTGGATATTTATTTTATCCTATGAATTATAATCCAATATTCCCAGCTTTGGCAATTGGGAGCTACTTCAGGTTGGTATCTAATCTTTTCATTAAGCTTCCACCCCTCTTCAACGTTTACTTTCTAGTACCACAACATGATCCAGACTTTCTTCGTGTTTTCTGTGCTCAGCCCTGGACTCAGCTATTTTACTGAAAAATAGTGCTTAAAAAACCAAGGTTAGGGCATTAGGTATATTCATTGCTGAGGGGTCATTGTTTCTAGGTCTTCTAAGTGAACCAGAGCAAGGAAATATATACATGCATACACACACAAATACATGTACACCTGTATCTATCTCTGCATCTACCTCTCTCTATATATGTATTGAAAACCAGTAGTTAAATCTTATCTCTATGATCCTTATCCACAGGGTTCATTCTAGCCTTCCCTCTTTCCTCATTTGTAACTCCTTTGGACAGTAATAAATTGGCCCTCACTATCCACAGTTTATTTACTTCTTTATTCAATTTTAGAGTATACGTAGTTACAGAATTACTAATACAAACCTCTGATGAAAATAAATTTACTAACAAGAGGGCAATATTTGTGTCTTTGGCCTTGTAGACTATGTTCAAAGTACTGCTTTCCAATATTAGGCTTATCTTCTTTTATATCTCATTTGTTACAGCTGTGGTATTTATTTCTAGCAGTTAGATTCATTGGTCACCATGTGTATTCTCTTTGCCCCCCCCCCACATCTTGATGGATATTAATTACCTATTTTTTAATATGTGAAACACCACTTGGTCCTAAAAGTCAGAACTATACAAGATGGTGGGCTTAGAAGTGTGCCCCCATGCATGCTTTCTACCCACTCTTACTCCCACATCCTTTCCACTCCATTCCCACTTACCTCTGTAGATAATCCATCACTTTAGTGTATAATTTATTCTTCCCATGTTCCTTTTTGCCCAAATGAGAAGAGGTATGTATATATTTTTATATCTCCTTCATTTTTACTTGAAGGGTACCCTACTATTGATATATGTATTTTTCTTTCACATAAAAATATATACTGGATATCACTGAACGTTGGTTTGGAAAGGTCTTCTTCATTTTTTTTTTTTTTTACAGCTGCATAATACTCTCTGTTGTGTGGATGAACCATAGTTTATTCTACTACTCTCTTATGTATGAGTATTTAAGTGTTTTTCCATATTTTGCATTCACAAACAGTGCTCCAATGAATAGCACTGTGTATGTTGTTTGTATTGTTGTCTTCGGAGTAACTTTCTGGAAACAGGATTGAGTCAGAAGGGAAATGCATATGTACCTTTGTTAGCTATTGCTAAATCTTCCTGGGGAGATTTTCGTACCTAATGATGTCCAAGCCCTACCCCAGAGGTTCTGACATAACTGGCTGAAAGATGGCACCAAGCATTGGTGTCATTTTTTATACTTTTTCTCACTTTATTGAGGTATAATTTGCACCATAAATTCACCCACTGTAAGTATGCAATTCAATAATTTTTAAAGTAAATTTCTAGTATTGGTATGTTTTTAAAGCTAATGGAAATCAAGTTTAAGACCACTGAACTGGTACACGATTGTTGGTACCACATGGTACCACATGGTGTCACTATTAAAGGCACATTGTGCTGCTTGGAGGCTCTGGGCTTTTCTTAGACAACAGCGCCCCTGCTGGTTTAGATCCAGTGGAACCTGTTTCACACTGAACAAAAGCATGTAGCCCAAAATCAGTCCTTATTCTTCAAAGCAGAATTAGAATCACTGGGCTCTAAATATTGCATTGGAGGGAGCTTCCAGTCAAAGTTACACACTTATGCAAAGCAACTTTCCTCCAGTAGACTCTCGTGCTGTGAAACTGTGTCATGAAACCAGACTTCACTTGTGACTTCTTTAAAGGTGTTCTCTCTCTTTTAAATTTTTTAAATGTTTATTTATTTTTGAGAGAGAGAGAGAGAGAGAGCAGAGGAGGAGCAGAGAGACAGAGGGAGACACAGAATCCGAAGCAGGCTCCAGGCTCTGACCTGTCCGCACAGAGTCCGACACAGGGCTCAAACCCACAAACTATGAGATCATGACCTGAGCTGAAGTCGGATACTTAGCCAATTGAGCCACCCAGGCAACCCCCAAAAATGTTCTCTTATTCATGCCAATTAGTCCCTTCTGTCCCAGCAACCAGCTGAAGCATAACTCTAAATGAACGAGAAGCCAACATAAATTTTAAATACTGCCCATGTGAGACAACTCTTTGGATGTCTTCCTTAAGAAGCACTCGTACAGTTCCATATAAGAAGGGTGTAACCAGCATAGACCCAGTCTGGGAAATGGTGGGAATGGTTTTCTTAGGCAGGCGATATCTGAACAGAGCTTTAGTTGATGACTCCTAATTAATCTGGTGAAACACAGAGAGGTAAAGGAGTACACATCCCATGCAAAGCAAGCAGCTTATGTGGAGAACCAGTAGGAGGAAAGGACAGGAAGGCTAGCATGACTGATGCATGGAGCGGTTATGGGGGAATATGTTACCAGACTAGATGGGTAGACCTGAGCCAGATCATTCAGACCCTTTCAAGCCTGAATGATTTTGCTCCTAATCTTCAAATCAGCAGAGACCCACTCAAACATTTTAAGTGCTGGATTAGAAGAAGGTAAGGGGGAATTGCGTGATCATATTTACTGAGAAAAGTTCACTGTGACAGCAGCAAAGAAAACAGACTGACTAAAGTAGCTACTAGAAGACCAACTAGGAAACAAATGCTCTGAAACAGAAAGAAATGATTTTTTAAAAAATCTGGCTGGTGACTGGAAAATAGTGCTAATATTGGGGAAAAACAATAGATTGACAGGGCTTAATGATTGGTTAACTCTGGCACTGAGAGAGAGAAGGTATCAAGGATGACTCAAGTGAACAGACTATACCACCCACTCCTCCTGATTGCAGTCATCTCTGGTTCATCCCTCATTACTCCTCATCATTCTTTTGAAACATTTAGCTCCTCACTCTCTGTCATTCTCACCATCCTGTGATAATTCTCGATGATTTCAATGTATAAGCAGATAATCCTTCCATTACTTTGATTGTTTGGCTCCTTGATTTCCTCTTCTTCAATCGTTTTGTATTCTGTGCTACCTTAGCCACTGATGCCCATGGACATATACTTGACTTTTCACTAGTATTAATTGAAATCCCTCCAGAGCTTTATTTGTAAAGCCCCCTTCTGGTACTCCAACTCCAATAATCCTTAGACCCCACTGGGCCTTATAGTCTATTGATCCTACCAAGATCACACTGTCTCTCATCCCATTCTGTGCTCATTTTCATTACTATGCAAGTTAAATTCCAGAACCAATCATTCCAATCACTCTTTCTTATATCCTCAACTCACTTACCACCCCCCTCCCCCAATCTGTGGAATCTCTTGGCCAAGCCACCATTATGACAGTTAAATAATGTCCTTTGACGTTGAGTAAAAATAAGGTGAATAAAGACACCTTGTGTTCTCATCTTAAGATCCAATCTCCTTCCTTCTCTCTACTCTATAAGCTGACCTATAGAGACTACATGTACAGTATTCCCATGCCCTTTGGCTTTCAAATGGTCCAAGCAATGGAGAGGCCCAGCAGGAAATGGAAAGGATAGAAGATAATTGATTTCTATCTGGTTTCATCCCTGCAAGCTCACCAAAGGTTGTTTGTGTCCCTATATGAAGTCAGTTCACTGGCCTGCTGTAGGGAACTCACTCTCCCAAATTTTGGAAAACTCTGCTCCCACCCTGGCCTTCCCCTCTAGAGATGTTAGTAGCTCTACTTCTGGTAAACCTGGGTTCCTACATATCTCTGTAGTTCAAGTGCACCTTACCTACAATTTTTTTATTACATTTATTGTTCAGATATATTGACATAGTGAAATGCCATGAGCCAATCAACTTTGATAAATGTATGTACCTGGAAATTCCATATTCCAATCAAGATATAGAACATTTCCATCTCATCGGAAAGTTTTCTCATGACCCTTTCCAGTCAGTGTACTCTCTGCCACGGCAAGAACTGTTCTGATTTCTATCATTACAGAATACATTTGATTATTTTAAACTTGCATGAATTGAATCATATAGTTTTTATTCTTTTGTGTCTTGAGTCTTGCTCTCAACATGATGTCTATGAGATATATCATATAGTTGAATCTGTAATATGCCTCCTTTCACCGTCTTATTCCATTGTATGAATATACTACAATTGATCTCTTCTAATCATGGACATTCTAGTGGTTTCTAGCTATTGGCTTTTATACATAAAGATGGTATGAGTACACTTGTACAATCTTTTTGTGGGCACATGTTTTCATTTTTCCCAGATAATTAAAGAGGAATGGAAATGATGATTTTTAGGGAAAATCTATTGTTTATCTTTTTTAAGAAATTACCAGTTTTTCAAAATGATTGGATGATTTTATATTCCACAAACAATGTGTGATAGCTCCAATTACTTCATAGTTTTGCAACATTTGGGGTTGTTATATTATCTCTATGTTTATAGATATTTTACAGAGTGTTTAGTAGTATCTCATTGTAGCTTTAACTTGCATTTCTAATATTGAGTATCTCCTCACCCACTTTTTAACCATTTGTTAATATTCTTCTATGATGTGTTCTAATTTTTTTGTCCAGTGGGGAGATGAGTATTTAGCTTCTCATAATTGAATTATAAGAATTCTTTTTATATTCTCAAAACAAGAATTTTTATATTCTCAAAACGAGGTCTTTGTGCATATATATTTTGCCAATATTTTCTTCTATTTAATGTCTTGTCTTTTCATTTTCTGTTGATTAGAGGATAGAATTGTATCAATGTTAATTTCTTATTTGGATCATCGTACTGTGGTTATCTAGGAGAATGTCCTTGTGTTTAGGAGATACATATTTAAGTAGGTAAAGGTAAAGAAGCATCATGTCTGCCATGTATATGAAAGAGAATGATATAACAAATGTAAAACATTAACATGAGGAAACTAAATAAAGGGTAATCAGGAATTCTTTATACTAGCAATGTTTCTGTAAGTCTGGTTTTTTCAACATAAAGTTAAAAAAATATATTGTATAAGGGGCACCTGGGTGGCTTAATTGGTTAAGTGTCCAACTCTTGCATTTGGCTCAGGTTCGTGAGATCGAGCCCTGCACTGGGCTCTGTGCTGAGAGCACGGAGCCTGCTTGGGATTCTCTCACTCTCACTCTGTCTCTATCTCTGCCCCTCCCTTGCTTGTGCTCTCTCTTTCTGTCTCAAAATAAATAAACATTGAAAAAATAATTTATGATATCAAAAAATCATAGGAAGAAAGGATTTTAATAGGAAAGATAATGTTTTTTACTGAATATTTGTGTCTTCCCCAAATGCATTTATTGAAGCTCTAACATCAATGCGATAATATTAGAAGGCAGGGCCTTTGGGAGGTAATTCGGTTTAGATGAGGTCACGAGGGTGGAGGCCCCAAACTGGGATTAATGCCCTTATAAGAAGAGGAAGGGAAACCAGAGCTTCCAGCGAGAAGGCAGCTGTCTGTAAACCAGGAAAAGAGCCCTCATCAGACACTGAATCTCCCAGCACTTTAATGTTTGACTTCTCAGCCCCCAGAATCATGAAAAATAATGTTTTGCTTTTAAACTATTCACTCTATGGTAATTTGTCAGGGCAGCCCAAACGAAGACAGAAAGATTCATCAAACTTATGGGCTAATGGAAACTCAATTTATTTAGAAACTGATGTATGTTGGAAAGGTACGTAGAAGGTAAGTGGTAGAAACCTTAAATGTCATACTAAAGGTAGTTAGTTGTATTCCTGAGAGCAACTGGGATAAATTAACAGTTGTTGAACATCAGTAAAACAAATATGATGGAGTATTTTGGTAATATTAATCTGGAAAAGACATTCTTGGGAAAACAAGAGGCTAGTTGGAGACATCACTTAATGAATAATTGCCAACCCAGCAAATGAAAATTTGGACTTAAGTGGTAATGAAAGTAGAAAAGCAGGGATAGACATGAAAAGAATTATGGTGCATGAGCTCTGAATGGGCCGTAGAAATCTATAATTTTCAAATGTCTCCAGAAAATTCTGATTCACAGCCAGCCATGGGAACTTTGAGACTAGAATAGGTGCTGGCACCATAAAGTGACATTAATTGAGACATAATGTCAATTATGGGAACCAGATTGAAGCTAAAGAAAATGGAAAGTTACTATAATAAAATTGTGGGTTTAATTATTTTAAGACAGAACACTTAAACAAAATAAAAATTCAAAGTACTAAATCCAAAGGAAATGTAATGAAATTAACAACTTTGTATTGAGCCAGAGATCTGGATGGGACTGTTCAATATTGTTTAGGTTCATATAGTCTCACATATTGATTAAATTATAATGCCTTTAAGTTGTTTTTATTTTTTGGGGGGGGGACACTATCAATGAATAAAAACATGTGTGATACAATACAAGCTCTATTTACTCCCATTCCCTTTCATCTCCCTCATTATCCTGAGCTGTAAAAACCTCTCTTGGATATTTCCTAAGGAGTGAATCAAGTGCCTGTTCAGAAGACCTTGCAGTTACACACTTAATTCTCTGTAATTTCTACCTCATGAGCCTTTACAGGTCAACATAAATGCTTTTGTCAGACAAAATGGAATAAAGTCACCCTGCCAAAGTCAAAGGAACAGCATATACCATTTTCTTTCTTTCTTCCTTCCTTTTCCTTTCTTTTCTTTCTTTCTTTCTTTCTTTCTTTCTTTCTTTCTTTCTTTCTTTTTTCTTTCTTTCTTTCTTTCTTTCTTTTTTCTTTCTTTCTTTCTTTC